>NC_047569.1:14446250-14775500 GCF_011004845.1 Esox lucius | reverse complement strand
CCTGTTGGAGGTTGTTCTGAAAATGGGCAGAGACTGCAGCCCTAGATTCAAGGGAAAGCTGAGTCCATTACGATGCAAATGCAAAAAAGAGTTTTGACTGTTCTGACCGAGAACTACCCTCCTTTATAGGGGTAGGACAGTCAGGATACCTTAGGTGGCAGAACAAAGAGCTTTGGTAAGGACATCGGCATTAGCCATTACCTGAAGGTAGGAATGCACCAGGGTTTTGTAATGGATGCAAACTTTAACTGAAAGCCATTTCAGTTTCTGGATTGAGAGGAGATAGCCGGGTGACATGGAAGAACTTGGGAAGGTCGAATAACAGATGGACTGTGGGCATTCTGAATGCTTTGTCAAGGTTATGGGGATGCTATCCTTTCAGAGAAGGTTAACATACTTATTAATAGCTCAGTTGGGGAACTACAGATGTTTTCATGAATTCTCTTAATAAACCTTGCGTATCTTTTAAGAACTCGATATGGCCCTTCTTCTGCCAGATCTTTGGTAACTGAACCTTGCTGAATGTCTTGGTAGAATTCACAGGAAAATATATCCGCCCTGTGGATTTGCCACTCTTTGGTTTACATTGTTTTTTGTATTTGTCCAAGATATCCACATTCATGAAGTGAGAGTCCTCTCAATTTAGGGAGTGAATATTATATCCTCAGTGTGTTCTGTATTGAGCCCATTGTGCCCAGTAGGAGGCAACGTTACACAACACATTGGAAAGTCAGGTTAAGGAACACTTAGTTTTAACATTGTGACACCTTTTAGACCAATTATATTTAAACCTAAGTGCTTAAAATGTTGCTTATGATGGCATTCAAAAAGGTTAGGTTATACATGAAAGAAAAGTGTAACTAAAAACCAAATCATTTCTATTACGAGACTATCACGTACAATAGATATAGAAAGTCACCACACCTTTCTAAATGTTCATGTTTTGTTACCTAACAACCTGAAATGAAAAGACAAAAAATCTGATTTTATTCGGCTTTATTTACACACAGAAACCCACATTATCCAAGTGAAAAAAAACATTTAAAAAACATGAATTTAAAATTAATTACAATGAAAACAGTAAAATACCCTATTTGGATAAATGAACACCCACCTGAGTTAAATCTTGGTGGAACCATATTATGCTTGAATTACAGCCATGAGTCTTTTTGAATATGTCTCTACTAACTTTACATGCCTAGACTGTGCGCCGAATTGTTCAAGCTCAGTCCAATTGCATGGTGATCGCTTATGGACTGCACTCTTCAAGTCATTCCACAGATCTTTGAAAGGATTTAGGTCAAGACTGGGCCAATCAAGGACATTCACCTTCTTGTCCTTCAGCCACTGTACATTTGCTTTGGCAGTGTGCTTTGCATCATTGCCATGTTGAAACGTGAAACCTCTTCCCATTTTCAAATTCCTGGCAGAAGGCTGAATGATCTTTACAAGAATATGTCTATATTTTGCATGTACATTTTCCCTTCTATCCTAACAAGTGCTCCAGTCCTTGCTGAAAAGAAAGAATCCCAAAAACAGGATGCTGCCAACACCATGCATTTTTGCAGGCATGGTGTTCTTTGAGTGGAAAGATGTATTGGGTTTTCGCAAAACATATCCTTTGGTGTTCCTGGAAAAATGTTCAGTTTTGGTCTAATCTGACCATAGCACCTTTTGCCACCCGTCCTCGAAATCTACAATGTGCTTTCTGGCAAAGCTCAAACTGGACCTGATGTTGCCTTTTTTGAGGAGTTTCTTTCTTGCCACCCTCCCATAGAGGCGAGATTTGTGGAGCGCGTGTGCTATTGTGGTCACCTGCACGCATTGACCAGTCTTTGCCATAAAACCCTGAAGCTCCTTCAAAGTTGCCACTGGCTTCTTGGTAGCCTGCCTGATCGGTCTCCTCCTTGTCTGGTCATCCAGTTTGGGTGGACAGCCTGATCATCCAGGTTGTGCCATGCACCTTCCACTTCTTAATAATGGTCTTAACTGTAATCCATGGGATGGACAAAGCCTGAAGCTGTATGACAGAATGCCAGCAGGGAAAAATGTTCATCAAGGCAAAGTGTGGTTACTTTAAAGAATCTGAAATATAAATATATAAAATATAGCTTTTTTTAAATTACAAGACACATGACATGGTATCTTTCTATTTGAACCTAGAGATTGTAGCATTTTTCTCATCTTGCAAGTTAATCTGAAGGGCATACTATGTCAATTTTGTGTAATAATTTCACCATTGTCATTCATTTTCAGTAACTGGATAGTGATATTAGCAGGTAGGCAACCATTATGTAACCACTTGTAGTGACCAATGCTGCTGTGAGCTGCACGAGGACAGCACTGGATAAGTCAAACACCTGTCAAATGTCAGATATAATAATCAGACTTGATTGTGATTGTATATAACAGATTTAGGCCTCTCCTAGACTGTATATTGACATTTAAAAATATGTCGAAAAACCTTTCAAAATCCACTGAAATATGACCAAAATACGTTGAGAAAAATGTAGGCTGGAGATTGTCCATACCTCAATAAATTCCTATTCAAACTGTAAAACGTCTTCCAGTAATAGTGCCTCAGTAATAACCAAAAAATTATAATTCACACTATACATTTTGAAGATGTTGCTTGAATAATACGTAGTGTCACAGTGGGAAGATGATGCATCTACTGTAAATAGTGGTTCAACACATTATAAAAATCCTGTCGGACAATCCGATTAATCTTTGTGAAATCTGGGATCCGGAAGAGAACATGTTTATTTAAAGGGAATATTGTTGTTTGGTCCATACACATTTCAATAGTGTAATAAGGGTTGATTTAATCAATCCTAGTGTTGGGACCATTGGATGATTGTATCATCTAGAGACATGTACTGAGACTGCTGAATAAACATTGAAGAAGCCAACCCTGATTCAGCCTTTCACCTGGGCAAGTCTATATGAAAAACGAACGGTTAAAAATATGGAGATCTAACAGTCTGGCAGGGTGGTTGAGTTGGATTGAGAACACTCTCCACGTGTTGGCAGCTAAGTCCGGAGCCAGGACACAGACGGAGTCGTGTACAGTCAGGAGAGCCGGCAGTGCTCCATTCCCGGCCCCATCTGGCGTCCTATTCCTGGGGTACTTTTTCAATAATCTGGTGAGTCAATCGTCGTCTCACACCACCGAGGACTGAATTGAATTATCAGTTATTAATGAATACAGTACATGCAGTGATTCAGTGTCCATTTGTGTGGAAATCCTGGGCCATGACTTGATACTACTCTTAACTACACTATTAGCCTTAGGATCTTAACGGGATCTACCACAGAGCATGCTAGGGATAGTGGAATTAAAGCCAGCAGCAATAGTTATATTAGTATTGATGGGACAGTGTACCTACTATTATACAGATATACATATTTGTGGGAGAAATTCTTTATGTGAGAAAATCGGATGCATGTAATCCTCCAGAATGTTACGTCAGGTAACCTCTGATGGTTATAATGGTGTACACATTTCTGGGGGAAATTGTGTAACTAAAAAATGGGTATCTGATGTGAGCATCATTCCTCAGAGTGTTATGACAGGCAAGCTCTGACTATTGTTAATGACTTGTATTTACAGCTTGAGAGTATTACACAATCTTCTGTCTTTCAGAGCTGTTACACATATCTGTGGAAAAGATAAATGTATACTGTATACTGTTTCCAATGTGTGAAGACAAGTTTAGAAAATCCAGTATGATTGGCTGTTCAAATAGCATAAATATACAGGTGCTGGTCATAAAATTTGAATATCATCAAAAAGTTGATTTATTTCAGTAATTCCATTCAAAAAGTGAAACTTGTATAATGTATACATTCATTCCACACAGACTGATATATTTCAAGTGTTTATTTCTTTTAATTTTGATGATTATAACTGACAACTAATGAAAACCCCAAATTCAGTATCTCAGAAAATTTGAATATTGTGAAAAGGTTCAATATTGAAGACACCTGGTGCCACACTCTAATCAGCTAATTAACCCAAAACACCTGCAAAGGTCTTTAAATGGTCTCTCAGTCTATTTCTGTAGGCAACACAATCATGGGGAAGACTGCTGACTTGACAGCTGTCCAAAAGACGACCATTGACACCTTGCACAAGGAGGGCAAGACACAAAAGGTCACAGCTAAAGAAGCTGGCTGTTCACAGAGCTCTGTGTCCAAGCACATTAATAGAGAGGCAAAGGGAAGGAAAAGATGTGGTAGAAAAAAGTGTACAAGCAATAGGGATAACCGCACCCTGGAGAGGATTGTGAAACAAAACCCATTCAAAAATGTGGGGGAGAGTGGACTGCAGCTGGAGTCAGTGCTTCAAGAACCACCACGCACAGACGTATGCAAGACATGGGTTTCAGCTGTCGCATTCCTTGTGTCAAGCCACTCTTGAACAAGACACAGCGTCAGAAGCGTCTCGCCTGGGCTAAAGATAAAAAGGACTGGACTGGTGCTGAGTTATGTTCTCTGATGAAAGTACATTTTGCATTTCCTTTGGAAATCAAGGTCCCAGAGTCTGGAGGAAGAGAGGAGAGGCACAGAATCCAAGTTGCTTGAAGTCCAGTGTAACATTTCCACAGTCAGTGATGGTTTGGGGTGACATGTCATCTGCTGGTGTTGGTCCACTGTGTTTTCTGAGGTCCAAGGTCTACCAGGAAGTTTTAGAGCACTTCAAGCTTCCTGCTGCTGACCAACTTTTTGGAGATGCAGATTTTATTTTTTAACAGGACTTGGCACCTGCATATAGTGCCAAAGCTACCAGTACCTGGTTTAAGGACCATGGTATCCCTGTCCTTAATTGGCCAGCAAACTCACCTGACCTTAACCCTATAGAAAATCTATGGGGTTTTGTGAAGAGGAAGATGCGATACGCCAGACCTAACAATGAAGAAGAGCTGGAGGCCACTATTAGAACAACCTGGGCTCTCATAACACCTGAGCAGTGCCACAGACTGATTGACTCCATGCCACACAGCATTGCTGCAGTTATTCAGGCAAAAATAACTCCAACAAAGTATTGAGTGCTGTACATGCTCATACTTTTCATGTTCATACTTTTCAGTTGGCCAAAATTTCTAAAAATATTTTTTTTGTATTGGTCTTAAGTAATATTAAAATTTTCGGAGATACTGAATTAGGGATTTTCATTAGTTGTCAGTTATAATCATCACAATTAAAAGAAATAAACATTTGAAATATATCAGTCTTTGTGTAATGAATGAATATAATATACAAGTTTCACTTTTTGAATGGAATTACTGAAATAAATCAACTTTATTATGATATTCTAATTTTATGACCAGCACCTGTAATAACTCCAGTACTATTAGCTAATTTGAAGTTAACTCAATGGCGTCCGTGGCAGAATCCATTCACGGAAAAAGGGGATTAAGCGTACCCCTCCTGCCATTACAGTAAATTAAATGATCAATTCACTGTCTGACGACTTAAAGAAAACATTCCAATCAGACAAACGTCACCAGGACATTAAAAAAAGGCATATCTCTGTAAAAATATGGCATTTCAAACAGCCTTGGGAAAAATACAGAGATTTTCAAACTCTTCTCCCAAAACAGGTTGGTTATGTTTGTTCTGGCTGAACTCAGAGGCGATAAGACTAAAAGAGTAACACGAGAAAGCCAGGAAGAAGGAAAAAGAGCATGTGAGAGCATTGGCTGAACCGATACAGACAAAAATAGCAAGAAAGTCAGAAGATAAAGAAACAACAACTGGACGTGGTGAAAGGAGAACTGTCTGTGCTACAGACTCCAGTATCAACATGTCCAATGGTCACATCCAAATATCCTCACACAGAACTGAGGAAGACTGCTGAGAGTGCATCATTGTGGGATCCAACACTGGGGGAGCTTCCATGCTACCCAGTGGATGATGATGAGAGGAAATGGGCATGAGAAACTTAACACAACGCATATGTCCTGACTAATGCTGAACAATGGACAATAGATAAGCTGTGGTGGCCATTACTGATAGGCCCCACACACCCTATCCACACCTCCTGCAAGGAACTATCCATGTGACTTTCATAGATTCTATCGATAGACCCATGGACCATAAGGGAGGTTGGAACATTCCACACAAGCGTACCATGTAGGATAAACCTTTCCTATCAGAGAATAATAGACTGTGTAATGGTTGGCTACGTTCACTGACCGCTTCCTATGTGTACTAGCATGAAAGACTGTGTTAACTTTGTAATTATTGGAGATTATTGTTCGTGCATCAAAAGTGGACAGAATCTAACACCACAATGCATCAGTAAGACGAAGAATGCAACAAGACTAACATGATACCAACCAAACCATTAATGATTTCTACTGGACCATAGACAATTGAATCCAACATGTGGGTGGGGCCATTTGAAGAATCTATTCTTGGCCTAAACCTCATCATGCAGCTTGACTTCACATTGTTATTCTCCTGAATTATAGTGACTTGTAACATAAGGAGAACAAAGACGTGCACCCTCCAACCCGGCCACACTCATGCTTCCACAGGATGCCATATTGCTTGATCATAACTGTTGTGAAGTGGTCATGGATCCGTTTTCGAAAGAGTTTACAAAATCCCATCCCTAGGCCCACCCAGATTTGATCTTATATGCAGGTTGCTGGAGCATTGTGGAGGGGGGAGTGCGGAAGGCAGGATGGGCGGTCACTATAGTGGACAGAACATTGTGGATTTAGCAGAAGCATGCAGACAGGCTGAAGGGAAAATGGCAACCATCGACACCGATTCAAGATACACCTTTGGTGTGTCGTGGAAAACCATGTCCACAACGACTAAAACAAAAAGCACTTCAACTCAGGAACTTGTGAATCCAATAGACTTTAATGAAAATCATAGGGGAATGACAGACATTAAAGCCAGGCTCTTCTGAAGATACACCCAAATTCTAAGTACAGGACCACGGCTTTTATACAAAATCTTCAAACATCACGCCATATGATCATCACCTTTGGAAGTCCCCTTTAAGGCGGGGTTTATCTCTTGCCCCTGTATCTTTACACCAAATCTTCAAATATCACGCCAACTGACCAACCATCACGTCATATGACCATCCTTCTTTGGAAGTTCCCCTTAGGGCGGAGTTTACCTCTTGCCCCTCATCACTTCCTGAGTGTCCTTAACTTAACTTGAAAATCTCATGGTTCATGTTGGGGTCACACTTTCAGTGAACCCAAGAAGCTGTAAATTTCAAGGCCATAAATATCTGGACACAGGATGCTGTTCTGCTGAATTGCACTATTACTGATAAACCCCTATAGAGCGTCCAGACCAACTGCCCCAATCTCAAGGCCATATTTTTTCTGAGGCCTTTCTGTCTGTGTGTGTGTATGTGGGCTGCATCATCTAAGAACTCATAGTGTTTTTGGCTCACTCGTTAATATATTCCCTAAAACGTGTGATTATATATGCAGTTTATAGAAAAATCCCTTTCTTCAATCAGATCTGGAAAAGGGTTTGTGATTCCACTAGGAACTCCTGTTAAAAACAGATCAGAAGGCTTTATTGGATGTACTCCGGTTACCTACCCAAGTAGCAATTGATCATTGTTAACTGATTTTCAAGATGGGTGGTTTTCAAAAAAGGAAATGCAGACAACAAAGAAAAGATCTTGGTCAGAGAAGTCATTCCAAGATGGGGATTACTGATTCAGCTGGACTCCGATCAAGGAACACCTTTCACAGGGAGAGTGTGTCAAGTTGCCAGACTGGTGAACATTGATTGGCAGCTACATTGTCCATATCACCCTCAGTCTTGTGGTCATACAGAATGGACATATTTTGAAAGACAGGCTATCCAAAACGCACCAGGCTGGCATAGCATGGCCAGTTGCTTTATCCACAGTTTTATGTATTGTCACAGCTACACACAATAAGACTACAGGGTTAGGTCCTTTGAAGAAATTAGGTCTTTATCAGGTATTGCTTGGGACTAGAGCTGATGTTAAGGTACAGGGCAAACCTAGATGGATACATGTGTCACTGTAGAGTTATTCAACGGAGACACAGAGCCTGGAGACTAAAGATTTGAATACAAGAATGGTTATTATCCAAAATAAAAAAATCTTCGTTGGTAGTCTCTTAGTAGAAATAATGCACCTGGGATCAACGCCCAGGCTTTGAATAGACTTGGAAAGTGGAACTGCCCATATTTCGTCATCTTGGGTCCACTGGTCACGTGACCCATTCATTTTTACCATAGACCACAGGTGTCGAACCGGTTCCACAAAGGGCCGAGTGTCTGCAGGTTTTTGGTTTTTCCTATAAATTGGTTCCTAGTTCATACCTAAACAACCAGGTGAGGGTAGAAACTAACCAATCAGTGACCTAATTAACCAATCAAGTACAAGGAGAGAGCAAAAACCTGCAGACACTCGGCCCTCCGTGGAACCGGTTTGACACCTCTGCCATAGACATTTCCAAGAAGGTCTGGTTATGAACCTTTGCAATGATCAATCAGTCCAGAAAGCTATCAAGTGAACAATCGCTTTCAAAGCATGGAAATTACTACTACAAAATGTTGATATATTGTAAAAAAAGTACAGGGTACAAGACTATGTACCTTTCGGACAGTGAGAAGGAGGGTTAACTACTTATCCCATAAAACATTGCGTTCTGTAGTGTCCAATCACCAACTAATACAAGTCACCTGGCCTATCTCCTCATAGAGCGCGCAAACACTTACGCCAGGAAGCTACTAGTTAGCATAACTTTGTTTGGTAACAAGCAGTGGTCCATTTTCGGCGGGGTTTAGATCCGGTCTGGTGTGCATGACTTGTCTTTTTCCATCACTGTGTTCACTTTGCACTGTAAATATTCCATTTGAAGTAATTAGAGTGATAAAGTTGCCTATTCCTGCAGCCTCAGTTATGCCTGACAAGATTGTGAAAGTTTTAGCTATTTTTTGTCCGCTATTTGCGCTACCGATGTACTTTATTCACTTTGATTTGCCAACCGGGTCCTTGTCTCTTGCGTGCCCCAATGTGTTCCGGGACCTCCAGATTTACAAATAAGCACTGTTAACTAGCTATATCTCAAACAGGAGTGCAGAAAAGCAATATCAGCTCTCGGTTAAAACAGTAAGTGCTAAATATTTCTCAGATATTATCTCCAACAACTCTAATAATCATAAAGTATTGTTTACTGCGATTAACAAGGGTTTATACCCGGTTGCTAACTTAAGTCCTCACTCAAAAAAAAAAATCCGGAGCTCTATATTAAAGATCAAAATCTTTACTCTACATTGTGTAATTTATTGAGAACAAAATTATGTAACAACGGTCAATGGAAACCAAATTCACCAACTGATTGAGGGTTGGATTCAAATTCTCACCGAAAATCTAAATAAACAGTTTAAATCACAGCCAGTTCCAACTTGCGTGAGTTTCATCACGGCAACTCCTAATGTGACTCAGTAGTGTGTATGGCCTCCACGTGCCTGTATGCACCTGACAACGTCTGGACTTGCTCCTGATTAGATGGCGGATGGTGTCCTGGGAGATCTCCTCCCAGACCTGGATCAGGGTGTCAGTGAGCTCCTGGACAGTCAGTGGCGCTACTTGGCGGTGTCGAATGCACCGATACATAATGTCCCAGAGGTTCTCAACTGGATTCAGGTCTTGGGAACATGAGCGCCAGTCAATAGCATCAATGCCTTCGTCATCCAGGAATTGCCTACACACTCTGGCCGCATGAGGCCGGGCATTGTCCTGCCCCAAGAGGAACCCAGTCCCCTGCCCCAGTGTAAGATCTGACAATGAGTATTTCATCCCGGTACCTAACAGCAGTCAGGGTGCCGTTGGCTAGCACGTGGAGGTCTGTACGACCCTCCAAGGATATGCCTCCCCTGACCTTTACTGACCCACTGTAAAACCGGTCATGCTGGATGATGTTACAGCCACCATAACGTCCACCATGGCATCTCCAGACTCTTTCACATCTGTCACATGTGCTCAGTGTGAATCTGCTCTCAGCTGTGAAGGGAATGGGGTACCAATGGCGGACCTGCCAATTCTGATGTTTCAATGCCAATCGAGCTGCATGGTGCTGGGCTGTGAGCACATGTCCCACTAGGGGACGTCGGGCCCTCATGCCACCCTCAAGGAGTTGTCTGTTTTTGACAGTTTGGTCAGAAACATGCACACCAGTAGTGCGCTGGAGGTCATTTTGTAGGGCTCTGGCAGTGCTCCTCCGGTTTCTCCTTGCACAAAGTGCAGATACCGGTCCTGCTGCTGGGTTGATGCCATTCTATGGCCTTGTCCAGCTCTCCGCTTGTAATGTCACATCTCCTGGTATCTTCTCCATGCTCTTGAGACTGTACTGGGAGACATAGCAAACCTTGTGACGGCACTAATGGATGTGCCATCCTGGAGGAGCTGGACTACCTGTGCAACCTGAATGGGCTGCAGGTACCACCTCATGCTACCAGTAGTGACAAGGATACTAGCAAAACGCAAAACTATAGAAGAATCAGTCTGCTAATTACTTACATTTGCTAATTTTATTGCAAATACTTTTAATATGATGCCTTGGATGAGGTAGATGTTAGGCTATTGAAGTATTTTCATATGGATTACCAGTTTCATTCAGATTAAAATTGTATGAAACTAAAATAGAATAAACAAAATCCTCTTTTGTTAAACATTCCCAGTCTTCTTTTTATGTATTGAGAAAACATGCCCTCCTAGCGCACAGTTCAGTAGTTCAGAAACACTAAACACATTGTCTATTGCTGCAATAGCAGACTTCTGAACTGTCAGAAGAATTCAGCAACATCAGTGAGATAGTCCAAGATCCAAAGTGCAGCAGCCATTTTAAAGAAGTAGGTTCTTTGAGAAATTAGCTTAAATGTCTGCAATGGCTGAATCATACATTTAACTGAAAGAAAACTGAAATGTCTCCTCATACTTTTGTCCTCAACTTGTAATTACCATACATCTGAACTCAGCAGTCTGTCATTGATAATTACTTCATAAGGAATAATATTTGTGTCTAAAATTGTGTGTCAACAGGATATTTTATTATTGCTCCCACAGAATGGTCAAAATACATGTCACTGTTGAGCAGGCTAATTTGATAATTACTACCTTTGTATTGCAGCACAGCATTTGTGCTTCAAGATGCCTTCTCTGTTAAATATACTCTCACCAGGTGTACTACCGTCTTCCAAGTTTTTGTTTCAGCAGGTTTTCCAAGGTCACAGAGGAGATAGAAATGAGTTATTACTGTCACATACACTCACCTAAAGGATTATTAGGAACACCATACTAATACTGTGTTTGACCCCCTTTCGCCTTCAGAACTGCCTTAATTCAAAGATGCTCTATTGGGTTGAGATCTGGTGACTGTGGGGGCCATTTCAGTACAGTGAACTCATTGTCATGTTCAAGAAACCAATTTGAAATGATTCGAGCTTTGTGACATGGTGCATTATCCTGCTGGAAGTAGCCATCAGAGGATGGGTACATGGTGGTCATAAAGGGATGGACATGGTCAGAAACAATGCTCAGGTAGGCCGTGGCATTTAAACGATGCCCAGTTGGCACTAAGGGGCCTAAAGTGTGCCAAGAAAACATCCCCCACACCATTACACCACCACCACCAGCCTGCACAGTGGTAACAAGGCATGATGGATCCATGTTCTCATTCTGTTCACGCCAAATTCTGACTCTACCATTTGAATGTCTCAACAGAAATCGAGACTCATCAGACCAGGCAACATTCTTCCAGTCTTCAATGGTCCAATTTTGGTGAGCTCGTGCAAATTGTAGCCTCTTTTTCCTATTTGTAGTGGAGATGAGTGGTACCCGGTGGGGTCTTCTGCTGTTGTAGCCCATCCACCTCAAGGTTGTGCGTGTTGTGGCTTCACAAATGCTTTGCTGCATACCTGGGTTGTAACGAGTGGTTATTTCAGTCAAAGTTGCTCTTCTATCAGCTTGAATAAGCCGGCCCATTCTCCTCTGACCTCTAGCATCGACAAGGCATTTTCGCCCACAGGAATGCCGCATACTGGATGTTTTTCCCTTTTCACACCATTCTTTGTAAACCCTAGAAATGGTTGTGCATGAAAATCCCAGTAACTGAGCAGATTGTGAAATACTCAGACCGGCCCGTCTGGCACCAACAACCATGCCACGCTCAAAATTGCTTAAATCACCTTTCCCATTCTGACACTCAGTTTGGAGTTCAGGAGATTGTTTTGACCAGGACCACACCCCTAAATGCATTGAAGCAACTGCCATGTGATTGGTTGATTAGATAATTGCATTAATGAGAAATTGAACAGGTGTTCCTAATAATTCTTTAGGTGAGTGTATATGTCTAAAATTGTCTAATGAATATATAAGAATTTGATTGAGTGCCAGTGTGGACATCAAATTTAACTTCTCCATAAAAGTTTGTTATTTTTTATACTTTTGTTGTGAGGACAATGCTATAAAGCCAGACAAAATACACATGAATGAAGTGCAATTTGCATGCTTTCAGTTGAGGTTCTTTTCAAACACTGCACCAATGTGTTCTTGAAAAACATCAGTCGGACTCAACATTGTTAGCAAGAGGCACAACATATGTTTTTCTGTCAAGCAACACAAGCACAAACCTTCTCTTAAGATGTTTTGCAAGTGTAGCTTTCAGTCCAGTCTGAACCATAACCTCATGCGTCACACCGACAGAAGAACATCCTAACTTTGTGTCCTTAAAATATAATACTTTACCCTCTTTCTTTAGGCTTGCATACATGACGACCAGAACAAAAAACAGTTGCAACTGCTTTCTTCATTACAAACACAATTATCCCACACAAAAAGAATGTGCTTTATTACCACAAAGGATCAGTTTTTAATCTACACTTTGACCTGGAGTAGGAATACATATAGTGTATGATAAGTGTATGATATAGTGTCTGATAAGGATTCTGCTGTGGTATGTTATGTTGACATTTTTTTAATGGCTTTGTCAGAATTTCATTGAGTGCCAGTTTGTACCCAATGCAAACATTGAGTTCACCTTTCTGGAAAAAGGAAAACTCTCCTTTTTAATGCATTTTTAGGGTGGACTGCTGCCATTCCATAGACCATGTACACATTCCTGTGTATAGGCTTGTGTACCTTAGAGGCTTTTTAACATTCTAGGAATGTTTCTCCACAACAAAAAGGATTTTGTGATCTGTGAGGGTACATGTTGTGTACCATGGGAAAACATTAGAAGATGCCTGTTATTTGCCTCAAAAGAAAAAGCAGATGCTGCCCAAAGGGGACCCCAGTTCTTTACAATGTCAGATAAATGTCTTAACTGGTGGATATTGAATGAGACGTTATTTTCCATATTATTATACTGTTTTGATGACAGATATCTTTAGCATCAGACTTTTCCAACATTTCTTTAGTCACCATTGGTTGCAAAAGAGAGTGAACCAAAAGAAACTAGGAGACACCAGTGCTGATACAGACTTGCTAACTCACCAAGCAACATGAACATGTAATAATAAAGCAAAAACTATTTTCATTCTCTAGCTTTCCAGTATTGTCGCTCACTGAGGGATCGTGGGGCATAGCTAATTTTTCTTGGTTGCCATATGGATACCAGTTTTGGTTTAGTATGTTCACACGTCTACTTAAGTACCTTGGGTTCAGATGGTATCGAGAGTCTAACCAAAGAGTCACCATCTGTCACAGAAGCTGGTTGGGCAAAAGCTGTAATGGAATCATCTTCCCACTGTGCTTGAGTCCTTGGTTCAGGCTCAGGCAAAAGATAAGGTTAAGCATGGACATGTCCGGCTCCTTTACTGACTGTTTCGAGTTTAAATTCTGGACTGAGTTTTTAATTCTGGGACAAGCAACAGAGTCACAAGTATGTGTTAACAAGAATGCCAGAGAGTGGACGACTTACTTTGTGGCAGGACATTTCCTTGGGAATGCTTTCCCTGCTAGGATCTCTGCCTCCTGAATGATCTTACTGAATACGGGGTCAATAGCTGGCTTGTGTTTTCCAAACCGCAGCGCATTGAAAATAACTTGCTTTTTCCAAAATTCTGGAGGGAGTTTATTTACCACAACTTGAACTGGCCAGATAGAGTATCCTGAAGACTTAAAAATGAGTACTCCATCACAGTTCCATAGCAAAGTTAGGTTGTTGGATTTCAGTTTCTTATTCTGAACCAAGTTCTTCATCTCTGTCCCATCAAAGATGTCTTCAAGGGCATTTCCATCCTTGGGTTTGCATTTGTCAATGAATGAAAAGTCTTTAAGCTTTGATGTTATTACAGTTTGCTTTGCGTAGCTCATTAGGAAAATCCCTAAAATCAATATTACTGATGTTGAGTACTACATACACTCACCTAAAGGATTATTAGGAACACCTGTTCAATTTCTCATTAATGCAATTATCTAATCAACCGATCACATGGCAGTTGCTTCAATGCATTTAGGGGTGTGGTCCTGGTCAAGACAATCTCCTGAACTCCAAACTGAATGTCAGAATGGGAAAGGTGATTTAAGCAATTTTGAGCGTGGCATGGTTGTTGGTGCCAGACGGGCCGGTCTGAGTATTTCACAATCTGCTCAGTTACTGGGATTTTCACGCACAACCATTTCTAGGGTTTACAGAGGAGAATGGGCCGACTGATTTAAGCTGATAGAAGAGCAACTTTGACTGAAATAACCACTCGTTACAACCGAGGTATGCAGCAAAGCATTTGTGAAGCCACAACATGCACAACCTTGAGGCAGATAGGCTACAACCGCAGAAGACCCCATCGGGTACCACTCATCTCCACTACAAATAGGAAAAAGAGGCTACAATTTGCACGAGCTCACCAAAATTGGACCATTGAAGACTGGAAGAATGTTGCCTGGTCTGATGAGTCTCGATTTCTGTTGAGACATTCAGATGGTAGAGTCAGAATTTGGCGTAAACAGAATGAGAACATGGATCCATCATGCCTTGTTACCACTGTGCAGGCTGGTGGTGGTGGTGTAATGGTGTGGGGGATGTTTTCTTGGCACACTTTAGGCCCCTTAGTGCCAACTGGGTATGGTTTAAATGCCACGGCCTACCTGAGCATTGTTTCTGACCATGTCCATCCCTTTATGACCACCATGTACCCATCCTCTGATGGCTACTTCCAGCAGGATAATGCACCATGTCACAAAGCTCGAATCATTTCAAATTGGTTTCTTGAACATGACAATGAGTTCACTGTACTGAAATGGCCCCCACAGTCACCAGATCTCAACCCAATAGAGCATCTTTGGGATGTGGTGGAACGGGAGCTTCGTGCCCTGGATGTGCATTCCACAAATCTCCATCAACTGCAAGATGCTATCCTATCAATATGGGCCAACATTTCTAAAGAATGCTTTCAGCACCTTGTTGAATCAATGCCACGTAGAATTAAGGCAGTTCTGAAGGCGAACGTGGGTCAAACACAGTATTAGTATGGTGTTCCTAATAATCCTTTAGGTGAGTGTATAACACACCGGTATGTATCTCCAGATTAAGGTGTACAGTTGACAGTGTTGTGGAATTTAAAATCAAAACACATTGTTCTGGGGCGTTATTGTGTTTAACTATTTAGTCCAAATGGTTTTAACTAAAAAGTTATATAATATTGTATGCAGTATGTTTTTATATAAATTAAATGTAAAACATAAATCTGGATTTAATTTAAAATTGAATAGCTGATGTAATAAAATATATGACTACACTGTAACATTTCACTATTTTTAAAGCATCTATATAAATATGTCAACCACATTTTAAAAACATAAAAGTATAATAAGGCACAAAACATCCTTTTTTATTCATTGTCTCTTATTATGATCCAGTATCCTGCTAACCGTTTGTACATCTTTACAAAACACCTTAATTAAAGTTAAACATAGACTTTGTTTCTTATAATATTAATTTTGTACCACACAATAAAAATGATTGTTCTACAGTACCACATGACTTTCTGTTGTATTCTTGTCATTGCAGCAAGTGTTAATATTCCAGTCTAACGCAAGATATTTTTTTAAGGGTATTTTACTGTGCCACCAAAGAACGTTTTTATCAGATATTAAACTTGTTTAAACAAGTTCATAATCAGATTTCGGTCGCCCGTGCGTTTTTTTTGACGTTGGAGCAAAAAAAAGAAAAAAAGAACTTCCGGTATACTGAGACAAGCAGCTACATTGTATCAGTAACAACAGAAGAGATTTTAGCTATCGGTTATTAGCTAGAATACACGAAACCCACCTGACCTTTAAGACGACAATAACAGACATGGTCAAGATCACTTTCCAGTCCGTCGTGGGACAGAAAGTCGAGAAGGAGGAGAATGATTGCGACAAGACCGAAATTCTCATACCCCATCCAATGGTAAGTAGTTAGCAATATATTTGTTGTTTCCCACATGATATATCGCTCTGCCCTTCCATAAAACATAACCAGCTAGTTAGCTAACAACTGGCTGTCGTTCTGTTGTTTTAGATGCGTCCACTGCAGTTGGAGTGGATCTCCCCTTTACGTATATTCTACACCAATAACGTTTTATTTGGCAGTAGATAGAAGAGCCGTTGCTATTTTACGAAACGTTATGCTTGTTACTGACTTTACGGTGGGGTCGGTACAGTATTTTGGGAAATAAATAACCTCCCGAAACAAGGTGGACTGTACTAGAAAAAAAGTCAGACTAATGTTACAGTTTGTTTTCAATGTATACAATGTCATTAACATTACACTAGAGTTGCATTCACTTTAGCTACCGAATATCAACACAAGACTAAACCCGGAAGGATCAAGTGATTAGGCCTTGTTTTCTTGTCTAAACATAGGATACTTTTTGCAGTGGATTACGAAGAGCAAATCTCTTAGCAAATGTAAATGCTTGACAGTAATGTAACCAACACAGAAACGTAGTCAAAATGGCAGGTCGAGGTAACTGTCATGCACATTCCTTAGCATTTCTGTGGCAGTGGTAACAGGCATCAGTCTACAAATGCATGTTCTAGGACAGCTTAACTCCTCAGTCTCTGGCTGCTTCAAATCCAGTCAATTATGCTTTCACCTATCCCTACAGACAGTAATGTACTAAAACTACTTAGAGGTTACAAATCATCTTCATAAATCAGTGTGTAACTTGTCAGTGCCCCACTGGCCATTGCATCTGAAGTAACATTCTGTGGACATGTAGACAGGTAATTGTGAGATCCTAATCTCAGTCTGTAGAGGAAAATGTTGATTGCTGTCTGTCTTAGTGAGAAACGCAGTGAAACTAATGAGTGCTCTGCCACTTCATCAGCACACTGCATCTATAGTTTGGTTGTCATCATGGCAATATTTTTGCTTTGTGAGACGTTTTCATACCCGGGCAGTCACAACATCAGGGACATTTCACACTTAAGAGCCAGGTAAGCATTATTTACTCTGTAGCTGAATCTGCAAATCTCGCCCTGAGTAATTCACCAGCAGGGAATTATTCCATGTTTCAGAACTGTCATGTTACTAACCACTTTGGCAGACTCTGTCTGCCATCCACGCTGCTATTTCCGTGCTGAAATGTGCATATTTATTCCCCCTACTATAAATAGGCTATAGCTGCAGGTCTCAGGATTCGCTTTTTAATAACCATATGTCCGTCTTAGAGCAGTTACATGAGATACTATGCTTTTTTCTTTTTCTTCCTCCCCTTGTGTAATCCCACCTGACTTAGTCGGTCTTCTACTCACTTGGCCGTAGAATATCTGCGGTGAACGACCTGTTGGGCGATCAACACTTTACTGTGACTCTGTATGTTTTGAAAGCAGGTTGACAGGTCAGGATGCTTGTGTGTCTTCGTGTGGGTTTGACCCGGTCTCTGTTTCAAATCTCGTCAGGACGATGAGGAGGGGGTTCTACCTCCACGCCCTCGGAGGTCTCCACTGAACGGCCTTTGCTGTTTGACCTTTGGCCTGGTGGTGTTTATGTCTGGTCTGGTACTGGCCTCCATCTACGTCTACCGCTACTACTTCATCCCCCAGGTACCTCTCATGTACAGACCGTCTCACTGCACTCTAATAACTAGAAGTCTCGTCTGTGAACATTCGGCTTGGAGGAACCGTCTCTCATGGTGTTATGTACAAATTTAGCATTCGGTCATCGCCACACGTATTCTGTTTTTCACATCGGAGCCCATAAAACATTCAGTAGTAGCACGGACTGGTAATAAAGATGATTGTTCGCAATAAGCACTGCTAACGGTTTCTCATGTGCATTGACCTAGAGCCAAGATGAGGGGCTTTTCCACTGCAGGGTTCGATATGAGGGCTCTGTGTACGCTCCTCAAAGAGGCAGGCAGGAGCTGGAGGAGAACGTGGGCATCTACCTGGAAGACAACTACGAGCAGATCAGCGTGCCCGTGCCCCACTTTGGAGGGAGTGACCCCGCTGACATCATCCACGACTTCCACAGGGTGAGGAGGCGGGAACGCGTACACCCCTTGAGATCAGCCAGGCTGTCGACTTGCCTAATGTTGTGTCGTTCCTTCTCTGTCGCCAGGGGTTAACTGCCTACCATGACATCGCTCTGGACAAGTGCTACGTCATTGAGCTCAACACCACCATCGTCATGCCCCCACGGAACCTCTGGGAACTGCTGGTCAACGTTAAGGTAGCGCCACAGCTCTCTGTCCCCGTCGCTGTTCCTGTCTCTGAGAACGTATTGAGTTATCAACCTCTCTCCTTGTCTGCCATGCCCACCATTTTAAACAGCCCGGCACAAAAAAATACTGAACAGATGCTCCCGGAGGAGCACAGAATGGGGCATCAGTAGAATGCTGTAGGTGCCAGTCGGTATGGTTCTGGTTCAGATTAATTGGGTTAAAGGCTTCATGAAATCTGTCACTCCATGCTGTCTCACAGGATATATAATTAGAGTGGTCAGGAAAGAACATAAAGGAATCCTCACAAATGTTGGTTGAAGTACTGTATAAACTATATGGTGGTTGGTTAACAACAAAAGGTCATAGTAAACACAATCTCTATACTGTTGTGCCGAAATCCTGCCGTAACGTATGGGGCCAAACCGAATACACATAATAATTACCGGTAGGTGTATAATAACTGAAACCTGTAATCTGACCAAGATCTGTTTGTGCACCATCTACAGCAATCGAAACCGTGAGATACAGGCTAATCGGGTGACAAAGCCACAAAAGGATCTGTTAGAACTGTGGTTAGCTAATTAAAGCGGGGTGGTTATTATTATTTCTTCCATTCTGGTTAACTCTTTCACAGCGACAGGGCTGCAAAGTGTTTCCACCTTGTCGGCTTGGGGATTCGAATAAGCGACCGGGGCTCGAAATTACCGATGGCCCTGGGCCAGTAAAGATCAAGTTGGGACTAATACAACTATCAAGTCACTGTCCCCATCGGGCCACTGCAAAAATAAAAAACCGATTGGAAAAAAATAATAATGGCATTATAAACTCAACGTACTCCAGTTGTTTCGTAATCTGGCACATGCACAAAAAAACTACCTTGCAGCTCTTGGCACGCACTGTTGGCCACTCTAGAGTTGAGCAGTGTTTTGGTGCGTGGCTGTCTGGCATTGTTTGTGAATGAAATGTTTGAAAACTTGCACGAGTCACTTGAGTGAAGAAGGCAATGAAGGATAACTACAAGCTCAAACGAAAGCAATGTTTTTTTTTTTACCTCAGTGCAAATAATTTTTTACCTGTTTCGACTTCGATGGAACTCAAATGCACTGTGTCGTCTGTCATAAGTTCCTGGCTAGAGCGGACAAATGTGGGTCTTTTTACAAAGGCACTGACAACTTTTGCAAACTGTCCCTGACCAGCCATGCCAATAGCAAACAGCACCTGGTCTGCATGACATCCAAGCGTGTGGCTGATAATCCGTCTTCAGGGCCCTTGGTCGTACTGATCAGGAGTTTAAATGCAGATGCCCATTGGGTGATTGCACACCTTATAACAACCACCTAGTAACTAAGACGGACCAGCCGTCAGCCTTGTTCCATGGGGTGAATGAGTTAGTGTTTTGTTGACTGTTTTTTTTTTTATAATTAGAAATGTGATGAAATAAATATATTTTGTTTATGTTTTGTGTATCCAGAATACATTTAATCAATGATTAAACATGTTAAGTAACAAAATTATTTGGTTGTGTGTTAAATGATAAGATAAATTACCTTTTTTGGAAGGATAGAATATTTTTTGGGGGGCCAGTAAGTTTCAAACCCAATGGTCCCCCAATGGGCCAGTGGCAAACAATGTAAATGTTGAGGCCTGGTGATGTTCCGTTTACTGGCCCATTTCTCTTCACCCCTTGGTTGCCACACCGCCCCGAAAAACACGGGATGCCGTTGGCCAAGTACTGTGGGGACTGCTGGATCAGAGTCTGCTTTTTCAACACAACGTTCTTGTCTCTTCTGCCTTTAGAAGGGGACATACCTGCCCCAGACCTATATCATCCAGGAGGAGATGGTGGTGACCGGGAGGGTTCATTTTCTGCACCGGCTGGGGCCTTTCATCTACCACCTGTGTAACGGCAAGGACACGTACCGCCTGCAGCGCCGCGCCCGGAGACGTATGTTAGGAGAGGGCCACGAGGGGGGGGGGGGGGTTAAGAGGGGTCAATCAGAGCAGGTCTTTCTTTAATAAAACCCTTTCTCCGTCTCCCTCGCAGGCGTCAACAAACGAGGAGTAAGGAACTGCCACCGCATCCGCCACTTGGAGAACACGTTCGTGGTTGAGACCGTCATCTGTGATGGAGCGTAAACCATTCCCGTCACGACTGCCCGGCCTGACCTCTGAAGGCACAGCAACCTCTCCAGCCACTGTAGCCCTCTTTTGTGGAGATTCATAGAATTACCTTTCAGTTGCACTTGAAGTATGGTTTTGTTTGGTTGTTTGGTTCCTTTTTTATATGTTTAAACTTTTTTCTTTTTTCAAATGCCATTTGTTTTGGTGTTGTTTTTGGAAGTTATATTTTCCTTGTGTTTGCTGGTTGCAATAATACATGTTTTTTCTCAGATTGGATGAAGTTGTTTCTGGTAGCAGAACCACTAAGCCAATCATGAAGGCTTCTTTCCACTTACGAGAACTGTGAAATTCCTCGTTGTCAGGGGAGATGACCGTTTCCATGTATTGTCAAGGTGACTGCACTTTATTTCCCTGGTTTTGAGACTATTGCTCTTCCCTTTTCCCTTCCCTGTTGGAAGACCTAGCGCTATGACATTTAACCCAATGTCCTTTTGTAACCAACAAAAATGTTGTATTGTGGTGTTAAATTGCTCTCAGCTTTATCACATTTTATGGTTTATATATATATATGTATTTTCTGTCTTTGGCTTTATTAACTCTCACCCTTCCAGACTACTGTAAATGTGATGTGGTCTTTAAGGACCAGTGCATTAAAAATGGACAACACAAATTGTTGGTTGAATTGTTAGTTCTTGTGCAAGTTTTGAACCTCTGAGGCCCTGACTCAGTGTATAGGACTTAAAAAATACTCGCCTGAAACAGTAAGTAATTAAATGGCAGCAGAAGCTTTTCAGCCGAAGCGGTCTTTCTCTGTAATACATTTAAAACTGTTTGTCTCGTTTTTGATTCCCTTCTTATCCCTTCATCTTTTCACTTTCTGCAACGAAGCGTCTTAAACTTTTTGTGGTCTTGATCCACGCTTGTGTAACTCATCGTAGATTTCTGTCTTGATTTCCCTTCTGCATGTCTGTTTCTCTGTAAGTAAAAACTGCACTGTTAGATGGCATTCTTTTTAAGACCACGTTTTAAGCCTTGGTCCAGAGTCAGAGACTGGACTAACGTAATGTCTACTGCAAGAGAGTTATATCATATGCTGTTCTATACCTTTGACTGGTGTGTATATTTTGTCTACTGGTGAAGTCCCTATCTGTGAATAAAGTAGTTAAACAACAGATAGCTTCTGGTTTTGTATTCTTAATAACTAATAGTTACTCTGTCTAACAAATTTGAATCTATTTTTTGTTCCTGGGTATTAAGTGTTATTTCCTAATTGCTTACTTCTATAACTTTCCAGTAATATAAACAGTAGTATAAATACAGGATTACAACAGCATCAAGACCTTGCTGGATGCCTTGAAGTATGATGAGTACAGCTGTGAATTCATAGGAGACTTCAAAATGGTGGCATTCCTGATGGGTCTCCAAGGTGGATTTACCAAGTTTCCCTGCTATCTTTGCCTTTGGGACAGCTGGGACACCAAGGCGCACTACCACAGGCAGGACAGGCCACATCGGAGCCAGTTCTCTGTGGGGAGGAACAATGTCAGGTGGGAGCCGCTAGTGGACGCCCCAAAGGTGCTGCTGCCACCACTGTACATCAGATTGGACCTTATGAAACAATTTGTCAGAGCTCTAGATAAGGAACCGGCAGCCATCAAGTACCTTCAAGACCTGTTCCCTAAGCTGTCTGAGGCAAAGGTCAAAGCCGGTGTATTCGTTGGGCACACAGATGAAGATCCTGGAGTGCAATGAATTCCCCAAGAAGCTCAATAGTAAGGAGAAAGCGGCTTGGAACAGATTTGTAGTGGTTCGGGGTTTCCCGGGCAATCACACGGCCACAAACTATGTGGCGCTGGTTGAGACCCTGGTGAAAGACTATGGCAAAATGGGCTGTAGATATCCCTCAAAGTCTATATCCTTGGTGGCTGATTCGTGAAAGTGATTTACAGTATAATTGTAAATCTCAAACTCCTCACTAAATCTTTTGTAGTAATTTTTGTATTGCTTCAGTATGGATACATGTTCATTTGGATTAATGTGGGGTTTTTTCTGACTTCATGTGAACAAAATTACAAAATATGGCTGTTTCTCATTGGAAATAGGTATGTTTGAAAATATCACTGTCCTGGTCACAAAAGCAAAGTTTGCAGGGCATAATCGCCTTTTCTATACTTTTTAGGCATAAGCAATTACGAAATAACAATTACTAACCAGGAACAAAAATTGTGTTACATAGCGTTAGCCTTCTGTAGGTTGAAGTGACATTGTGCTGTCAAAGGAGTATACAATTTAATGCAGCATCCTGTTTTGCAGGTACGTGCATAGCGGGAACATAGCTCAGTTAACTGAATATTTGAGCTGTCACACATTCAGATGAACGTAGGAAATGCATTGGAGATGCCAGCTAAACATTGTGAATACAGTAGGACTTAGACATGTTATCGTCCCGTGTCCAGTTAAAACACTGATTAGGGGTCTTAGGCCAAAGGAAGCATATATTAGCCTGCATGACTTTACTACATTACTTTTGCTGTACTAGAATCGAAAGGAAATCCTTGTCTCCAGTCTGTCTGCCACAAAGCCTGGGCACAGATGGGCCTCCATATGACTGGCTTCTGCCTGGTGCTGTCTGCCAAGATCCTCGTAAATGATAAACAAATACATGACAGACCAACCAATCAACAACAGGAAATATTGGCCATGCAGCTCCGTTTGTAGGTGTATACAGACTGGAAAGCCCCAGTAGTTGTCAGTGCTCTTAGTGCATAATCAGTGTGTAAAATCAACATACTGTATGGTTCAAGGCTGTTCACACAGTCTCTTCACAATATTCATTCTGTGGCCACACTTTTTTGAAAGTACCCAAGGACTGGACCTGTGTAGCGTAATTAGTGTCACATTATTAGTACCATGTACAAAGATGGGTAGTAATTCATAGAATTGGTGTATGCAATGTTTACTTTTTGTTTTGGATATTATTGGGTTTTGTACACATACTCATCAACATGAAATCATGCACAGAAGAGGTGTCTAAACATTTCTTTATATATTTGAACATTTAAGATCAAATCCAAGAAATAAATAACCAAGAAACATGCCAAAAATACAACTTAAAGAGTTCAGAAACGTAATTAATCCCACTGCTCCACTACCCTGACCCAAAGAACCCCCTCCCAACAGACAATGCAGCTCAGGGTAGCTTAAAACATTTAAAATATATATTTATTTGTGATGACCTAATACTCAGAGGTAACTGAATACGTATTTCAAACCAAGTAGCTGTAGCCACCTCTTACTACATTACAGCACATATTTTAGGGATGTTTTTCCTCTTTTTTTAGTAACTTACATTTTTTTTACTCACTGTGTCCTTAACTCTAGTTTATTTTCATTTGATCTGGCCAAAGAAATCTCCACATCAGAACCTTCTTTCTTTTTCCAGAATGCATCTAATGAGAAGTAGTACAACAAGGGATCCACGCAACAGTTGACGCTGGCCAGACAGATGGCGGTTTTGGGATCAACTCCGAGCATTAAAACAATGGAGAACGGCAGGAAGAAGACAATAAACATTAACAAGTTCATGGCAAAGATCAGCATGACATTTATCTTGTTCTTGACCAGGGCAGCATTACTCAGATGACTGTGTAATATCCTGGACACCATTGCAGTGGAGGCCATGTTGACCCCGAGCAGGGCAAAGATCACCCCAGACTGGACATACGCAATATAGGGACAATTATGTCCATTAAATATGAAGCAATTAGGGGTGTTAGTGGTGTTAGTGGTGTTAGTGATGTTAATGGTGTTAGTGCTGTTAGTGTTGTTAATGGTTTGGTCCTTCGTCATAGATTTCAAGTAGTTGATGCTCTCGGGGATGTTCAATGACACAATCAAGATCCAAGTGACGATGCTGGTCTTCCAGGCGTTGGCAGATGTTCGCAGGTGGCGAGACCGAAGCGGATAGACCACGGCTAGCAGCCTGTCTAGGCTGATGAAGGTGATAAAAAACGAACTGGAGCGAATATTGTTGCGAAACAGCATAGTGGCGATGACACAGGCGTGCATGCTAAGAGGCCAGTTGCCTGTGGCGAAGAAGTAGACCCGGGTGGGAAGGGAGAGAACCAGCAGAATGTCCGAGAGTGCCAGGTGGCTCATGAAGACGGAGCTGGAGGACTTGAGGCGGTGCCGGCAGACGAGAACCCAGAGTGCCACGGCGTTAAGCGGCAAACCCACCGCCAAGACACCCCCAAATACCACTGCATAAGCTGTATTCTTCATGGTCTCCTCACTTTGCTCATTGGTAGTCATCAGTGTGCTGTAACTCTGCTCCTTTAAGACAGGCTGTGCTGTGTGAGGGTGTGTGTGTGAATTTAACAAAGGCCAAACCATTAAACCACAAAACTTTTTGCTACTTCCCCTAAAAAGTTCAAAAAGAGTATTGAAACTGGAAGTGGAGATAACTTAATCTTTTCATTTTCTCAAGTACAACCTGACATCCTCTGCTAATGTAGTATAACCGTCTTTCACATTTTACATACATTTTAATAACAATCTGTGCAATTCTATTGACTTGTCTTTGACTCTTGCAGTCTGACTTGCAGTCTGACAGATTGTTGTGAAAAATGAGTTCCTTTCAGTGAACCTTCATCATACAAACCAGAGCAGCTTAAGGTTCAGTCTAAAACGTTTCAAAACTGTTGAATTTTATATAGTCAGGATGTAGATACACTCACCTAAAGGATTATTAGGAACACCTGTTCAATTTCTCATTAATGTAATTATCTAATCAACCAATCACATGGAAGTTGCTTCAATACATTTAGGGGTGTGATCCTGGTCAGGACAATCTCCTGAACTCCAAACTGAATGTCAGAATGGGAAAGAAATGGGCAATTTTCAGCGTGGCATGGTTGTTGGTGCCAGAGATGAGCCGGTCTGAGTATTTCACAATCTGCTCAGTTACTGGGATTTTCAAGCAACAACCATTTCTAGGGTTTACAAAGATTGGTGTGAAAAGGGAAAAACATCCAGTATGCGGCAGTCCTGTGGGCGAAAATGCCTTGTTGATGCTAGAGGTCAGAGGAGAATGGGCCGGCTGATTCAAGCTGATAGAAGAGCAACTTTGACTGAAATAACCACTCGTTACAACCCAGGTATGCAGCAAAGCATTTGTGAAGCCACAACACGCACAACCTTGAGGCGGATGGGCTACAACAGCAGAAGACCCCACCGGGTACCACTCATCTCCACTACGAATAGGAAAAAGAGGCTACAATTTGCATGAGCTCACATGGATCATGGAACATGGATCCATCATGCCTTGTTACCACTGTCCAGGGTGGTGGTGTAATGGTGTGGGGGATGTTTTCTTAGCACACTTTAGGCCCCTTAGTGCCAATTGGGCATCGTTTAAATGCCACGGCCTACCTGAGCATTGTTTCTGCCATGTCCATCCCTTTATGACCACCATGTACCCATCCTCTGATGGCTACTTCCAGCAGGATAATGCACCATGTCACAAAGCTCGAATCATTTCAAATTGGTTTCTTGAACATAACAATGAGTTCACTGTACTGAAATGGCCCCCACTGTCACCAGATCTCAACCCAATAGAGCATCTTTGGGATGTGGTGGAACGGGAGCTTCGTGCCCTGGATGTGCATCCCACAAATCTCCATCAACTGCAAGATGCTATCCTATCAATATGGGCCAACATTTCTAAAGAATGCTTTCAGCACCTTGTTGAATCAATGCCACGTAGAATTAAGGCAGTTCTGAAGGCGAAAGAGGGTCAAACACAGTATTTGTATGGTGTTCCTAATAAACCTTTAGGTGAGTGTAAGTTTGTGCTGTCTAGATTGAGAGTAGATGGACTGAATCTGAACAGTTCAGTATCCAAACAATGTTGAATGATTTGCTTAAATTCAATATGAATAATTAAGAATATTTGGGTTAATCAAATCAGTTAGTGTTAAATATGCCATCTGAGATTTACTGTGGAACATCTATGGATCACAAATGCCACATCGGCGAGTAATAATACAATTAAACATAAACCTTAAGGTTGGATGACTAATTTGTAAACACATGTTTTCCAAGCCTTGGCTAGTAATTCATTTTGTTTGGAGTGTTTCATGAGACTGGCCTCCTCTTTGGACTGTGGAGTTCTGAGTGTCCTGTCTGACAGATGGAACAGAAAAGCTTCCATCCACCCTGGTCTTCACTGCCCTGATAAGTAACAGGCAACATCTATCTAGCAAGTCCTATTGATCCCTTGCCACCCGTGTGTCCATCTACACCTGTTCCTCTCTCCCTCTTTGAAGTTGTCACCATGTTTGCCGAAGACATCCTCCCCCTCTCCCGCTGTACGTTAAGCAGGCTCTCCTTCAGGACGAGGTAGTAACAGAAACCATCCGTCAGACAGTTGACACTGCCAACGGTGCTACTGATGTGGACAAACTGTCTGAGGTGGAAAATTTCTGTGTCCTCTTTGTAGTTTTTGGCCAGGAAGTAGACAAACGCGGCCACGTGGTAGGGTATGAAACAAACCAGGAAGGCCACCAGGTTGGTTAGGACTATCTTGACAGATTTGTTGTCTCTCAGCTTCTCGTCCAGTGGATTCCGTCGCCGCAACTGCCTCAGAATTTGCATCACACGCACTGAGAAGAACACTATGGAGACTGTGCTGATCATGAACACGCTCTCCAAGGTGACAATGATCCACGTCTTCTGCCAGGTATTGTTGGAGAACTGTTGGAAACATCTAGTCTCATTGGCGTTTCCCGAGCTTGTGTTGTTTTCTTTTTTGTGGAGATCATACACAGGTGGGGTGAAAGCGAATATAATCAACCATACGGCCAGGCAGACCAGGGTGGCCTTGCGCGGCGAGCGCAAGCCCTTGCTGAACGGAAACTGTAGAGAAATATAGCGATCGGCCGAGATGCACACAATGAACACAATGCTCCCGTAGATGTTGACAAACACCAGGCTTTCCAGAAAAGAACAGAAGCCCATACTCAGGCCCCAGAGATTTTGGTAGGCATACATCTTGAACGGCAGAGAGAAGAGGAGCAGGATGTCGTTGACGATCAGACTGGTGAGGTACACCGTGGACTCGGTCCATCTGCAAATTCTGAACAGGAGGAGGTACAGAGCGGCCAGGTTGAGAGGAAATCCCACCACCAACGTGGGGATGTAGATGATCCACTGGATGACTCGTACGGGGTCGGATGTATTGCTGCAAACACAGACAGATGAGGAATTTGCATGTGGGCAAACACCATGTTACTTTTCACATGTTAAATTCTTTTTAATTCATACAGGTATCAGGAATGATGGCTATCGGCCGAAGAGAGATCAAAACCACTGAAATGTAATGTAGGCTAAATTATATGTCAACTGTAGGGAACTGGTAGCTATAACTGTCATGTGCATCAAATGACATAGTTATGTAACTTTCTTTTGGGATGTCTACTGCCATCTAATGGACCCATTCTGTATGTTCATACTGCCTGGGACTGAGTTCATCTTATGATGTAGCCTATTCACTTTTACTGTCCGATGCTCTGTTGGAGGCTCTGTTGGAAATCTTTTGTTGCAAATTTCCTGCCAGTGTCTGTTATCAGTGCCTCTCATAATGTTAATGTACAATTCACTTCTTTTCCCATATGACTGTTGCTTGAAAGTCAGACACTTGCCTCTCAAATGCAATCTGACCTCTGTGACCTTAGCCCTGATTGGTTGCTAGTGCAGTCGCTAAGGGGCTGGAAACCATTCTTCTCATGGATAATAGAACACTGTTATAGTCCCTACTCATCAGAATGGAACAATTTGGCAGCCATCTTACCTCAGACCTGAAAAACAGCTAAAATAGAAACACATGATAAAAATGGCAATTCATATTATATAAATATCCACTGTCATGACTAGTATAATGCAAGCAATGACTGTACTTTTCAGAGTATTAAAAAACAAATCCATGGCAGAGTTGCAAAGAAAAAGCCATATCTCAGGCTGGCCAAAAAAAAGAAATGATTAAGATGGGCAAAAGAACACAGACAGTAGACAGAGGAAGACTGTTAAAAAAAGGCAGGCATCTCAGAGTTATCAGAATTCTGTTTAGGTACCCAGATAGCTGTTGGCTTCCTTGTTCAGTAATTAAATTCACGCATCATCATGTTGCTTTTCTGGACTATAAGTGACACCTGCAAAAGTGATTCCAAACTCCGGTATCATACGTCTTTTTCTGTTGATCAAGTTGAGGCTGCACAAAATACCACCATGACCAGTGTTAAGTGTCTCTGTCTGCAGTCCCCTGCTGCTTCAAACAGACCACCATCTTTCCCTGTACCAAAGAAACCTTCCTTCACCTGCCTGAATCACACCTGCCCTGTAGCACTGACATCCATCATCATGAAGTGCATCGAGTGGCTGGTCAGAACTCACATCTGCTCCACCCTTCCTGACACCTTGGACTCCTTTCAATTTGCATACCGCCCCAATAGATCTAGGAACGATGCCATCGCCTTGACAACACACGCTGCCCTCTTCCACCTGGAAAATGGCAACACATACATGAGGATGCTGTTCGTGGACTGCAGCTCAGAATTCAACACTATTGTGCCTGCTAAGCTTGTTCCTATGCTCAGGACCCTGGGATTTAACTCCTCCCTTTGCAATTGTATCTTGGACTTCCTCACGGGGAAACCCCAGGTGGTGAGAATGGTAAACCTCACCTCCTCTGAGCACAGGAGCCCCCACAGGGCTGCGTACTCAGTCCCCTCCTGTACTCCCTGTTCACATATGTCTGCGTGGCCACACACAGCTTTAACATCATCCTTAACTCTGCGGATGACACAATCATCCTGGGTCTGACCTCCAACAATGGTGAGACCACTTACAGATAAGAGGTAAGGAACATGGCTACATGGTACCAGGACAACAACCTCTCCCTCTCTACGTCTGCAAGACTAAAGAGATGATCGTGGACTTCAGGAAGCTTCAGAGGGGGGGTCATTCCCCCTTACACTTTAATGGAGCTGAAGTGGATAGAGTATCCGAACTGAAGTTTCACGGTGTGTTCATCAAAGATGACCTCACTCGGTCCAGGCAAACTAGCTCTACAGTGAAAACTGCCCAAAAACGATTATACTTCCTGGGGAGACTCAAGAACTTTGGCATGTCTGTAAAAACTCTCACCAACCTCTACAGGTGCACCACTGAGGGCATCCTATCAGGCTGCATTACTGCAGTACGCAAATCCCTCCAGAGGGTGTTGAAGTCGGCACGGTGCTTTATCGGCTGACATCTTCCCTCCGTGCAAGGCATCTACCATACCTTAGGAAAGCATGGAACATCATCAAAGACTACAGCCACCCAGGCTATGGTCTGTACATATTGCTGCCATCTGGTTAGAAATTCCAACCATCCTTGTCTGTCCCCCACTGATGAATTCGGATGGAGGGCAGTGTAATTGGTTTATTCATGTGTCATAAGCAACTTCTCTGGCCATACACCGCCTTTTTTCTTTACAAAACTTGGGTGAATTAAATTACTTACTGTTGAGAACCACCATTTTTCTAAATTACATTGATTGGGACATGCAGAGATCTAGAAATTCAATTAACACATATACTTTGTTTTTAAATTAAATACACAAAGTGATTGAGAACAACTCTAGTTTGCTTCTAAACAACTCTGTATAACTCAAGATGATATAAATGCATTGAGATTAAATGGTTAGGAGGCTACTATGGAGAATGATAAATAAGATTAAATGGGATAGTTTTTGATAAACATAAATAAAATGGAAATGACATAAACAAGTGACAAAACATGGTAAGATATTGTGCTGGAGATACAAATGAATAACGCAACTATTCCAGTTTTTTTCACATTATTACAAAAAGAAACATGTTCAACATCATTCATACCCCTTGAAATTGTTGAAAGTTTTTTCTAATCACCTATAAATTGAGAACAGCTGAACAGCGGAACAGCAGTAGTTCTCTAGTCAGTTACTAGTCAACTGCATGTCATGGCTAAAAACAGAAATAGTTGCATTATTCATTTGTGTCTCCAGCCCAATGTCTTACTGTGTCTTGTCACCTGTTTATGTCATTTCCACCCAGAAGAAACCTATTGGTCGAATGAAAATTCACTATAGCTCAAAATTCGGCATGGCTATGAATACTATTAGGCTTAATTGTACCTGCACATATAACTTTTTTCAGAATCCCTTTCAACATCACAAACTACATGTTTCAGCACATAAACATATTTTGTGGGCTGGAAACTCCTATCGCTTATATTCAACACCAAAAGTGGGGGAAACATGTTTACTGATGCCTTAATATCTATTTTGTTAAAGCCCTGCTTCCTCGTGACAACTGCAATGGTGCTCAGGACAGTCGATGACAGTCGGGACAGGCGTCCTCAGAAGCATGTCCAATACCTTACTGGTTCTTATCACGTTGTTTGCTCAATCAGGCAGTTTTGAATGAATCTTCTGTATGTAATTAACTATCTGGTTTTTGATCTAGACTAAGCTCGCACAAACCGCCAGAAGGAATCACAAGAGCTATACAAGGCAGGGCAACATATGATAACTTACTGAATGCTGCCCTGGGCTAATCTGTGAGCAGGATTCAGTCCCTGGCCTTGCAATGATGCAGCTAACTGAGGCAGTGACATAACCACTACATCATTCAAGGATCTGAACCCTTCTAAATGGATGGCTGTCCTAATGTAAAATATTTCTTTAACTTTGGCAAATAGCCAATAATCTTTGACAAAGTCAAAAGCATAAATCATTTATTGAGTCCATCCTCATCTCCTGGACTGGATTGGCACCTGCCACTTCCTGGTCACCCAGGGTTCCAATATCCCCGGCTGGTGGAAAGCAGACAGGCAGTACAGATGGGCCTCCTGCCCCAGAGGGATTCACAGGACCATAAGATCAACAACCCATCTCAGAACTGTTCATTATACTGCTGCACTATACTATTCCTAAAACTCTGACGATTTTCCTACATGTAGTCTCATACGGTAATTCACATTGTAACTGTGTACATCAACTGTAAATTGTGTTGATTATCTAATTATCTAGGCTTGAACCAGGCTTGAAAGACCCGTTGTTGTCCCTGTCCAAAGTCCTCCTGGTTGTGTTGCAGATCAAGACAATACTTGACATTTTCAGCTACCACTGTGCTGACACCTCCCCCTCCTCCGTGTTGTCCCTGTCCTTTTCCATCTGGTCATGCTTCCGACCTGGACTAAGTTTAAATAGACTCTAGACTCAGCCCACATGCACTTATTAATTATTACAATTTGTACTCTTAATATGTTCACCCGGCCCAGCCAGAAGAGGACTGGTCACCCCTCTGAGCCTGGGTCCCCTCTAGGTTTCTTCCAAACTTTTTGCCTTCTTAGGGAGTTTTTCCTAGCCACTGAAATTCAACACTATTGTTGCTTGCTCCTTGGGGTTTAAGGCCGGGTGTTTTGTAAAAGCCCTTTGTGACAACTGCTGATGTAAAAAGCGCTTTTAAAATGTGATTGATTGATTGAATGATTGATTGATCTTAACGCTCAGTCAAATTCTGGGTATTTGCAAATGTGCTGTAGCAATTCTGAATCAGGTGTTGTTTGTTTTGACGTTGTTTTGCTCATTTTGAGAAAAACATTTTTAGGCAATATGTTTGGGGTCATTATTTTGCAGTGTGACAGTTATAATAATGATAATCATAGGATTTATTGTTGTTATGAAATGTTATGACAAAGGTATGTATGTGTATGGCCGTATTATAAGGAACAGACAAAGGAACAGTCCTAGTAAAATTACAAACCCATGCTAGCTGTTACATTGTTAGATAATCCCTTTCAAAATATCAGATGGATATCATCATCTATGTCAAATGTCTGTGTTTTCCCACCATTTGCTTTTTGGAAAATGCCTAACTGAGGTAAAGTTGATTTTACATTCAAATATTCAACAGACATGTTTATACAATGCAAACAAGTTCCATTCATATATGATTACTAAAAGGGATTTTTCACAAGCAATTATTAGTGACTGCAGGGATGTTTATTTAAATGATAGTAAACCACAATATTCAAAATTCATAGTGATATCCAGCTCTTCTTGTAATAAGGAATCATGAGAATATATGTTTTTGCAATCTCCCCTGAGAATCAGTAAAACCTAGTATGTTTTCAAAAAGTTATAGACCGAAGTAGTCAACACATCATCCACATAAAGCCTAGTAGCAAAATGTGATATTGCCTGTTTTCCAATTTCTCCGTTCATCTTTCCACAAGGAATTTTAAAATCACTATAAATATGGTCTGTGTTTTGTTTAGCCTTACTCTGGCTATGTGTTTTGAAAATCCTGTTAATCTCAAGACAAGGTGACATTTGTCAACACATTTCTTTAAATTAGCTATACAAAAATAACTTATATTTAGCCAGTATTGAAAGTCAACTTGTTTTATGAATATTTACAGAGGTACGAAAATGGTGAGGTGGTGTAAGCCTACACAAAACTCAAACCTTATTTGAAGTTGATCAAAAAAATGTAATATGGAAGACATTAATGGTGTTAGAACTGAAATATACGCTTTCTCAGTTGTGCCACAATAATTTATGGGGATTATGACTCATACTGTTTCAATCTTTTTTATTTTAAGGACAAACAGGGCTCCCATCTTACTGTATTATTTTCAAAGCCAGACAAAATGAGTCAACCTGGCTATCGTGCTATATAATGGCCAATAGGAACATCGTTGTTGAGACAAGTAACAGCAACAGAATGTGCATAGTGAAGGCTTTCGGGGTCGATTATTGAATTAATACCTGGGCCAATGTTTTATTTTGATAAAAATCTTATTGGAGTATTTCTTGTATATTTGGATTGTTTTATTCATATGCTTGATGTTTTTAGTTTAAAAGCAGTTGCTAGCTAAATGGCATGTTACTAATAGTATAGTCAGATTCAAGGTAGCGAGTGAAACCACAGAGCAGGAATTTCCGGCTGTGGATTACATTACCATGGTTAACACCCAGTCAATAGATGCTGGCAAACCAAATTAGTTTGTAAATTTGTTATTATCTACAATATAAGATACTTACAAGCAACTGTTTATTACTATAAATACAACAACATGGACCCTGGTCACTTTTGGGACAACAGACTCTCGTTCCTAACATGGAATATTGGAGGAAACACTGCGTACACACACACTTAAGAGACTTCCTCAATGGTAGAATAATAGTGGTTGTTAGTGATTATCTCTAGCCACTTCAGTCCGTCCCCCAGCACATAGCATATATATGGTAAGACAGAAAAATGACAAATACAACATGTCATGTGGCTCAGAGACCACAGCAATCGGTGTGTCTGACATTACGTCCTACTTTCCATTAATATGTCCGTGATCTGTTATGTTATGATTGCAATAAAATGAATTCATATCTTGACAAAAAGATCTCATGATCCCGACAAAATATTTTTTATGTATATGCTGTCTCTGCAGTTTGGTGCAGGAAAAATTTAATTGTAAATGCTTGTAAAAGAGCCCTAGTGGTCACCATTGTGAAATATACGTTTTGTTAATGTTGAATGTTTAAGGTCTACATATAAAAGCGACTTTACCAAGTTTGAAAACCAGTGTCTGTGCGAAGAACTTATAGAAACTATTTGGAAATGTCAATTACATTTAAGCTAAAGTACAAAGAAATTATATAGAAAACCTACCAAATTGCCATTGTGAACAAGGGAAAAAGCATTGCCCTAATCTGTGAGCAATGAAAAACACAAAACACGACCCGCTGAATCAACTCTCCTGTCAAATAAAAAAGTCAAGATTACATTAAAGAATTACTCACCTAATTGAGGTGTCCATTTCTACTTGTTCAGCAAAAGAAATAATGTATTTTACAGCTGAATGAATGTAACCTACAACGCACAGCCTATTCTCTAAGATAGTACATGTTCTGTGTCTGACTGACACTGAAACACTAATCCATTGGGGGAGAAACCGTTGTACTTGTGCTCTTTCAAAAACATTTACAAAACTGCACCACAAACCACAACATGAGCACCTGCAACCTGCCCTCTTTCATCTGCAAGAAGTGCAGCTAATGTTGGGCTTGTTGGCATAGTCAAAAGAGGCAAAGCAGATTCTAGGAAAATATGCAGTCATCCTTCTTCTTGCATGAACGATGTGTTTCTGTGTATAATGCCTAGACCGGCTAACCACTTCTGCTTTAACTATTGTCTGCGCTCACATGGTTTGCTGATTTCATTTTAAGAAATTGAGACAAACTGAAATGTTTTCTTTAAATGTAAATGTCCCACACATTTTTAAGGTTTTCAGTTGGTATGTTATGAACATTTTAGAAAAATGTTTTTTAAGAGAGGGGTGACTGTTTTCAAAAACATTTATTTTAGTATATGAAGGGACTGTAGAGGGAGCCATAGAAATGGTCAGAGGACCTCATAAAAGGAGACTATCAAAATAAATCTAAATGAAAGATGATTACAAGTACTCTAGCTCTCAAGTTGCTGCCCTTAGGTTCCGATAGTATAAACAGAGTTTCTTGTAATGCAGTCTGAATTGTGTTTGAAATAATACTGTACATGGCAGGTGCACTACATAAATTTAAAACAATTCTATTAAAAACCATGTTCAGTCATTCTTTGCTCTACTGAGGTTTTGTATACTGATGATGGGCATTTTGAGACTTTTCAGTAAGCAGGCTCTTGTGGCTCATTTGGCACCCAAACGCCTCTTTGTTTAAAATGCTTAAATATAACCTCGGAACCATGAAAAATGCCAATCTGCAAAGCGAATATGAAAAAGTAGGCTAGAATTATGTTTGAGTGTACAATCCATGTTCAAATAAGTAACCAAGTAGCCATTCTTGTGTTACAAATTTTAAGGTTGAATAAACACTCTTGCATTCCTTTGTAACTTGGGGCTATTTATTGTATTAACTTACAGAAATATTTTTGAATTGCATGTGGTTGTAACCAAATATCCACATTGAAGGATATATACAGTATATTGTGCCACTGATTTCATCTGGCTAATTCCATATATTATCTATGTACTGTATATGATGGATTCCTGTGTACAAAATTAAGACCAAGTAAACTTGATTTAAAGTGCATTTAAAGCTCATTTGAATAAACTCATTTTTTATTCTTTCACTTTAATTTCTGGCAGAGAAAGAGATGTGAAGCCACATATTATACATAATTAATGGTACATTTAAATCTGCAGATAAATTTAATCCACAGGTGGAACAAATTGTCTTCTTTAAATGTTGATATTTAGTTGCATATGTATTGTGACTGTACTACCAGGTCGGAGTGCCTTTCGAAATTACCTGTTTAAATGTATACGCATACTGGCTTTACAGACATGCAATACTGACAGGGCTGGGGTTATGGAACCAAGCGCGGACACAGAGGCAGAGAGGAGGTGTCCTGCACGGACGTCTATAGTAGGGATAGGCAGTCTCGTGGTCGGCAGGCAGGCAGAGGTCAGAAAACGAATCAGAACAGTAGAGGTACAGAGGATTTGGCTGGTTCGAGGTCGGGGGACAGGCAAAGGTCGCAACGAGGTGGTCCACAAGGCAGAAGCACAGCGGGCAGGCAGGATCGGGGTCAGGGTCAGCAGGGGTTCGGTAACTGGGAAGGCAGAGCCGAGAACGGGTAACAGGAGACAGGTAACACGGGAGTAAACACTGGAAACACATGAAAAGACAATACGACCTGGCAGCGGGCGAACAGAAAACACAGGCATAAATAGACAAGCGGTATCAGGAAGATGGGAGTAACCTGGTGGGGGGGAGGAGACAAGAGCGAGACAGGTGAAACCAATCAGGGCGTGACACAGTACTATTCTTCCACCCTAAACCACCCCGGACTAGCGAGTACTATTCCTTTCTCGTTTGGAAGAGGAGGATAAAAATCATGTTCATTCATTCATCTTCTTCCGCTTATCCGGGGCCAGGTCGCGGGGGCAGCAGTCTAAGCAGAGATGCCCAGACTTCCCTCACCCCAGACACTTCCTCTAGCACTTCGGGGGGACACTGAGGCGTTCCCAGGCCAGCCGGGAGACATAGTCCCTCCAGCGTGTCCTAGGTCTTCCCCGGGGTCTCCTCCCGGTGGGACGGGCCCTGAACACCTTCCCAGGAAGGCGTTCAGGAGGCATCCGGAACAGATGCCCAAGCCACCTCAGCTGACCCCTCTCGATGTGGAGGAGCAGCGGCTCTACTCTGAGCTCCTCCCGGGTGACCGAGCTTCTCACCCTATCTCTAAGGGATCGCCCAGCCACTCTGCGGAGAAAGCTCATTTCGGCCGCTTGTATCTGGGATCTTGTCATTTCAGTCATGACCCAAAACTCATGACCATAGGTGAGAGAAGGAACGTAGATTGACCGGTAAATCGAGAGCTTCGCCTTGCGGCTCAGCTGTTTCTTCACCACAACAGACTGATACATCGACCGCATTACTGCAGAAGCTGCACCGATCCGTCTATCAATCTCCCGTTCCATCCTTCTTTCACTCGTGAACAAGACCCCTAGATACTTAAACTCCTCCACTTGAGGCAGGCACTCTCCACCAACCTGAAGTGGGCAATTCACCCTTTTCCGACTGAGGACCATGGCCTCGGATTTGGAGGTACTGACATCCCCACCGCTTCACACTCGGCTGCAAACCGTCCCAGTGCATGCTAAAGGTCCTGGTTTGAAGGGGCCAACACGACAACATCATCCGCAAAGAGCAGAGACGAAATCGTGTGGTCCCCAAACCTGACACCCTCCGGCCCCTGGCTGCGCCTAGAAATTCTGTCCATAAAAATTACGAACAGAACCAGCGACAAAGGGCAGCCCTGCCGGAGTCCAACATGCACCGGGAACAAGTCTGACTTACTGCCGGCAATGCGAACCAAGCTCCTGCTTCGGTCGTACAGGGACCTGACAGCCCTTAGCAAAGGACCCAGGACCCCATACTCCCGAAGCACCCTCCACAGGATGCCGTGAGGGACACAGTCGAATGCCTTCTCCAAATCCACAAAACACATGTGGATTGGTTGAGCAAACTCCCATGAACCCTCCATCACCCTGTAGAGGGTATAGAGCTGCCCACATGGAAAGAACCTATATGAGGATATATGCGCATATATGTAACCTATATGCAGTCTATATGCACATATATGCTGCATATATGCTGCATATATGCACATATATGATAATATATATGCTGCATATATGCGTGTATATGCCACATATAGGCAAAATTGAGGTGCATATATGTGCATATACAGGCCATATAGGTCTCCTGTATTGCTTCTTTATATCCACATATAAGCCCTATATGTACATACAAGATACGTCTCCTAGCTCATGGCAAGATCTGGTCATTTTGTAGCTCATATCTCACTTTGGAAACTGTCATACATGATGCCTAGCTCATATTTTCTATTATCAAGGCAATAACTAAGAAATAACTAAAAAAAATTATGCTAGAACTTATGTATGTGCGAACACGTGAAATGGGTATCACATCTAATTGGCATGTTATGGAATTTAACTATGGCACTTAAGTGAGAGGAGATGTCTACACGTTTTCCTGAAACATTTACAAGGTCAATAGTGGAAAAGAAGGAAATGTATAACAAAATGGTTTGTGTTTTTTTTATTTTTGTCAATCAAGCCTTTTTTCCAATTTCAAGTCACTTCCAGATTCACATTACAGCTCATACACATCCACACATTCACCGTTACATCCACCAAATGCAATGTTTTCTGTATTGTCTTAATGCATTTTCCAGAATATGGCTGAAAGGTCATTACAGTCTGAATGTAGCAAAAAAACTAACAAAAGAAAAGTACATAGAATATACATTCAGGTAATCATCATCATCCCACATCTATCTGAGCATTTCACTGTGGTTAATGAATTTGAAGACAATGTCAACATTTCTGTTCACAGTTTTAACAAACAGACACTTTTCTTTTATCTGAGATGCTTGTATAGCAACTAAAGGCCCCAGACATTTCCTTACAGGGACGTAATAACAAGGATTCTTAAATTGACCGCAGATGTCCTGTTTCACTTTTTGGTAGTACTTCCCCACTGCATAACATGTCTCCCCCTGCCCCAGATCACAGACAATGAATGTCTTCACAGAGAAAATACTTTCCTCTCGATCAGAAAGAATGACAGTGTACGAGTTTCTCCGAAAAGTACGCGAGTAGTTTTGTGAATGAACTATTTCAAGATTAACCACTACTCTGCAAAAATACTTCACAGTGACTCTATTTTCAAGGTTGCTGATGCTGTTCAAGGCCAGAAAATCATCATTTCTGATCATACAAATTTTAGGCCTACCCAGAGATGTAACACCATGACAGCGACTTACTTCCTGCACCATTTTTTTCTCAACTGAAAAAGACTCTAAGAGAGCTAAGTAATCATCAGAAGCTGCCACCATGGTTTTTTGGGAAAATGATGGAAATGCAACCTGTAGCCAAACTGTTTTCATTATCTGCAGAGAAACTCCCTGGCTGCTCTTTATCATATCTAAAATGATCCCATTGTATGACTCAAACACAAATGCAGACTGTGCCCAGAGGGGACCCCAGTTCCTCACAGTATTGGGCAGATGAAGGCACAAATGTACATTGAAAGTGACATTATTGATCCCATAAAGGGTCTCCATTTCCTGAACAAACTCTGTTAGCAACCCCTCAGATTCTGATATGTGCAGTGGTGATATATTCTCACCGAGTAGAAGAGAAACCCCCTTTACCAACTTAAACCAGTGCTTCAGATATTTTTCAGGTAAGACCCCTTTCAATGTTGGTATGCTGTAATAAAACAACCACATGTTCCACTCGTGTGCCTTCCAGAACTTTTTCTCTTTCACTGAGCGAGGGACACGGGAAACATTACAGGGGGGTTTAATAGAAGTTCAAATGTCATCAATCTGTTCTGTTGAGTGTCCGATATACCATGGCGATTGGTTGTTTTCAGAATGAAACCACAGCGTGGTGATGCTTCTTGCTACACCCAGCAGCACACTGTGCATATAATCTGGAACACAGCCATCAATGATATTAAAATCAGGTAGACAAGACAAAATACTAGGCCCTTTCACTCCCTTAGTGGGGTTTCCAGCAAGAGCCTCTTCCACCAGATCATCAGTCTGGGAGGGATTCCTCAACTCTGCTTTTTCATAGGGATAAGCCCTTACACGCCCCCTGCGTTTTAGCACACTTGTTCCTTTCTGCATACAAAAAGAACACCCAAACTCACCATTAAACTGTTTAAAGTTCGGAATCAGTGGCCGAGCAACTGAATCTGCCACCATGGTAGTAAGCAGTACTTTACTTGTGACAATTTCCCCACTTTCACTTTCCCATATAAGACCATTAGAGTACAACTCTATGCATTCATCGACAAATGGTTTCATGTAAGTGTTCATATTTGGTTTGTTTTGACCAAACCACAGGCCACAAAGCATAACATGTTTTGCACGTAGCTGTATTGGCAGTTCATTAATAGTACACAAAATTGGCCACAAACTTTTTGTGTTTGATTTGTGCACTGGCACTCCATCACAGTTGAAAGTCAGTGATATGCTGTCTGGTGATGCAAGGGGTGATCGTTTTTTGTATAAATGTCCATCATATATATCTTTGATGGAGGCATCCTTCTTCTCAAAGCGGTGTTTCAGGTGTTTCCCTAATTGGTGGTCCTCAAGCAGTTTTTTAATTTGGTATTTTAGTGGCAAGTACAAAAAACACTGGTCTTTTTGTGCATGCGCTTTTGATGTGTCCTGGTCACAGACTGGGCACTTGACATTAAAGGGACCTTCCTGCATGCTTACCTTGCAACTCTTGCACACATAATGTACTTCTAATATGTCTTTCACTGAATCAAATGCTTTGTAGAAAAGGTACTTTGAGCCACTAACCAATTCCCCACCAGGACCAGCAATAAAGTTGATAAGATGCATGATGTCCTCCAAGGCTCTATTTGTTAATCCATGTTTGAGTTTTAATGCCAGCAGCAGGAGTTCCACCTGTTCTTTTGTTGGTTTCTGGTCTAAAGTTGGACTTGTGGGGTCTTCTAGATGTTCCTCTACTGGCTCCCCAGGTGAAGAGCTAGGGCCAGGTATGGGTTGGTTCATCTGTGAATTTAAAACATTGGATTAGCAATCCCAAATTTGCACAGACTCATACAAATGTACCATTTCATGTGGTTGGTAACCACTTGCATTTGAAGGCTCAAGTGTCTTTGTTTATTTTTTTTAACAGTCTTCTCCAAATTAATTTTATGCCCCCTTTTGTCCACATGTATATTTTTCTGACACTTTAAGCAACATCAGGAAGAATTGGGTTGTGGAATTATCTATGATGATTTACATTAACTAGTGTGCATGCACATGCACGAACAAAACAAAAAACACCTAACTTTAATATTTTTGCCATTTTTAGCCACTTACTGTGTCATCAGAAGCAGTAGACACCGGGTCATCTTGATTGTCCTCTTGGGTGAGATACCTAAAATAAAAATAAAAATCATTCAGCAAGAAATATGTAGGTTTTTTTATTTGGTATTTAATTTGGTGTGCGTGTTTTCTACTTACTGAGTTGTAGAAGAAGAGGCCACAGCTTCTTCATCATCACCCATATCTTCAGAAATGTCCCTAACAAAAATGTTGTGGTAATGTTAAAACACTTCATGCATCACTCAATATAATAGGATTGATATGACTGATTGATTAAGTCCAAGCAGGTAAATTCCATTCATGAGGTGAAACCTTTAAGACTGTAGATTCAAAACACACAAAGTGAAATATTTTCCTGGCTAGAGTTCCAACTTGAACAGTTTTCTTTATTTATTTACTTTGGACATGGAAAGGTACAGTGGACATGGAAAGATACATTTTACCTTTATACAAACATACTTAACATACATTAAGGGGAATTATGCCACATGCGTTTACATGATATAGGAAATGATCTGTAGCTGGTAGCTTTGTTAGCTGGCTAATTTAGCTAGCTAGCTTCTAGTACGTTTTGTTACAAGACTTACTTTCGTTTACGTCTTCTCTTTGTTCTTTCTGGAACGGGTGCTTCGTCGTCAACGAGGTACCTTTTGTAACGTACTGGATCCATATCTATTGCTTTTCTTTAATTGCGTCTAAATTGCATTTCTCCACTCTGCTGCCACCGATCAGCCGCTACAGCGTCGCGTAGTTGATGACGTCATCCGCATGCGGCCCAGCACACTATCTTTCGCGCCGAAAGATAACGGCTGGGCGTAAAAATGGCGATATCAGCGTTGGAGATCCGCTATGTCCTACTTGAATGGACTGAGGGTGAGGATAGAGGGGCCCATAGTATTTTGGCTCTCGACTGTGTCCGGAATTTTTCAGTAAAAACATTTCTTGAAAGGACTGAAAAAAACGAGAAGCTGGTGGAATGGCGAAAAGGCCGCCAACCCTGGCCGGTGCACCGAGCAAGAATTATTGACGTGGCAAGTATGTTACATGCTAACTTTATCTGACGTTATGTAGTTACATACCACATTTAATGTTTTTTCTCGCTCTTAAAGAAGTCTAAAATGGATCTTGCTAGGTCCCTGGTTAGCAATAGCTTCGCTTTCTGGCTCATGTTAGCTACATAATTTGCTAATGTAAGCGAAGTCCAATTGGGACTAATGTTAGATTTGGTAACGTTAAGCATGATTAGACAAACGTTTGCAGTTCATGATAACATTTTAATTTTATTGCACCAGAATTTGAAAAAACTCTCCAAATTAAACTGCGTGGGATCGAGATGGAGAAAGAAGTCACACAGCAAACAAAACATCCCAAACTCAAAGTACCGTGATCAGGGGCAGACTGAGAAGGCTTCAAAGAAAAGGGTAACTGACTGCACCAATTGGTGCTTTACTTAAATGATCTCCCCCTCTCTCTCTTGTTTCTTAATGTGTAGGCATGTGTGTAGGTTTGTAATTGTGTCATCTATGATGATTTCATGTGCTTTGTTGACAAGATGTATGTGCAAGGTGGTGTAACGTAAGTTAATAAGAGTTGGGCTAAAAGTCAGTCTGTTTCTCTCTGTCAAGGTTGACAATAAAAAGAGATGTCCTTCTAAATACAACCACGAGGAGGAGGAGGAGAAGGAGGAGGAGGAGGATGAGGCGCGTCATGACAGGCCTTCAAAGAACAAGGTACACTACCAGTCTGCATCCAGTGTGTGTTGTTACATTGCAATACAGTAAAGATAAGTAAGACTTTTATAATAAAGTGCATTACCAGTAGCTGTAACAAGGTATGACACCGGCACAGTAGGCAACTTTGTCCTCTCACTTTCTCTCTCCCTCCCAGCGGGCCAGCGAAGAGGAGGAGCGTATTGGGGATGAAGAGGACATAGTACCACCCTCTAAGAAAAAGGTAGCCTAAATGATGACATCCATTGTGTGGTGTATTACATACATACATTACATGACATACAAGATGAGGAAGTTTCATGTTTTAAGTAAGGAATAACCACCAGGAGGCCAGACAACCAGTTACATATAGCCAAGTGGAGGGACTTCTGCCCTAGACTTCTTGCCACCTTCCTCTTACACCTCTCGTGACATCCTCCCAGCCAATCAGAATCAACCATTTACAAAATAAGTTATATAACAATTAGCTGTTGTTCTTCTCTCTGTCTCTTTCTCGTAGACAGCTGCTGAATTTAGAAAACACCTGGATGAACAGATGTGGGAGAGAAGGAAACTTGACCAAATGCAAAGAAATTTGCAGGAGTTGAGAAATGAAGTCCATTCTCTTAAAAATGAAAATGCACGTCTGAAAGACATTATCATCAATCGTAAGTATTCCTAATTTTTATATTTATTAGCAAGGTTTTTTCTGGAGATGGATATTGCGGTGGCAGAGAAGTGTAAACTTAGAAATGTTATGGGCTGAAACACGTGTTTGGCAAAATATGTTGTTAGCTGGTGAGGTAGTGTGTGTGCTCATATAGCCGTTGATAAGATTCAAATTAGATTTATATTTATTTGTCTCTTTCTGGAGGAATTTGTAGAGGGTTAACAAAAGTCATGGCCTAGAGAACATACAGTTCATGAGAATAAATGATGCTTTTCTGCCTTCAACGGCTCAAGAAGGCAATCGGCTCCAGAAAAAAACCCTGGGGAATTAGAATTTGGGAGAAATTGGAGAAAGAAAATTGCGTTCACAACCAGGTTTCCTATGCAGAGCCTTATCAATGGGCTTTGGAGGGTTTTAGCTTGAGTTCACACCTGCAGGAAATGTCTTTCGAAGAGTAAGGGCACTGAGTTGCTGGGTGCTATTTTGATCTAGTGATTGTAATTATAGTTTTTTATTTATATAACCTCTTTCTAGAAATCCCTCAAATGAAAAGTGACATCGCCATTATTGCTCAAAAGGTAAGTTCCTCTGATTTTCATTGCTTTTTAAAATTGTTTCTCAAGCAGAACTGGAGAGACTTGTGATGTTGGGCTGATTGATAGTGTTAATTTTTTATGTATTTACACTTTAATTTATTTAAGAGAATAACTATATTTTTCTTCTATGAAGAAGACTGGAAGGACTCCTGTGGAGGATCTAGATTCCTCCTTCTCGACTTTTGGAGAAATGCAACCGGTGAGTAACCCCCTTGCATTTTTATTTATTTATTTATTTTACTTGTTACTCAAACAGAGCTATATGGATTTTTATTATGTTTGGCTGATTACTTTTGCATGTAACTTTAATTTATTGGCATGTTTAATGTTTTTCAAGCCCCCCCTGTAAATAAGAATCTATAGTGGCTTGCTTGGATGAATAGAAATTGTTGAGTTTGACTATGTTTCTTTCTTCTCTAAGACTCCAGAGAGGAGACAGAGCCCAGAGGACACCGAGCCCTTTAAAGAGAGTCCCATGGTGACTGAGCGCTTTCGAGAGACACCACAGGTGTGTGTAACCCTTTTATACCTCAGATTTTACTTAAGGCTCCAACTGAGCTATAGGGATTTTTATGTTGGGATAGTTAGTGGTAATATGTAATTTACTTGCCCCATATTTATAAAATTGTTGAAGAGTTTAACAATGTTTTTCTTCTCTAACAAGACTGCAGCAACAGCTGAGACCTCAGCGAAAACACAGGTGAATAACATATTATGTAGTAAGGATGGGTATAAACTGTGTGCTTTGTAGGAGCCAATTAGTGTTATAAGTGACAATCATCCTCTCCTCCTGCCCCCCTTCACTCCTCTCCACCCACTGTCTTTTCTCCTTCCCTACTCTCCATCCAACCTCCTCCTTTCCCCCCACCCTGTCCTCCTCCTTCTCTCCTTTAATAACGTTTTGGGCAGTGATTAATTTGTTTCATTTCTTTATCATTCATCTGCATTTATACATATCATTAATCTGCATTTATACATAAAAACCTATTAACTATTGGGAAGCTAAGCATAAGAATCAATATGAAACATGAAAAAGTTTCTAAAAATTGCCAATAAATGTATATTGTGATGTGAAATTATTTTTCAGATGGAAGTTATAAAGGGCTCTGGGGTGTTTTGCCAGGCAGAAGCGTGGAAAGCAGCCCGCCTTGCCCCCTCTGCTACTGCCATGGTGCGGAATCTCCTGCTGGGCACCTTTGATTTGGAGACTTTGCTGAAAAGCAACCTGAATGGTACAAAACAACATGTTCCTAATCTCTTCTGTCCTTGAAAAAAAAAAACAGTCATATTCTGTGGAATAAATTATGTGTGTGCGGGCATACCATCGCTTTTTTACTTGGCATTTTTGTATTTCCTTGCACCTCAAGAAAACATGATGTGTATATAAAAAAAACTCTTGCTTTCTCCACCTTCATTTTACACCCCTTTCATAATAATTTTGAAATATTACTTTAAGGTGGGAAGCCAACCAGAGGGGATGGGGACCAGCTGGTCGCACTTGACCAAATTAAAAAGGCAGCCATTATTGGTGAGTAAATGCATAATGCATTGAGAAGGGAAAACCAAACTTTTAAGACTTTATAAGTTCACCACTTTAACCATAGCCTACTTGTAACAAAATTTGTTAGGCATCAATGGAGACTGCATAAAGTAGAGCACCAATTATTGTTACTGTATCTGCTTGGCACCTTTAATACTAATTCATCGCTTTCTGACTTCTTGATCCTACCTTTCCTCTTCTAAAGCCACATTGCTGGGGTATTGCGCTGTAAGGTGTGTAGTCCTCTATTTTGTAGAACATATAGTGTTGCAAATAACCTCATGGCATATTGTTGTCGTCTGAAGTGTTCTTAAATAATCATATTCACCCCTCCTTCACCTTAATCCCCTCTGTCCTGTGTTTGTGCCTTATTTTGTCTATACCGGTTATTGATTTGCTTGATTTTATTGCTTGATCTTATTGCACTTCGAGTAAACCTAGCATGGCAGCTCGCGGGTGGAATGTGTGTGTGAATGGGTCAATGGGAGGACATTGTAATGTATTTTGGGGGTGCAGGAAAATGCTATAAAAGTGCAGCCCATTGACAACTAGATATGTTTACATGTGCAAAGTTTCTTACATCAGATAAAAAATTTGAGGGATTAGAATATCTGAATCTGTTTACATGGAAACAAATAATCTAATCATGACGTGCATAAACATGCACCAAGCCTTATTCAGAATAATAGCATTTTGACATCCGCAGAGCGGTCTTAATTTCCCTAAAACAACTGCAGAAGTTGTACTTCACCTGTGTTTTAAGCTAAACAAAAAACTCGGGAGTGGCAACATTTTTCCTATCCATGAATTTTCTCTCCTTTGGATGCACATGATTGACTGTGTGACTGTTAACAATGCAGTTCCCATGACGGACGTGTGCATATGAAAGAACAATGCCCCCCCCCCAAAAAGGGGGGGTGATGTTTCCAATCAGAATTTCTTTCAGATTTAGCAGAATCCAATCAGAATCTTCCAATTGACGTGTTTACATGACACATTTTTTATTATGGTCAGCCCTTTATCCAAAATATGTCTCCAGTCGCAGCTGTACTGTAAGCACTTTGGGTTCCTGATGAAGCACTATATTATTATTATACTGTCTAATTATTTTTGTCTTCTCTAGATGCTACATTGAAGAAGTGGCCGGCAGCCAGCCGAGGGCAGATAGGCACATCTATCAATTCAAAGCTCACGGAGCTGAGAAGATCAACAAGATAAATAGTTTTTTTTTTCTATTCAGTTTTTTGTCTTGTTTTTGTTCTTGTTCTATTTGATTGTTCTTAAGTAAATAAATAAATGTACATTTCTACATTTTGGGCTTTTATTTATTTTGCATAGTAGCTATGGATTTTAATAATTTTACTAATATATAGGTAAACATATAGGTGCATATATACATGCATATATGCACCCATATATACTTGCATATATGTACCTATATAGGTACATGTATGCACGTATATATGTACCCATATATGTACACATATGTGCATATATGGGTACATATATACGTGCATATATGTACCTATATAGGTACATATAAGCCCGTATATATGTACACATATGTGCATATATGTGTACATATATGCACACATATATACGTGCATATATGTACCTATATAGGTACATATATGTACCCATATATGTACATATATGTGTATATATGTACATATAATATAGGAAAACGGCCAATTTTATATATGTCACATATATTAAAAACATATATCAAAACCTATATTTAAACATATATGTTTATATAGGTTATTTCCATGTGGGTGGTCCAGTTTTCCACGGCCCGGACGAAAACCACACTGTTCCTCCTGAATCCGAGGTTCTACTATCGGCAGTATTCTCCTCTCCAGTAAAAATCATGTTATTACCATATATTAAATGGATTATTGGAAATGTTTGAGGCAGGATTCTACTCAGTGCCCCTCTAAAAATGTTTGTCCAGAAATGAATGAATTATAAATGAATGTTGGAATAATGTCTATAATTACAAATGCTGTCATAAATCAAGTCTGATTTGATTTGGCTGTAAAATAAATTTTAAGAATGATGTGTTTTCTTCTTGCATAGTGAATCAAAATGTTCTTTAAGTTAATTTTATATTTTATACATTTTATTTAGTTGCATTCTTGAACTTGATTGTTGTTTTAATGGAGACATGCTTCCAACCTCAAATAGTAAGTTTACATAATTAAATGATAATAAATTAAATCCAAAATATTAATTATCGCCTTGAATTTTGCAAGCAATTCTTGAAACCCTAGCCCAATAGAAATGTCTTGAATTGACAGAATAGCTGTTCATGGACAACTTGGACCACTAAACCTACAATGTAAAATGACTTTGATAGTTTAGTTATTGAAAGATCTGGCTATAATCATTCTCATGATAACACAACGACAGTAGTCAGTGACACATTTTAGAACTGAACAGGGCTGGGCTTGGTTAATATCGTGAATGGGAAACCAAATGGATGGCTGTATGTATATGTCAACTCTCCAGTAAGTTGTAGATTAGCTGGCCAGTCTTTTTTTTCTGATACTGGATATAAATGTAATGATTTTATATAATTCAAAGGTACATACTGAACATGTTTTGAAAAAGGTTTGTCTATGTTAACAATTGGTTGCAATTATGACATGCACATGTGGTTGAAATTTCATTATTGGATTTAAGTTGCCCCTATATTTTCATATTTTCTGTGCTAGTTGAAATAACAAAAAAACAGCACTGACTGGTGATGTCCAGAAAACCTTCGATAAGAAAAAAATTATTTGGTATCCACATATGTATAGTATCTCCCAAAAGTGAGTACACCCCTCACATTGTTTGGAAATACTTGATTATAACTTTTCATGTGACAACACTGAAGAAATTACACTTTGCTACAATGTAAAGTAGTGAGTGTACAGCTTGTATAACAGTGTAAATTTGCTGTCCCCTCAAAATAACTCAACACACAGCCATTAATGTCTAAACCGCTGGTAACAAAAGTGAATACACCCCTAAGTAAAAATGTCCAAATTGGGCCCCAAGTGTCAATATTTTGTGTGGCCACCATTATTTTCCAGCACTGCCTTAACCCTCTTGGGCATGGAGTTCACCAGAGCATCACAGGTTCCCACTGGAGTCCTCTTCTACTCCTCCATGACGACATTACGGAGCAGGTGGATGTTAGAGACCTTGCGCTCCTCCACCTTCCATTTGAGGATGCCCCACAGATGCTCAATGGGGTTTAGTTCTGGGGTATACCCTCAGCTTCTTTAGCAAGGCAGTGGTCGTCTTGGAGGTGTGTTTGGGGTCGTTATCATGTTGGAATACTGCCCTGCGGCCCAGTCCCCGAATGGAGGGGATCATACTTCGCTTTAGGATGTCACAGTACATGTTGGCATTCATGGTTCCCTCAATGAACTTTAGTTCCCAAGTGCCGGCAGCACTCATGCAGCCCCAGACCATGACACTCCCACCACCGTGCTTGAATGTAGGCAAAACACACTTATCTTTGTATTCCTCCCCTGGTTGCCACCACTAGCGGAACCCCTGGTTCCAGTAATTCATGTCCTTGGTCTGCCTTTCTTCAGAAAACTGTTTGCCGGCTTTCTTGTGTATCATCTTTAGAAGCGGCTTCATTTTGGGATGACAGCCATGCAGACCAATTTGATGCGGTGTGCGGTGTATGATCTGAGCAATGACAGGCTGACCCCCCACCCCTTCAACCTCTGCAGCAATGGCTATAATGCTGAGCACGTGCACTCAACTTCTTTGGTCGACCATGGTGAGGCCTGCTCTGAGTGGAACCTGTCCTGTTAAATTGCTGTATGGTCTTGGCCACCGTGCTGCAGCTCAGATTCAGGGTCTTGGCAATCTTCTTATAGCCTAGGCCATGTTTATGTAGAGCAACAATTACCTTTTTCAGATTCCCAGAGAGTTCTTTGCCATGATGTGCCATGGTGAACTTCTGGTGACCAGTATGAGGGAGAGTGAGAGCGATAACACCAAATTTAACACACCTGCTTCCCATTCACACCTGAGACCTTGTAACAATAACGTCACATGACACCGGGGAGGGAAAATTGCTAATTGGGCCCAATTTGGACATTTTCACTTAGTGGTGTACTCACTTTTGTTGCCAGCGGTTTGGACATTGATGGCTGTGTGTTGAGTTATTTTGAGGGGACAGCAGATTTACACTGTTATACAAGCTGTACACTCACTACTTTACATTGTAGCAAAGTATAATTTCTTCAGTGTTGTCACATGAAAAAATATAATCAAATATTTGCTAAAATGTGAGGGCTGTACTCACTTTTGGGAGATACAGTATTTCCTTGGTTTGCGGTTCAAATAAACAAAATAATCAGAATAATGTACTAAATATTAGCTGATTCGTCAAAGAAATCCTAAAACGGATGCATATTTATTTTGGAACCTTCTTTACTTGCTAAGACATAATTTGATTTCAAACAGGTGATTCGTTTACCTTCAAACTGAACTCACCCGTCGTGAGGGGCAGGTGCCTGCAATAGGAAAATCCCCCATGTTGAACCAATTTAAATAGAGAATATTTATAATTTATCCTGTTTTGTGTCACTGTATGTACTGCAACGAGCATGAAAAAAAACAGAGAATTGTTATAAGAGATCAGACACAAGATTACAGCCAAACATGAACAATCTCCAGGCTACAAGGCCATCTCCAGAGACCTCATTGTTCCTGTTTCCTCTGTAATGTTTTGAAGATTTTTAAGGCCAATGCCACTGTAGCCAATAATTTGCAGTGGTCTCTTAATTTTATCCCTTCTGTTCCTCACTCAAAATCTTGCTTTTCGACTTTTTTGGAAAGGAAATAAAAAGGTGCAGTGGTCTCTTAATTTTTACTGGAGCTGTATATAGGAATCATAGGAATTGCTTGATTAGCTGTTTAGTGTTTCTCAGGTCGACATTTATGTATTTTTTATTCTAACACTTTAGATACTGGATTTTTGATCATTAAGATTGAATGAAAATGAACTTAACCATGATATTCAAATGTATTTAGATTCACCTGTACATTCCACTTGTAATATACATACTTAATACTCTAACTTCTGGTTAGATGCTAACTGCATTTCGTTGTAATACTTGTTCAATGACTTTAAAGTTGAATTATCTGTTGCACAATACTGTATATTCATCAAGCCTCAGGTGTGGAATTTTAACAGTGTACTGAGTCAAATAAATCCTTGCTAAACTGAACCAAATGACACAGACCGGGCTTCCCTCTCTAATCTCTCTTTCACTCTCACACAGACACTTACACATACACACACTTGTCTCTCTCAAAACTAAATTTACAGTTAGAGGCATTTTTGGTGTGGGAAACATTTTATTACATTGCCGAACCAAGTGATTAAAAATAGAAAATATATAATAAACTACAAAAGTGGAAACTGAAATTACAACCAAAAACAGTAAATACTGAGTAAAGACAACACACAACGGTTTTAAAACCATAAAGTATTTCACATGTTATATTATTTAGTTATATACATATTTATATTAACAATATGCACATAGTTATGAGTATAAATAGGAAGGGAAAATGTATTAATAATTCATTAGTTAATCGGTTGTGTTTACAGTGGGGTTTATATTCCATTGGTTGCCCCTTCTGTCATAACAATGGTTTACAAATCTTGCTTCTGTAACCACCCATTCATTAAATCTAATAATAGAATTTAGCCATGTTTGAGAGAGGAATTTAAATGATATGTGGGTCAATGTGATTTTGGCGGAAAATGTTTTATCTTATCTTGTCTCGCATTTGGCAGCAGACAAGAAAGTGCAGCTCTGTTTCCACCTCATTCCACCCAATGTATCAAAAACACAGTTTAGTTTTTTCATGATATGGTTGGGTGTAACTCTATTGCACGCCTGACACAATGTCTATCTATCAGCTTAGAAACCAACCAGTTTAACAAACTGTTGATAAAAAGAGGTTAGTAAGTAAACAGCCCTACTCTAATCAGTGATCTGAGATTCCACTTTAACATCCCTCTCGGTCTCTTCTTTGTACTGTACCTCTCCTCCTCTCTTTCTATTCAAACACTGCTCAAGTCCATATTTACCTATAGGGAATGGCCTCCTCCGTCAGACCAGGAAGAGAATGTTAGATCTTATGACAACATATGTTTAGCCCTTCATCTCACTCGATCATACAAATGGTTGGGCAGTCACCACAGCTTTGTGATTCATACCCACACCCCATGCCTGTCTGAGAGGAGTCAGTAGGGCGAGTCTGACAGAGAGTGTGGAGACTAATCAATCTTTGATTGTCATGCTACCAGTGTGACGTGAGATTGTTTCTGTTATTATTATTAGAAGATCTGCGTGGCTTAATGCGCCTGTAGTCCATAATTAGATGTCAGAATCACTCCCAGTTATGCAAACGTGATTGTGGTTGGATGATTAGGACATAATGTGAGTCAAAGATGTGCATGGCTGTATTCGGTATGCGGATTCAATTAGGTTTTACCATCACTCTCTCAGCCTTCCCTCCCCTATCTTTCATGTGTTGTGTAAATGTGTTTGAGCCGCAGTCAGATTACGTGGAGGATGTTTGATGGAGCTCACTGCTTATATGGCACAGCATTGTTGTGTCTCTTTCCTTGCTTTGTGTCATAAAGGGGCTGTAACTGCAGACCGGAGACACTGAGATGGAACTTTGAACTTCCTCGGTCAGGTGACTAGGTAAGGAAGGAAGCTGTGCCCGGGTTCAGAGTGGCTGTCACCTGCCACAAGACACTGTACGCGTCGTTTGGCACCTCACTGGAGGACCTGTGGGGGACCAGGCAGGTGTGCTGATGTCCAGCATGTTGTGTGTGGAGTGACTAACCCCACACAGGAGAATACGCACCTGAGGAATACACTGAAGATCCCCAGAGGAGCGACATATCAGAAAAAAAGTGATCAGTGATGGTTGTGCTCCTGAATTCCTTAGTACAGGTGAGTGGCTTTTCTGGTTCCCAGGGCAGGGCACAGTGGGGCGGGAATGCAGGTGAGACCAGTTCAAACTCTGGAATGTCTTTTGGCATTCCATACATTATGGCGGGGGGGGGGGGGGGGGGGTCAGAGGGAGGGGAGGAAGGAAGGGAGGGGAAGGGAGGAAGGGAGGGAAAGTTAAGAAGAGCATTATAGCTTAGGGAGAGGGGGGGCTGGCTTCCATTGGCTCTGTGGCTGTGTGGGTAACTAACAACACTCCTGGCCCTCAGGCGGGGGGAGGGAAGATAGAGGGGTGGAGTGAGAGGAGGGAAGAGAGAGAGGGAGTGAGGGAGAGAGAGAGAGAGAGAGAGAGAGAGGGAGCGGGGTAAGACTAATTTGGCCTCTGTGAGCAAGTAGCTCTGCATTCACTGACCTATTTGACACAGCACACCGAGGTCTGTTTTGTGTTGCTGCTGCTGTTGTTGTGCTACTTAGCCGTGACTTGTGCTTGAAAAAGATGGATTTTCTCCTGGATTCAGGCTAACGTTTGATGGACTCTATTGTCCTGCAGCCAAACCTTACAGGGACTACCCCATCGTTCCAGATCTGAGGAGAGGGACTGGGACCGCGCAACAACCCAAGGGAACTGGCCACCGGTTGCGATGACGGCACTGTTCAGGGTCTTATGGGGTCAAAAGCAGTCAGAGCCCCAAGAGAAGAGGCCCGCTGCGCCGGTGCACCCTAGCAACCATGAGGAGGACTCGGAAGATGACGGCCGGATCATCACTCCCATTCGCAGGAACTCCCGCTTCTACCGCTCCATGAGAAAGAAGAGGCTGGCCTCGTCAGATCTCGAAAGTAAGTATAGAATAGGCCTCTTCCGAGCCCTAACCCACTCATTGTTTCTCAAAGCATCTTTGCCTTTTGAGTCACAATCCCACTTAAAAAATTACCATCTCCTTCATACAGTCAAAGCCAAGTCAATTGCTATGTAAATGTTTATAGGTACATACTATATTTGTTAATGTTTCACATCAACACTTGCCGGTAATTGTTCAAATTTCATTTAGAAATTCTAAAATCTGTTCTTATTAGCTAGTGAACTTTTCAAAATGTTTTTATGGGGGCTAGTACATCTGAAAAGGATGATGATACAAAGAAATGTCTAAGAGCATACATGCTATAGCATTTTGTAGCATATTGCAATACAATTATCACTGGATTGGTATTTCTAGGAAAATGTCCCTATCTAAAGTGTGTTTGAGATGTGTGTTATGGAGCCAAATTGGAGTCATAAAATTATTTTAGTATTATTTCCTTATGGGCAGATGTTACTCCTTCACCAAGTACAAATCCACGTATGATAGATATATTTCAACAGTGGCTTCTTTGTATTGCATTGCAGCTATAATCATCACCTATCACCTGATAATCAGCTTTAACTGAATAATTTATAACTTTATTATTGGGCCATGATTATAAAAATGTTATGCCCAATTTTATAGCAGGTTTGTGGCTCTGGGTTAGAGACTCTGGGATAGTGACTCTGGATTAGTGACTCTAGGTTTGGGTCTCTGGGTTAGGGACTCACAGATATGCTCTGCATCTATTTAACAAAAACATATTCCCATATGTGTTGAATTACATGTGAAAAAACATATGCAGGCAGTGCTGTAATTTATTGTGGATAAAAGCTTCTACTACATATTTCACCTTTTCATGTAATGTCTGATGATGATCTGAACAACATAGTAATGTTTTAATTACTTCATAGAGAGATGATTTCCTGTTAAAGCGAAAACTTCCAACATAGTTTAGATAGGAACCAATAATATAGTAACAAAGTGTACAAAAAGCCTTCTCTCATTGTATAGCATCTAGTGTTTGTAGGTTTTTATTTTGATGGTAACCATGGTGTGACCACCTTTAGTGTGCTACAATAGACTGATATTACTTAGGAAAATATCAGGTAGCATGGAATCCTAATCAATTAGTCCAATGTCTAAAGCAGTTTTAGAAAAGTCTGGGAGTATGTGTAACTTTATTGAATTCCCTAAATGATGGAGTTTAAAGATGAGTTGCTTTAAAGTAACTGGATATCTTTATATCCCATTGGACACAAGCACCCCTGACCTCTTTCAGCCAACCAGTTTGTCTGGGGACTTACTGTTGTTATTGTCAGATGTTCAACTGACAGCAGAACTGGAGCAGTTGTGCCGCATGGGCTTGGCGCTTGGCCATTCAAGGTAATGAAACCAGAGGAACTGGCTTCATTGTTTAAAAACACGTTTTGTTTTTAAAACATCTGAGTGACTCAGTCTGTAAGACCAGTATTGTTAGATACCCGGCTTTGACATCTTCCAACCTACAGGCATTCTATAGGAGAATTGCTGCCATTAAAATACACCTAAAATCTGTTTTCATGTTTTCCCAGGGAAAATATTAAAACGTTATTGTTTAGCATATGATTACATAAAGCTAACCAAAACAGCACGTATGTGAAGTTAATTCACCACTTTAAATCATGTCATAATACGAGACTTACATTTTCACCCTGTTCTTCTTTTCTCCCACAAACCAAAATCTGACTCTGACAATATCTTTGTTCATTTGGTGCACCATTCTTTGTGCGACCACATGTGCCATCTAAATGGGGAAAACATTTGTATAATGATTATGATGGAAAAGTGGTTCCCAACTTCATTTCTAAGCCGCTATATTGTTCAGTTTAGAGTACCGTTTCTTTATATCTTTGGCCACATTCCGCTCCGTCCGCAGGAAGTTGATGTCCTCGTAACGTATTTCACTAACTAGACGTATCGTTTCAATCTCTGCACTGCATCCAGTGGGTTTATCAGGTTGATAACGGTTCACTTTAAGAATAAACAAACGTTTCTGCAGTGCATTCTCATCGATGGACAGGTATTTCAGTCAGAATCCGTCGTCGATACATCCACTGATAACAACAGAGTGGCGTCCTCAACAAAATCACTCAATGAACCAATCATTGCGAGATGCCACGCTAACGTTAGCAACATTACTTCCCTCGCCACACTGTGAGAACATTCAGAGATTGTCCTCCAGTGCCTGGGTGTACGGCTCCTGGCAGGCTCCCATCTCAACTCATAACAACAGTAGACTGTAAAAAGGTAGTCTAAATAATCACTGTGACAATGTTCAAAGCCACTTTAGGGCCACTTCAGCTACCGCCATCAACACATCGCTACTGTCCCACTGGCATGGGATGCACATCTTGATGTAATCATTTGAGCAGGATTATCGGGAGGGCAGTAATGTTAGCTACAGCGTAAATTAATTATGTATGTAGACATTACTTACCCAGAGGGCAGTAATGTAAGCTGCAGTAATGTTAGCTACAGCGTTAAGTAATTGTGTATGTAGTGATTATTTACCCAGAGGGCAATAATGTTAGCTATAACGTTTATTAATCATGTATTATATTAATCTATTTCCTTAACGCTGACACCCTTCCACTCCAATCAGCTATATTGAGAGTTGTAGGAATTTACTAAAACAGGCATTTGGAAACACCCAGAATGATAAGGACAATAAAAGCTACTTAATGTTTAGAAAAAGGCATTATTTTGAAACATGATGTTTATGTGAATGAGTCTTTTAAAGACTTCTGAAAACAATCAAACCACAGGATGTAAACTGATGACATTTTCCTTTAGACCATTTAAACCTTTCTTACCACATAATTTCTACAATACTCTTACTTGGTGTTTGATAAACTTTGCCCAGGATAGATAGGCGTTCAGGGTGTGTGAGGGAAATTTATTTATACATCACTAGTTAGGTCCAGAATGTCAGGTGCCATATAAACAAGGCTAAGTCGTAAAACTTGTATAGGACCATTAAAATTAGATCAATAGAAATATTTTTCCTAAGTAAATGTCCCTATGAAAATGTGTTTTAAAACGTTGATATTGAGTCCTTTGATATTAAATTCTAGTGCAGGCCGGTTATGACTATACTTATGGGAGACATTATCTCTATTCAAGAGTTCTTTATTTATGCTTGTTGTCCAACATTTTTTTAAACTTATTAGATCCTCATGAGCTCTTCAATCAATGTTGAACTTAAAAAGTACACGACTCATTGCATGGACTGTCTAGTAAGTCGTTTTGGATGATCTTCCAGTACATGTGAGTTTTGTGGGCTGGCTATTGAATGCTCTGTTCCTGTCTGTTGCTTTGATCATGTGCTGTGAGAGCCCTTATATGTGACTGGACTGGCTTTTGAGGTGTGTGAATATGTGAACTAACTGAGTGATAAGTAGGTTTTCAGGGCAGTATGGAGTGGACACGTGGTCATAGAATACAACTTAAGAAATATTTTGGCCTGGCTGGTAGGCTACTGTATAAGAACGTGTTTGCCAATTTACTCTTCACAGTTATGCAATGAACAAAAACCCCAGCAGAGCAAAGTGCAAAGTGTGTTTCCAAGGACTATTTCCTTTTTCAATTTTACAGACACCTGGATCATCACAAAGGACTTTTATATAGTGCCCAGTATATAGAACACCAGGTGCCTTTACTTCATGTGGTCTTAGATCAACAGTGGCACTGTCCAACCTCTGTGAACTGAAGCATTTACTGAAATGAACCCATTACTATACATAAGCAATACTGCTTACAACAAGAACCATAAACATTTGGATGCAGTTGTCCCCCTAATACAGCAGGTAATCTCAGAGACTGGATGGTCCTGAAAAATACAACCCCATCTAATCCTCTTCCTCCTCCATTCCCCGCATTCCCTTAGTCCCAGGATATTAGAGCAAAGAAAAGTGGATAGATATTTAGCAAGGCCAAAGGAATGTATTCCAATTGAAGGAATGTGATATTCTCATTTAATCCCTAAAGCCTTTCATTATGAACACTGGATTTAGTTGTAAAATGTAGACTACAGCAGTCTCATCTAGAAGCTATGCAACACTGGCTCGATAAACCAACATTCTTTTCATTACCACTGGGAATTAGGTGCCTTGTAATGGATCTTATGAACTCCTGATTGGGACAGGAGTTTATCCTGAACAGGTCACATGGTCAGGAGGAACTACTAGCTTTATTCCCGTGAGTTATGATGTTTAATTATGTTCATGGTTTATGAACACGGTTATAAACATCTGCAAGCTCTGCTCTTTTTCGAAGAGTTGTTATTATGGTTCGTCTGAGTTGCCAAGCAGGAAGTTTTCACGAGTACTCTGATAGCCAACAAAAATGCAACCACCCCTGGTGTCCATTGTGTTTGTGCCTTTCAAAATATAATGTTGTTCTGTTGTTTCATTGTGTATGACAATAGTAGGCACATCAACTATCGTCCCTATCTTTAAATTGGAATCACCCAGCTCTTTATTGAGTACGTACAGCTGACTAATCGAACTTTCATTGTTTGAGTAAAACACTTAACACACCCACTTAATGCCAGTTTGCCAGATGAAAATCAAATCCCTGTGGAATGTTAGTCAGTGTTGCAGCTTCTAGGAAAACACAACACGGACCAGTTTAGCACGGGGAGGAAAACACATTTATTCACGTGTCCCTGGGTACAGTAATCTGCCTGAAACTCACAGACCCTCTCAGTCCAGCTATGGAGGCTGCCCTAGCTAGGGTAACACATTCTACAGTCTACAGAGGGATCCAGAGTCATGGCTACCTGGCAGTCTGCTCTGTCCTCAAAGGAGTCTTTGTGAGTGTGCATGTGTGTGTGTGTGTGTGTGTCTGGGATTGTGCGTGTGTACATTGGTAATATAACAAAAATATAGATAAAGATAAAGACTACTTAGGTGTTTTCATTTCCGTGTCCTTCGTGTACTGTGCCCTCTTTGACCAATCACCACTTTTCCCTTAATCCTTACTTATCCTCGCTCTACCTTTCCCTCCTCAAGGCCCTGCACGCTCTCCGAGGCCTGGCCCAGAGCCCAGCCCAGCCAGTGGGTCAGGCAACAGCTCCCTCGGTGTCCCTGTTCTCCAGAAACCTTCTCTATCACCACGGGCAAAACGGTAAGCTTCGCCCAAAACCCAGCCAAGGCTAAGTCAAACACACCCAGCCAGTCACACGCAGAAACACGCGAAAACACACTCTTCAAACTTCAAAGCAACCGGCGCGTCTTTTATGATTTGCCACTCTGTTGCGTGAAATATGATCCAAGAGAAGGACAAAACAGGACTCTACACTTTGTGCCATAGTGTATTTTGTGTCTAGAAATAGCTGTGTCTGAATGCGGGACAGTGTCAATGTATAACCCTCGTCATCTGCACTGTGAGTAGAGACATCGCTTGTTTTTTTCCACTACAGCTACTTACTACTGTTTCTTCCTTTAATGTCTAGTACGCCAACCTCTCCGCATCCACCCCATTCCGGAACTGAGTTGCCAAGCAACGGGGAGCTGAGGAGCCCACGTGCGCCTCCTAGTGGGGAGCTTTCCCCACTTTGGACTAGGAGAGGAGGAAGAGGAGGAGGAGGAGAAGGAGCGGGGTGGCAGAGTGCCGATGGTTCCCCAGCAAACGGACAGTGTGGTGGGGGCTCTTCCTCCTCCTCTTCCTCCTCCTCTGTTCCCAGGGCTCTGCCGTACAGGACGCACGGAATGCACACTGGAGACATGGAGCGCCTCTCGGAACGCACCGCTGTCGCCTGCTCCATTCAGGAGCCCAGAAGGGACACACTGTCACCAAAACCAGCGGAGGAGGTGACCGACGTAGGCGGTTTCAAACTCAGGTGAATATTGGGAAGGGGATTGTGGCGGGATTGGGACGGGGTGGGGGTGGGTGTTATGGTAGTGGGTAATGTGCAGTGTGGACAGAGAAAACACAATGCAAAAGTGATAACTGTGGTCATTTGAAATTCACTAGTGAATGTGCAGTGTGATGCAGGCAAGGTATTTCTGTGTAATGTGCTTAAGTGATTGAGCTTGCTAAAGAGGTGCTCTGTGAAATATCCATACGAGGTGAGATGGACGTGGGTGGAGAAGTGGTCATTACATTTTCCTTGACGCATTTCAACTAGTGTGCTTTTAGTATGACAGTTAACGGGAGTTGCCCGTTTTCGACACCTTCTATCAAGTATCTGCTAAATACATTTTTTTTGATGAAAATATTGACTTTGAACGTTCATGTCAGTCAACCGGATGATGGAATGTTTGTTATAGGCTGAGTGTTTGTCAGAAAAAGGATAGATGGGTCATCTGTTGACAATATTTTCTCATGTACTCTGAAGTGACTCAGGTTAATGAAAGCATATTATTTAACCAATTTGCTCTCAATTTGACTCTCAACGAACCCCAGAGGCACCAGTGTTTGATTGTCCTTGAATTATTGCGATAATGCAATATTTGGATGAATGGTGCTTTTTCACTGAAGTAATCTAAGGCTTCTCTTTGCTATTCTGTTATGTGCGATTTTCTCTTTCATTCTCTCTTTCATTTTCTCCCCTTAGGTTAGAGAGAAATGGAGAAGGGGAGGGCACAACACCGCTAAAAAAAGAACCCATCTGCCACCGCATCAACATTGTCAAGAACATCGGTGAGAAACGCGTAGCCAGTCAAACCATCAGTAACACACACGGTGGAGGGAACATCTCTTCCACCCACACCACAACCTCCAGAGCTACTGCTGCCTGCTGCTCCAACTATTCGTGTTCTTCCGTTCTACCGTACCGCCTTGGTGTCATAGATAAGACAAAACACGTATGGATGTAAATATGGGACACATATTATTATATATTGTTATGTTTGGTACAACCTTCAAGGGCGATGCTGTGTACCGTTACATTGGTTTTCTGGGGATGGTAGATAAGGATGGCCTGTGGGTGGTTAAGACACAGTATCTGACTCGAAAGGTGTTGCATTTGAATCCATGGAAAGGGACAAAAAGTTTACACTATTCACATATTGAAGATATTTACATTTTACTGACAAAACTGATGCTTTTAAGAAGAACTTAAGATAAATGATTGCATGTAAGGATTAAGGTTAAGGTTAGGCAAGTTTATTGGATAAGGTAGTAGTAGAGGTTAGGTTAACATTAAGGTTTAACATAGAGGGGAGCATGGTTTCTGGTTGATTCCTCCCCCTTAAAATACAGGAAATGAATCACATTATTTTCTGTCTGATGATGATGAACGCCAACCTGTGCAAAGACCAACAAAACCACCCATGCTTATACTGTACACACATGAATGCAATTGTGAAAACACACGCAGTTGTGTGTATATATATATATGCATTTGCATAATGCTTGGAGGACTGATTAGTGTATATTACACCTATTCAGTTTCCATAGAAATAGAAGTGAATGTGTTCACTGTTTCTTTTCCTAAATATTTTTGGTCACTCATGTGACTTTCACAATCATGGAGAAGTCAAAATGTATTAAAGACGCCATAAAGTAAACTAGTATTGTCCCATACTGACATACGTGTTGGGCTTTTACAGGTAGGTGCAGGGACAGTGAAATAGGTACAGGACTGTAAGCAATCGGTAGTGGGTTTATTAAAGAGCATGCCTTGTTTCCGTGTCCAGGTTAATTATAATTAAAAAAACTTTGTTCCAAAGTTAACACAAATTACAGTCAGACTGGATGAGACATTTATGGTCAAAACTCCGTAGTGTCCCACACAATGAAATCAGTGGGGGTACTATATATTTATAGTCCCCCCCCAATATAGATATAGATATTTATTGTATGGGCGTATGTCACGCTTGATATTTCAGACACCACTGCTTCAGATTTGCTGAAAGTTGGATGAATGTAAGGGGTCTATTGATCCACGGCATGTGGCGCTATATCTTTTCCCCTGTTTGACTCAAAGTGATGATGTGGCATACATGCTCAGGGATGAGTCTTGCAAATACACACCACTGGCACAATTTTGACTGAGCTTGGGTGAATGTGATGTTGTTGTAGAGATCTAGCATTTCAAAATAACATTGATTGGTAAATAATGTGTGGGGGAATGCTAAACAATGGCCAATTGCCTGCTAGATCAATGAATACCTCCACAGTGGATCACAAAATAATTTTTGTCATAATGAAGAACAAACCACCAAAGAACGGTCTGACAGATCAAGAACACTCTCCAGGAAGTGGGCATGGATGTGTTGGCCACTACCACACAAAAGACATCATCAACCAAACTCCACAGACTGAACTGCAGGTGCAAAAACCTTATTTAGTCACAAAAAAGAGGGTGTACTAACAAGTACCTGCCTGCAGAATATTTTGGGCAGATGTGACTAAGATTAGCATGTACCAGCAGTGTAGTAAGGGATGGAATGATCATACCAGCTCATCTTTAAGATAATGCGTTGTCATGTTTTGAGCATGTATGGCTGCCACTTGAACTTGCTCACTTGTCTTCAGTCATGATACATCTCCTGATGGCAGCTGCAACCTGAAATGTCATGCTCTTATAGACCAACAAGTTTTCTTCCAGAATTTCTTTGTATTTGCTGGATCCATTTTGCCCTCTATCTTCACTGTCCTTCCAGGCCCTGAGACACAGAAGCATCCCCATAGCATGATGCTACCAAAGCTGTACTTCACGGCAGGGATGGTGTTCTGAGCATGATGCTACCATCACCATCCTTCCCGGGTCTCAGATTCTTCCACATGCCCTCTGGAAATCTCTAGCCAAGATTTAATTAAGTGTTTTTTTTCTTCACATTTCCATGAAGTACACTTTTATAAGTCACCCAGGCTATAGTTGCATTACGCACAGTGTTCTTCCCTCTCAGTCGTGGACGACTGTAACTCCTTTAGGATGGCCATAGGTCTCATGGTGTCGACGCAGACTAATGCCCTTCTCGCCCGGAAACCTGGGCTAGACTGATTCACAGTTGTGTCATATTTCTTAATGATAGACATTACTGCGCTTTGCCAGATATTCAATACAATGGTACTGTTCTTACATCCAGCCCCTGATTGATGCCCTGGGTACCCAGTGTCCGGTGATTGCATGCAAAGGATATGAAACCAAGTATGGAGACATTATTGTCGTACATCTTTTAAATCTGCCTGAACATGTTTGGCACCCTAAAATGTGGATGATTTGTTCAAATGTGTTTTACTGAACACCCAAAGTGCTGGAATACAGAAAGAAAAGCAAAACGTTGGTCACTGTCCAAATACTTTAAGAGTTCAATGTACGTGCACACTGCTATTACATACAAACTGCTCGTAACAACGACATATCGTAACAATGACAAGTGTTACCTTAAAAAAACAAGTAGCTTTTCTTAAATATTGATCTTATATGAGAACAGAAAAGGGGCTAAGAGCGTCGTTCTGTGGGTGTAAATAAATGGGTGTCCTTTGAACTGATGCATTCGTATAATGACTAAAGAGGAAGTGCTTTTTGTGGGGGTTTAAATTTGGCACTTTCTTCCTACTGCCTCCAACTTACCTCTCTCTATTTTCAGACTCACCCTTTCTTTATATCGCTGTTTTTTATTTCTCTCTTACATAAATGTCAGTCCAAATGCCCACCTAGACGAGCTGTGAAATGTTACTGCTTATGCAACACATTCCTGCTGTTCAAAGTTCCCTTTACCTCTATAAATAACCCCCATGTTTATCAGGGTGGAAATATCTACTATGTAATCCTCTTTTGGATTAAACTGGAATAAGTGGGGGGATTGTGGGTGGGTTCTGATTAATAGGCTATATATGACAAGGGCCGGCAATTAGGTTTGGCCTCAGGTTCTGAGCCAGAATTTAAACACTACAATTTATACCCAAAATCAAAGGTATGTAACTCATATTAATACATAAAAAATTAAATGACAGAAAGTTGATAATAATTGCTTTTATCCTAAAATCCATCATTTATTTAAATATAAAAGCACCAATTTAATTATTATTTTTGTAGTAATGTATGTAATTCTTTAGTAGGACAAAATTGGTCTACGTAACATACATTATTGATATCTTAAAGAGCTGAAAACCATTAGCTTGCGAGTCATCATCCTCCTAAACGTAACCATCATGTCCTCTGTCTCATGTGGTTTTGTATTGGTTCCCTTTTCTCACCACTGTGTCACTCACTGCTCCTCCAGCTTTCCTGTACCAGGAGTACCGGGACACCTCCAAGCAGCAGGAGATTGAGCAGCGGCGGCAGCAGGATGGGTTGACCTCTGGGGTCAGTGCGGGGTCGGGAGCGACATCCCCACCGGCCCTGCAGCTGCAGCTGAGGAACAACTCCCGCTCTCTCAGCCTGTGGCAAAACCTGGAGGTCGTGCAGCAGAGTGGCCTGCTCACCCAGCTGCCCCAGCGAGAGGTCATCATACAGGAGGTGAGATGTCAAAGTTCACACTGTGGAAGGATGATGCAGCAGAGCACATGAGCGATAGAGACATAAAGATGATGCGTGCATAAAACAAAAGTTGCATTCCAAATCACTGAGTGGGCAGTTAGGTACCAGATTCATCAAGTGTGGATCAGAGAGAGAGGGGTCAAAGTAAAAACTCAACAGTGAAAGGTCAGAGAGTGTAAGCTTATCCTAACTGTATTCTACAGGCCATGTTTGAACTGGTGACCTCAGAGGCCTCCTACTACAAGAGTTTGGAATTATTAGAGACCCACTTCCTGAAGAATCCACAACTGGTCCAAACCCTCAGCCAATCAGACATGCACTTCCTGTTCTCCAACATCGAGGAGGTGATGAAGGCCAGTGAGAGGTACGAGGCGACTATAACTAGGCCTGAGCTATTTTAAGCTTTCTTGAGGTCAAAGGTAAATGTCTTGTTATACAGCTCTGGAAAAATTAAGAGACCACTGCCCCTTTTTCTTTCTTTTCCAAAAAAGTGAGGATCAGAAGAGTTTTGAGTGAGGATCAGAAGAGTTAAAATTAAGAGACCACTGCAAATTGAATGCTTCTTTCAAAACTTTCCTTTTCAACTTTTTTGGAAAGAAAAGAAAAAGGTGCTGTGGTCTTTTTATTTTTTCCGGAGCTGTATTGTAATAGTTGCACTGCAATCTTTATTCACCTATTCTTTGCTGATGATGTCTTGTAATACATCCTTCCTAAGGTTCCTGATGGACCTTGAGAACCGTATAGAAGAATCCATTCAGATCTCAGAGGTGTGTGACATCGTCTACGAACACGCCGTCAAGCACTTCCATGTCTTCATCACCTATGTAATCAACCAGGTGTACCAGGAGAAGAACTACCGACGCATTCTGTGGGTACCCCTAACACTAGTTTCTACAGCACTTCAATATGTGGTGTAAGGTCTACAGTAACAATGGTGTGGAAGTGATTAGTCTTGGTAACAATGACAAACTTTGTTTAATGCCCATCACAGATCATTACTTTAAATTCACATTTGAAAGTTCAATTAGTGCTTGTTACTTGGATTGAGTTAAATTTCCACGTGTGTTTGTCGAGAATACAGGGATAAATTGGGTAAAAGCATATATGGTTTAAACTCTATTCAGGTGGGGTGGAACCCTGGCACTTTGGATTGGTGAATTATGACTGCAAAATGTTTTAATGAAAGTCAAATCACCCAATCAACAGATATATTGAGGAATTCTTGAAAAACATATTGATGAAGATGAGCAAAAAAGACTGTATAAAATAAACGCAGATACCTCATTCTGAGCTCATGGACTACCCTCCTCAAATAATACAACAGACTGTCAATGGGATTCAAGCCTGGAGACTGGGATGGACATTGGGATTCAAGCCTGGAGTCAGGGATGGACATTGGGATTCAAGCCCGGAGTCAGGGATGGACATTGGGATTCAAGCCCGGAGTCTGGGATGGACATTGGGATTCAAGCCCGGAGTCTGGGATGGACATTGGGATTCAAGCCCAGAGTCTGGGATGGACATTGGGATTCAAATCCAGAGTCTGGGATGGACATTGGTTCACATACCGTGGTTTCCCTTTAACATTGCTGAATGTGAGTGTTTCAGCAACGTGGCAGTAGGCCATACCCTCCGAAGAGTGTTGTGGCTTGATACTTGCCAAAGCAAAAGATGACACGGATGTACAACTGTGACAATTCAGGCCGGAAGTGTTGTGGGCCTGATGAAGGTCTCTCGTGTGTTATGTCTATGCAACAGATGTTTCCATTCATCGCAGGTTCGCAGTGCCCTTTTAAGAGGCTGGAATTTCCCTTTTAGCTACCGCACTGTGTACATGGGTATAGAATAAGACAGATATCCCCGTGTGGGTGTGACAGTTGTTTGACAGTATAACTGATATAACTTTCTGCTTAACGGAAACGTGCTGAATATAATGAACCTGAGAGAACGAACCTTGAGCTGTGGCTACGGTGACAACAGAACACCTCTGCTTGGAAAAGTACTGAATTAATCTGTCCCTGATTGGATGACGCACATTTCCCCCCTCTATTTATATGCTTGTGTATGTGAGACAGCTAGCGTTTGTGTTTGTTAATGAGAAGAGAATAGTGCAAGGTTGGATGACATACAGTTTGGGTTGCCAGTCAGTGGCAGAGGGTGTGGTTGGTGGTAAGCGCTAGACGTCTGTCCCCATCATCATCACATACCTGACTTTAATATTCTTAAGCATGCCGTACTACAGGACAGACCAGAACGGATGTATCGTTGAGAGGCAATGGGAACTTAGCCAGGACCAAAACCTATCGCATTCAACCGCAGACAAAACATATGAATTTTTGAGTTTAGGTCCCTGAAATGAAACATGGTGTATAAAGAGATTTTGTGTTTGGATTGCTGAGAACAAACATATAAATGTGACATGTAACTACTTCAAATATGTTACTTAATAGATACAGGTCATAATACAATCAGTTAATTGAAATACATTCAGTAGGCCCTAATCGATGAACTTCACCTTTGATAGATCTGTTTTTTGAGTGTATGGAAAATTTGTGGGATGTTATTTTTCAGCTCATGGGACCAACACCTTACATGTTGCTGTATATTTTTGTTCATTGTACATTGATTCGAACATGTGCTCACATGTTCTATGTAATATGATTATAGCAATCATCATCATAGCATTAATCACCATAATGACATATTGAACCATGGTAACTGTTGAGTGAGTCACCTAGATTCTGGATGATGAACAGCTGTTTTGTTCTGAATTTCCCATTCATGGTTCACTACTCATTCCCAACTATATTACTTACCGGCTACACATAGCCATCGTCACACAATTTAACAATGGCGATTGTTGCAAAAACAAAAACCTTTCATTCTTATAAAACGTTTAGAAAGATGTGAGCTTGCTATTGACATCAGGTTAACACCAGACAGGGAGGCCTCTGGTGGCCAATTGGTGGCACTGCAAAGACAGGGACAATGCAGCAGACTGTTTAGTTTTTTCTGTAAGTCCCATAGTATGAATGTGATCTATGTGTGTGGACTAGCCTTGATTACTCTGTGTGGTCATTTATTTCTCTGAGTATACATTTGATGTGGGAACAGTTTCCTTTCCCATTACCTGAAGGGTTGGTAGCAGAATGCAGTAACCAATTCAGCTTCACTTTTTGAAGGTTTTTTACTGGCTGTATAGGCCTTTATGGTCAGACAAAACATATTGACTAAGTCTGTTGTCATTGGAAAATTATTTTGTTTGGTGTTGGCTGTCACTGTTGTGGTTTCAATATGCTTTTGTTTTTGTCCAGACTGGGGAACCAGCAGTTCCGTGAGGCCATGTCTCAGCTGGAGAACCAGCCTGCTGTCAGAGGCCTCTCCTTCACGTCCTTCCTCATCCTCCCCTTCCAGAGGATCACACGGCTCAAACTGTTAGTCCAGGTGAGTCGAGGAAAAGCAGGCTAAACTGAGGGGTTAGAATAACGGGGTGAACATTGTAAAAACCGCATTATAGTATCCATATTTTGGAGCCGATGTCGCTGTGTTTGCAGAACATTTTGAAGAAAGCTGAGGAGAATTCTGAGAGGGAGGCCAATGCCATCAAAGCTCACCAGCAGCTGGAGCAGGTACAAAGGGATGGGGTTGACTTGGACTTGGTCCAGAACTGGAGCTGGTCAAGTATTAGTACCCAAACCAGTTTGCAGCACCTAACCATTCTGGGAAAAATGGCAAGGCCTGAAGTGTATTAGTGGAAGTGGGGTGTTTATGATGATCATGAGCTTAGGGCATGTCATGATTTTGGGTCTTTGCAATTACCAGGTTGGTCGTATTTAGTACTGGCACTGGCATGTCTTAATATGGAATGATCATTCTTATAGTGAGTTTAGCAGCTGATGAAGAGACAACAATAGCACATGTGTAAACACAGGGTTTCACTCCAAAACGGGTTCAGCACTGACTTCCGTGTACTCCAGATTTGCATATCCTTTGCTTCCTAGTTGTTGTCTGCTAAAAACACTTTCAAATATGTGTTGGAATGTGTTTCTTATCTATGTGTTTCTTTGGGCCCCTGTCAGATTGTGAAGGAGTGCAACGAGGGTGTGAGGAAGATGAGCCGTACAGAAGAACTCATTAGCATTGAGAAAACGTTGGAGTTCAAATCTAAGGTAAGCATATCCACAGCTTATATGTGATGGCTATATTCCTTATGGCCAAATAGTGATGCTGCTGAAATGACACAAAGGTAATTGTGAATAATTGCTCATTAAACTTTAACTCTGACCTTGTGACCTTCTGGCCCCAGTCAGTGCCGGTGATCTCCCACTCACGCTGGCTGCTGAAGAAGGGGGAAGTGCAGCAGATGGGCGGGCCCAAGAGCACCAGGACCATGCGAAGCAAGAAGCTTTACCAGCCACTTTACCTGTTCCTCTTTAACAACCTGTTGCTGATCACCAAGCGCAGCTCCAGGTCAGCATGGTATCCAAAGACAGACTGGGGTCATTGGGGTTCACGGATCACATTACACACCCATATTCAGTTTGGGAATTTCTATTGCAGTACCCAAATATAATGTTATTTTGCACACAGACAAGTGTACTAATCCCAAAGTGTCCTGTGTGCTCTCATGTGGCTTTGTTTGCATGTGTGTGTGAATGTTTGTGTGTGTGTGTGTTTCATCATCATCAGTGGTGAGAAGTTCCAGGTGCTTGACTCGTGCACACGGGCCATGTTGAGGACTGAAGACCTGGATGATCAAGGCCAGATGTTGGCCTATGTGTTTAACCTAAAACTCCTGGAGAATCAGGAGGACAGGCCTGTCAGTTATATGCTAAAGACCTCCAGCATGTGAGTGACTAAGTACAAGGTGCAAGATCCATGTTTGATTCATCTTTAGCTTATTAAAAGATGGCCTCACATTCTCCTCAACAATTCTCTGGTACAACATTTATTGGAATTTATTGACTCAGTGATGGTCAACTTGCAAAGGAGTGCCAAACCATAATGCCACCTTCTCCATCCTTTATGGTTGGTATTAGGTTCTTCTGTTCTAAGACAATGTTTATTTTTCTCCAATAATGGCCTATGGCAATTTTATCAAACACCCCACATTTGTCCAGAGCATATTGTTCCTATAGTTCTGGTTTTTACCCCGGTGTGGTCTGGCGAACATATATTTAGTGTAATTTTTTTAAAGACAAGTTTATGTTTTTTCTGACCTTCCATGTAGGCCAATTTTTTCTGACGGTTGACCCATGTACTTCTACATTGATTGTGGCAAGATGCCTTGTGGTAGATCTCTTGATGGTAACCTGGGGTTCTTAGAGACTTCTGTCAGCTGTTGGGCTGAATTTGCTGGAACTACCTCTCCTGTGTAGATCGCCAGTGGTCTGGAGTTGTTATTGTAGAGGATCCTTTGTAGAAGATGATCCTTCGGACAATGAAATGATGCACTTTGAATTGCTCTGTCTTTTGATCTTGTCATTATGTGTTACCACACACCGATATGGTTACAACTAAACCAGACCAGGTTTTGAATCTTTATGGAAGGCTGGCCTGTCCCAAGTTACTCTTTAATCATTTCCTAATCATTTCCACCTCTTTTGATGCAACTGATTCAAATTTTAGCCCTGTTATGTTATGGTTAATCTAGGAGTCTGCTAACATTTTCTGCATAAGGCAAATACATTTCTGTTTATTTTCATTGCATAAAATGTAGTCACGTTTAATTAGTTTTATTTCATGTGTTAAAGTGGGTTACCTTTATCAATTCATGTGGTTAGAATTTAGCTCATATACATGTGTCCAAATATGTAAAAAAACGACATGTGTACTTACCTTTTTGCTTGAATATTATTCAAAATGTGGGCTTTGAAATTTCGCAGTTATAATGATGTAACAGTATTGTCATTCCATTTTGGTTGTGAATTGGCTTTACCGTTAAGAAATTACTACACTATTAGTAGATTGTTCTCCTATTTCTGGGAATGTTTGGAAAATATTTTTTCTGTACACTTCCAAATGAATTCCATTGCGCCTCTCAGCAGTTACCTCAGTGAAGATAGATGAGTCCCTTACACTGACATCTGTGCATGCCCAGCCATGACACCCCCTCTACCATATTTCACAGATGAGGTGGATCTTGGACACTTTATTTTTCTCTGCATTTACCTTTTACCATTATTCTGTTAATCTTTGTTTCATTGACTCATGAGACATTTTACAAGAACCCTGCAGGTTCATTTAAGCAATTATTAGCTAAATGCAACCAGAACATCCTCTTTTTGAAGCTTGCTAGTGGTTTTCCTATGCAGTGTCACCTCTGTAGTTCTGCTAATACAGTTTTCTGTGGGTGTTAGTGGCTCACACATGCGTTGCCACTTCCTGCAGAGAGTTCCTGTCGGACAGTTGTTGCTTTCCTTTTATCATTATGATGAGTTTCCTTCTGTATTCCAATGAAAAGCTCTTCTTTACAAGGCTGTTTTGTGATTTCTGAGCTAAACAAGGCTTTTCATCTTTTGAATGATTTGAACAACTTTTTTTTTGGGTCAGTGTAAGATTTTTGCTAGGTTTCAAATGCTTCACTGTCCTATTAATTACAGAGGGGACTACATATACCCACACACACGGCGTACACTTTCTGTTTCTCATTGGTCCAGATTAAATCTTAACAATCTCCATGTGTGTCGGTATGTTTCGCTCCAGGAGTGATAAGCTGCGTTGGATATGTGCCCTTACGCCAAATCGCCGCACGCGGTTTATGTCCACCAGCACCCACCAACCAGGTCAGACATACACGCAGATGGCACCCTATTCACAGCTCAATGTTTATGTACCAAACTGATTGTGTGTGGTCAGACTCTCCCCAGGTGCAGTGCATTCAGTCATACTCGTCTCAGGAGCCAGATGAGCTGTCCATAGAGATGGCCGATGTGCTGAACATCCTGGAGAGGACGGACGATGGTGAGACAACAGATCTAGCGGGTCACTTCACTAGGAGGCTAACCACTTTGTGTGTCAGAGGTTTCACCTAGCCACTGGGCAGCAATTATTTTGTCGTTGCTAGCTCTTTGGGGTTTATAGACTAGGTACCTATTGAAGCACTTAGTGACTTACTGCTGATGATAAATGTCATTGTTGTTTAATCTGCCTTTGGCTTCTCCCTCAGGCTGGATGATGGGCGAGAGGCTCCATGATGGAGAGAGGGGTTGGTTCCCCTGTCGGGTGGTAGAGGAGATCCAGAACCAGGAGGTGCGAGCCCAGAATATTAGGGAGTGTCAGAGAATCCACCTAGCCCAGGGAGGGGGCACTGCTTCAGGGGCCAGATTGGGCTCCAGGGGTGGGAGGCGTACCCCGAAAACCCCCAAAGTCTCCAACTTCTTTGGTACCTGGAGTGACCAGTCAGAGGAAGTGTAAAGCACATTACATTTACCCTTTAAGTGATTACTGGGAACCCCCTGGCAGCCATCTTTACTGGACTAAATGGATCAAACCCTGTGTTGATGGTTTGCCCAACTCAGGTGGTTTAAATGCGCCAGGGTTTAGGTTCCCAGGCTCCCCTAATTGGTCCTAAGATCAAAGCACTTATAAACAAACAAACTTTCTTCCATAACACCAAACACTGCATGTCTTACACAATGACATTCCAGAAGAAAGAATGATTCAGCACTAACAGTGAAACGGCACAGGAAGGCTAAGAAGGAATTGGAGCTACGCAAGTGTTAGTAGAACTGAGGCAATGAGTGGGAGAATAGCATGTGAATACATCGTGAACACGCCTCATTTGCATGGATGTGTTTTGTTCTTTCACTTTTGAAGTGCTTTTTTTTACAGAGAATCACAACTCCCAGAACTGGCTTGATGATCCACCCTTTTGTTTAGAGCCACTCCTCTTTTGAAAAAAGAACAGGGTTTAACAACAGGTCAACAGGCATGGACTGGAAATTGACTATGAATGTCTCATTTAACTCTAAATAGAACAATGACATAACGGCTCAATATTGGGCAGGAGGTTCATAAATGGACAAGATGAGCACTACAGAATAACAGGCTTTAAATAAACACTGGACATGTGTTAAGGGGGCCAGTCCTCAAGCAAGTACCGACACGCCACACACACGCACACACACACACAAGCACACACACACGTACACAAGGAATTCCTGCACAACCAGTCCAACGCCAAAACCCCTGCACACACACCCGGTCCTAAAGAGTCAGCAAAGAATGTAAGAGCACACTGACAGCACTGGATGGCATTGATATGGGTGTGTGTGTATGATGAGTTTATGTATACTGGAAACCTTGAATGTTTAATAGGTGATGAAATAATAATTACTCAATAATTGTCATTTCATTTTGTAAGATGTAATTTATTGTTAATAAAACAAAATCAAATTCAAATGGACCTATTTTGTTAAAATTGTGTCATATAATTCATTTGTTTCATATCTGAATCAATTACTGGTAATCAAAGGATATGAACCTGCCTACCCTGAATGCTGATTGGCTGATATATGAGACATTATACGTCATTTTACTGTACTAATTAACTGCGTTGGTAACCGCTGTTTATAAGCGCAAGAAGCATCTCGGGGGGTTTGTTATATACTGGCAGTATTCCATGGCTAAGCACTGTGTCCAGGCACTTTGCAATGCGTTGTGTCTAAGAACAGCTGTTAGCTGTGGTATATTAACCATATACCACACCCCCTAGTGCCTGGTTGCTTACATATACCAACATCTAGTATTAATTCTACCTGCTGTATTACCAGTTAGAACCTTGTCTCAGTGATAGAATATTTAAAATATTAGACCAATGTTAGGTCATCCTTCTTTTTAATTTCTCAGACTAGTCCGATAACTCACCATTACTATTAATAAATTAAGTTTACGAATGATAACGTTGATGATAAACTACCTGTAAATGCATCCGATTAGTTGGTTATCGTGAAGGACTGTATGATACAATTCCTTCACTAGCTTAAGAAAAGCCATCCGATTAATGACATGCCTGGACCTCGTAGAAACATCACCCTGGAGCAAAGGATTTACAAAACTGCATAATTGTGCTATAAATCATTTTGAATCTAACTTTAAACATAGTCAATAGCAATTTCTTAACTGAATATTTGGAGGATTACATTTACAGAAACCATCTAGGTGAACACTTCATTCAGTAGTGAAAGTGCTCAAAGTAGTAATATGTTTTCAGATGGGTTACGTTGTGAATGTATATGGAGCTTTTGAGTAAACAACAGACTATACTTTCAGTCCTTTCAGCTAATTCGTCGTTTTTTTAGCATGTGAGAATGCGTGCATGTAACTTGTTTGCTAGATCATTATTGTTCACATTGATCACAACATAGCCAAGCTATAAAACTGGAAAAAAGATACATATTCATTGTAACATATCAAACTTGTGTATCTGCTCTCTGAACTTCCGCAAGGCAGGGCTGATCAGCTGAGAAAACACTGCATTAGTCTGCTGTAATTCTTCAGTGATACAGCTTTCTGCATTCTATAAATTGCAATTACCATTGTGGAATGCACCACCCACTGTGTCTAGTTATTGTTGGTTATCTGGTACAACAAGTTGCAACTATTAATTTAACAGTTTTAAGAATGCATTCTCAGAGTTAGCTTTTTTACAACTGGATATACATATGTGTGCTAGCAAGCGAATAGCTATTCACTTTAGGTATATGAGCACACCAGCTGACATGAGGTGAAATTGCTACAGTGGATGGAACGACTGCCCAAGGTCTCCAGTCAGAGGGAGATGACTCACAGACATAAAAGACTCGTCTGTGGGGAACATGCAGGGATGGTGTGCATAAATCCTTGTCATTATGTTACATTATGGTTCAGACTGACTGCTATGGGTGAGTGTGTTTCGAGTTAAATATACTGTCTGTTTCTGAAGAGTGTTGGGGGCAGAAACACCCCTGACCATGACTCCAGTGGTTGCAAGTCTGAAAACATGAGCTTTTCCTTAACCTAACTTTGTCCCTAGGACTGTAATACTTAACCTTAATTCTATCTTAACCTTTCATTGGTAGCAACTCTAGAGTAGGAATCATTGTTTAGGTGGGTTTCTTTTAAGAATAAAATCAGAGAACAGTGCTTTCAGATTGGCTATGACTTTGCCTCTCTTAGTTGAGCCTTTTATAAACCACATGGTGACGGTAAGCCCTGTCCTCCTCATGTTGACAGTTATAAAGGTATCCTGTCTTAACAAATTACTTAGTAAGGAGATATGAATGGGGAGAAAGAATCTGACACAGTCTCAATACATCAGCGAGAAAATCCCTCATGAAACTGTCCAAGTCACTGCCCCGGCCCCCTTTGGGATTTCTTTAAACCACAGATTAGAACAGCAAGAATAATAGCCCATGTTATCCAGTGCATTGATGACTTTACCTAAGCCTAGAGTACCTAAGACTACAGTAACACCTGCAACTGCAGCTTGAGTGAGGAAACTCTGACCTCCAGTGCTGTGATAGTGTCACTGCATTTCGTAAGGTGCTGTTCCAGAACAGCCTTTTGTCTGGAGTGTGATTCTAAGAGCTTGCCCAATGATCGAGAGAAGCATGTGTGGGGCTGGAAGAAGCCTAAAAAAATCTATGTGGAGAATCATGCACAGGCTTCCACATATTTGGAGATCCCCGCAGAACTATAGTCTGGATTAGGAAAGATGATCCGCAACCACTACATTGAATGTATTCAGTGCATACAGCCACACCTGTGGAACATGTTAAGATCTTGCCTAAGGGAGGTCTAAATACAACCTACTAAGTGTATAGGAAAGTCAAGTGTAGGAAAGGTGTGTATTTCTGTCTCAATCTCAAGCCCTAAGTGCTTTAGTAGAAGTAGTGCCTTGGACTGCCAGAGCAGCCAACTCGTTCTCATCCGGCCATTTGCTTTCTATTTTAGACGCTGTTGTAAATAGCCCTTCGCTTACTCACTTATCTCAAAACAGCTAACAGCGTTTACTGTGTGTATTGGTGTGTGCGTTAGGGAGTGTGTTACTTTGAGAGCACTAACTGTAGGTTTGGTCAGCATTTTCTGGGGTTTGTGTGAGTGTTGGATGGCTTCAGAGGGATCTTTTCTTAAAAGATTCAGCAGGAACAGGTGGTATGGGTTGGTATGGGTTGTTAGACATATAGGTTACTGGTGTGTGTACTTTCTGGTACCAAAAGTAATTCAATTATTTAACACACAAGATCAATGTGACCAAGATAACAGCTTGCATTTGCCTGGACATTTCATTATTAGACCTTTTGACATTTCAATTTGAAAGAATAATTTCAACACTGCACTATCCCTATATATGTACATTAATGTTACTAACAAATGAAACTGATTTCTGGGCTCCCATTTTAATGTAATTCTTTCGAGAAATTACTACATGGAGATTTCATGCTGCTAGCTTGATTGTGCAATTAACTAAACACAAATAGCGTCAATAATTGCTACAAAAACAAAACTACTCAGGAAGCAGGCTCATTCAATCCATTGGCGAAAGGTTTCCAACACCGAAGTTCTAAGAGGTTTTTTTCTGACACCTCTTAATCAAACCAAATGAGGTAGGGAGTCTGGAAAAACAGCCTACGTATTGTTAATCTGACCTTTACTTTGAGGTGGTTCCTTTACCTCTGTGGCAAAACTGGCCACGTAACTATTTTATTTTATTTTCTTCAAGGAGTGCATGCAAAGAATAGGTTATCAACCACCCGCAAGTATGAAAAACATACAGTGAAAACTAATTTCTAACGTTTTGAATTTAGAATAGTTCTGTGCTTATTCTGTTCCCAGGTTGGAACAGGGGTTGAAATAAATTAGTGGTCATGTTGGAGAACTTGATGAAGCAGCAATGGTTATTACAGAGAGTACTAGAGTGTGATAGGCAGGCCAAACTTCTCTATTAGAGAACATATGAGGGCGATGATCAAACACATGAAGTCTAGCTTCCACATCCCCTTCATCATAATTAACCTATTATTTTGAGTACATGAACCATTTTGTTAAAATGAGGAGTCTTTATGTTAAAATTACTAAGTTTAAATGAGGTGTCTTTACGTTAAAATAACTAATTAGCTTTCTAACCATTCTGTCTTCTTTTATTTTCCTCTCATCCTCTTAGCCATTCCACTGCGGAGGTCAGCCTGCTGTTTGGTTATGTATTGGACACCCTCCACAGCTGTCACATTCTGGTTCTCCAGCGCGTGCCCGACATCGCCTCCCGCGTTGGGTGGGAGACTACTCTGATTGAGTGACGCTAAAGCACTTTGCCATTTCTTCGTCACCTGTGGATTCCAGTGGGACTTCCAGAGAACAGAAAGGATGGACGGGCAGGAGCAGAGCTACGTAGAGGCTGCGAAACGGCGTTGTTTCCGGCACCGCCCAAGTGCAGCGGGACAGTTTTAGAGCTGTGCAGGTGGTGAAAAGATGCAAGGCAAGATTCCTGAAGACGGGAGGAGCCTTAGAGAAGAAATCTTGTTAATCAAAGGACATCATTCTAATGTAGCTTAAATGGTGTTCCCTTATCAAATAGATGGCAAAAGGGTCTGACCAATAAACATTAAATATATGTAATAGACATTTTAATCGACTTCTAAGCACTATACAGTCTGTGTATGCATGGCCGGTTAGCTCAGTTGGTTAGAGCGTCGTGCTAATAACGCGAAGGTCGCGGGTTCGATACCCGTACTGGCCACACCTTTTGTATTGGTTTCTCTTTCGACCGTAATCGAAGAACATTTAATTGTCTGTTTTGTTGGATGAACGAACAATTCACGGACATTGCAAACCTCTACCCAGATTATTATAAACGGATTTTACACATTCTATCAAATCAACGTATAATTCAGTCAAGATATCTCAATTGAAACTATTGATGAAATATTAAAAATTTTGTTTCACGTAGAATTTGCATAGGAAAGAGAAAGCAAAAACTGGGCTCGTCCGGGATTTGAACCCGGGACCTCTCGCACCCAAAGCGAGAATCATACCCCTAGACCAACGAGCCACAATAACATGCGTCCATATACCAGTTTATGAATCACTACTACAGTGTGTTTCCTTGCATTTATTATGTATAGATTGAACACTGTCAAACAACCTAGTTGTTTAACTAACGCCGTTATTCAACTCGGTCTCAACGTACCAATTGTATCACTGCAACTCTGCTTATCTACAATGACCAAGAGCTTCAGGAATCTGGCATCACTGGAAATGCAACCCGTTTTCAAGCAGCATTTATAGGATTAAGCTCAAGTCAAACACCCGAAAGTGAGACTCAACTACTGCACTTCAGGGTACATGCGCATTATTCTCTTATTCTGAACCATACATTTAAAAAAACGCCAATCCTTGGATAACATAATAAATAGCTGTGTTTTGTAACATGCAAAGGACAAAATATCAATATGAACATATTTGTGTTCCATGTGCACCAATATATTTTTAGTAGAGACATTGGTGCAAACACTTTTAGGACCTCGTGGCGCAACGGTAGCGCGTCTGACTCCAGATCAGAAGGTTGCGTGTTCAAATCACGTCGGGGTCAAGCATTTTGTCTAGGCTACTATTTAGATATGACGTTTCCGCAGCGAAACCCCGCAGATTTGTCACGTAAGACACGGTAAATATTTCATAAAATGATTACGAACCAGATTTTGAAGATGTGGATACACGTATTGCTCCCTGACATCCGAACGCATGCTTTATACTACACGACATAATATTGGCTTACTTCCACACTAAGCGACAATAAAGAACGGGCTCGTCCGGGATTTGAACCCGGGACCTCTCGCACCCTAAGCGAGAATCATACCCCTAGACCAACGAGCCATACGTCAGCGGCACAACGAGTTGATTTAAAAAAGATGCAATCCAAATGTTATTTCGTGTTTTTATGTTCATAGAAATTAGTTTTACCAATGTTGAGAGATCAGAAGGGTGTACTACTCACCCGAGCTACCTCCACATGTTGTTAAATGAGCTAGCTTCACATAAGGCTACACGGGTGGGAATACGTATTGCTGCATATGCAAAGGAAAACATCTATTCTGATATTCCTAGCACCTTCCATTTAATAAATGGATTTAATAAAACCAAAAAACGATGGCGCATTCAGGGTTGTGATGCAGAATAATGGTGGCATATAGCGTTCAGAACTAAGCGTTGGTGGTATAGTGGTGAGCATAGCTGCCTTCCAAGCAGTTGACCCGGGTTCGATTCCCGGCCAACGCAAATTGTTTTGCTTATGAAGTTTATTTTAAACCTTTAAATGTCTATATGAAATCCCCTTAATGTCAGTGAGGGGTTATTAAAATATTTTATATTTGTTATTGTAAACAAATTATGTAATATTTGCTATTTCCTTGCTAACGTACGGTCACTGGCGAATAAGATGGATGAAATACGACAGAGAATCATCTCACAAAAATGTATATTGATTGCAGCGTCATGAATTTCATGGAAATGTGGCTTGACAACAACATAACTGACAACGCAATTGAGCTGGATGGCCGAGATGTTTCAGAGTGGATCGGATTGAAATTGATTCCAGTAAGACTAGAGGTGGTGGACTGTGCATTTATGTAAACCAAACACTAACTTAACCAGGAGCTCAACTAATCTGGAATACCTGATGATTAGATGTAGGCCTTTTTACTTGCATTTGGAGTTTACATCTATTGTTGTCATGGTAGTCTGCATAACCCTGGATGCTAATGCTAAGCTAGCAATGAAAGAACTGCAGGCTGCCATTAGCAAACAGCAGACAGAACACCCAGAGGGTGTTACAAAGCTATTCCCCTCCCCCACCCGGGGCAATCTGACAATGTTTCACTATTTCTACTCCGCAAGTATTTACCCCTCATTAAACATGTGAAACCATCAGTGGGACAGTCAAAGTATGGCCAGAAGGTTCAGACTCACTTCTACAGCACCAGTTTCAACATTCAGACTGTTGTTTGCCACTAAAGCCACCCTTGATTCCCATACAGACATTGAAACATATGCTTCCTCTGTTCTGGATTACATCAACATCTGCAACAAAAATTTCACCACCTATAAACTAATAAAGATCTTTCCCAACCAGAAGCGGTGGATGAACAGAGAGGTCCGACAACTGCTTAGATCTGGCAATGCGTAGGCCTACAGCTTATCCAGGGCCAATCTGAAAAGGGGCATCAAAATGACCACAAACTGTGGATCGAGGAACACTTCCACAACAACTGCAAACCCTGACGCATGTGGCAGGGCATCCAAGCCATCACTGACTACTGGCCAAAGAACCCTACCCCCACAGCCAGTGATGTCTCCTTCACTGATGAGTTAAACAGGTTCTAAGCATGCGTCCACAGTGACAACAAAGAACCAGCCATTAAAGCTGAACTCCCCCCAGTCACACCCCCTAGACTATCCACTGTAGAAGTGTTGTCTGCACTGAGCAGGGTGAATGTACGCAAGGCTGCTGGTCCCGATGGCATGCCCAGGCATGTGTTCAGAGCATGTGCTGGGCAGCTGGCCGAGGTCTTTACCGACATCTTTAACTTGTCACTGGCCCGGGCGGTCCTCCAAAATGCTTCAAAACCACAACCATTGTGCCAGTGAAGAAGCAGTCAAATGTGTCTAGCCTGAATGACTTCCGACCCTGTGCACTCACCCCCACAATCATGAAGTGCTTTGAAAGACTAGTTCTGGCCCACCTTAACTCCTGCCTCCCCCAAACACTGGATCCCTATCAGTTTGCCTACTGGATGAATGGGGTCAACAGAGGATGCCATCTCCACGGGTCTACACTCTGCCCTGATCAACCTGGACAAAACCAACATCGATGTGAGAATGCTATTCATAGACTTCATCTCAGTATTCAACACAGTCATTCCCTCTTGGCTGGTCAACAAACTCTATGACCTTGGGATCAGCCCCTCTCTATGCCACTGGATTTTGGAGTTCCTGAACAACAGACCCCAGTCTGTCAGATTAAACAACCTCTCCTCCTCCACCCTGACCCTGAACACTGGTGTTCCATAAGGCTGTGTGCTGAGCCCACTCCTGTACTCCCTTTTCACCCACTACATTCCTGTACACAGTTCCTACACCATCATCAAATTCATAGACGACACCACAGTGGTAGGCCTGATTAGTGAAAATGACAAGTCAGCCTACAGGGCCTCCATTCTCCATTGCAGACTGGAAGGCCCTGCAACAGGTGGTTAAAACAGCCCAGCACATCACTGGTGCCCAGCTTCCTGCCATTGCAGACCTCCAGTGCAAGCGGTATTTGCGCATCAGGGACCCTTCACATCCATGCCACAAACTGTTTGCCCTCCTACAAACAGACAGGAGGAACAGGTCTCTTCGGTCCCGCACCAGCAGGCTCAGAAACAGTTTCTTCCCATCTACTGTAACCCTGCTTGACTCCGTGACCCAGAGAACTCTGTGAACTCTATGTCCTATGTACCAACGATATCCCTCCGCCTCTCAGCGACCTTGTTGCACTACTCCATTCTACTACTCTGACACTGCCTTGCTATGCCAGATAATGGTATCCACGCATTTATCCACGCATTTAGGTTGCACATGCAGCTTGTACATTCAATTTGCTTCTTTACACATTTAGAATTTCCATTGTGCTAGCATTTTCCAGTGGTTACACACACACGTCTACCTCGGGACTTCATTGCTGCTATCTCTGCATCTTGGGTGCACATGCTACCTTAATAATCCATCATTTGCCTCATTTGCACATCTTGAATGCCATTTTGAAATTGCCATTTGTACCTGAACAACTATACCTATACACTAACTAATACTTGTAAAATCTCTGCCCTCCTCTATTTGCCTTATTGCACATTTTGTATTGCTCATCTACACATTCCACTGGTAATATACATATACTTCATACTTGTAAATATTTGTAAATATTCTGCTTTCTTCTATTTGCACTTCTGGTTAGATGCTAAATGCATTTCGTTGTACTGTAGTTGTACTGTTCAGTGACAATAAAGTTAAATCTAATCTGATAATAAATTTCTTTGTGTTAATTAAGGTCATAGCATTTTACTTTCTTTTAGTTACAAGATATCTGTTGTGCATGTTTGTGTGATAGGTTATTTTTTTGTTATTTAGAAACAGACCTAAGCTTTTACATTGTGTAGCATTTCTTCACAATGTTAAGAGATGTGAATACCTCAGAATCTTATTTCGGTTACAATATACTGGGGATGGACAAAATAACGGAAACACCACACAATATATTAATATCAAGGATCAAATAGAGAGTAGGGCCACCCTTTGCTTTCAGAACAGCTGCAGTCCTTCTTGGAATGTTGTCATACAAGTCCAGAACTACACTACTACCGTGTGTAGTGGGATATTGCACCATTCTTTGAAAAGAAAAGCCTCTAGTTTATTGAGGGACAAAGGAAGTGGAGACCTACTTCGAACTCTGTGCTCCAGAACTCCCCATAAAGGTTCAATTATTTTCATAGCTGGTTTTGGGGAGGACATGGAGGGCATTTTTACATTAATCAAACGTCCCATGAATTAGTTTAGCAGTGTATATGAGGACATAATCATCCTGATGTTGAAAAATCATTAGGGAACAGTATTTGTGGCATGTGGTGGACTTGGTTCTGTAAAGTGGCTTCATATTCCTTGGCTGTAATATGACCATGCAGAGCAATCATCCAACCAACTGACTCCCACAAGATGGTTGCCCATACCATTAACACATCCTTGTTAAATAGTTGGAAGCAGACATTGATGGCTGAAGGCATACTTTGGCTTCATCCAAATATAAACCTGTCCAGATGTAGGAAATAAGGTGAAAGAGTCCTGCGTCTTGGTGCATTGGCAATTGGACACAAGCTATTTCCAGATGGTAGCCATGCCATCAATTCCAGGTTTCTGAAGCTCACAACATACAGTACATTTGTTTTTAGTTGAGACTTGATCACTGAGTTGCTTCTTTACGCAGTAATTTCCGAGATTGAGATTTTGGGGCTTTGAGCAAATATCTTGTTAAGTGTCTGTCTATCCCTGTTGGCCAGTTCTGAGATACAACCACTGTTCCTGTTTGTTGGTGCAATTTCTAACCTGTCATGACTGTTCTCCTTGACACATTGAATAATTTGGTTGTTGCTTTTCTTAATCAGTGCTCCTGCAATTCAGACACTGACTGTTTGGCCTCTTTGGAATTCTGTTAGTTGCTTCATGTTGCTTTGAAAACTAAAGTATTACAATGTTTATTGTCAGACATCTTTTGTAGCTGAAATGTTTGTACTGCTAATTTGCCATCATCCTCATGTTACTGCTGGAACTGCATTTGTTTATTGTGATTTAGTTTCTTCTATATCCATTAATCATTCCATCTCCTGTAAATATCCATAGGGATTTCTGCATGTGACGGCAAAAAGATGTTTGATTAACACTAAACAACAAAATGTAGATTTTTAAAAAAAAATACTTTCCTTTGCCACTGAGCATGACATTTAGGCACAGGTAAGACTTTCTTGAATTGTGGACAAGTTGAGTTGCACAGCTAGACTGGGGTTTCAAGTTGATACTGTGTATATATAGACACACATTTAGATTTCATAACCACAAATACAGATTCCACCGCCACAAAGTACATTTTTTTCTTCACAGAAATGTGCTTTTAGCCGTAATTTAAGGTTAGGCATAAAGTTAACAGTGTGGTTATGGTTAAGGTTAGGCTGACTAGTGTGTGGCTGGTTTCAGATGTGTGTTGTGATGCTGATGCTCCGTTGTGCCCCACCCCCTCGAAAATATACTGTTTGTCGTTGATGAGAACTCTGAGCCACCAGCTGACACACACAGCTGACTTCCATCCCGACCACCCCGCACACGCTTCCACCGCATTAAATTAAAAAGGTTTCCTACGCACAATGGCATCGGATGAACTGACGAGGAAACTGCAACGCAGACTGGCCGCGGAGCATGCAGCTGCCTTGGCCAACCAGTGTGCGTCAGAGGTGAATCCGGTGAATCCAAGCGACCCTGTCTCTGAGCCGCTGGAAAAAGCGGTGGTGGGCATTGTCAATGATGCCACATCGGAACTCACGGCGAAACTCACCCGTAGACTGGACATCAACGAAGGGAACGCTACTCCCAAACAAGCCAAGGTGTTCAATCCCTACACGGAATTCAAAGAATTTTCACGAAAACAGATCAAAGACATGGAGAAAATGTTCAAACGGTAGGCTTGGACTTTATTTGCAAACTACGTTACGTGAATATAGTATCATAGTGCATTATTTTCTGCCTTGACAAAAAAAAATCCACGTCAGTAGTCAATGCATGGTCTAGTCACATCCAGGTAAAGTAATGAGTGGTCAAATGAGATGATCAGATCACGGATGAAAGAGGCTACCTGACCACAACTGACCGATATTTCCAGTGACCTAGCTCCGCATAGCTGCTACAGTTGATTTGTTCTGGAACTTCACCGACAAAAAAATAATCATTTTCAACATATTAACTGTTTGAAAACATATTAAACATGCGTATTTTAGCTCACATGACAATAAAAATCACTATAAATTTAGTCTTAATATCCGTATTTAGTTTGCTGTTTTTCTACCACTAATTAATGCTCTGAGTGCATAGGCTACTGTACGAATGTTGTGAGTGCGCGCATGTATGTGTGTACATTTGCGTGTGTGAGGGGCTTTGATAAGTTTTGTCACTGCCCAGTCTGGGTTGTGGGGCTGTACTGGACTCTGGCCTATTACTGACATCCTCAGTAATAGGCCAGAATAAGGTTTTTCTCCTGGGCCAATGGGACTGTACTATCATTGTGCTGCTGTCTTTTTTTTTTTTTCACTGGAGAGAAAAGGGTCACTCTTCTCAAACGCTGGGTCTCCAGTGACACCCCCTTTCCTGTGCAACAATGTCATCTTTGTGATTCTGTGTGAGTTTGTGTGTGTCTTTTACACGCACACTGGAAATCGACAGATGAGAGGAGAACGTACTGTATAATGTTTCACTAGTGAGGTAGAGGGATATTAGCCTCAACCCTGCACTCAACTCATGTCATCCCCAATTTTTGCTCTTAACCTAACCCCTATGCCAAATTTACATTTTCTTTTTGGTAGAAGGTGTACCTTCCAAGTGTAGTTTTACCTGTATATACACACGCGCGCACACACGTTTAATCTGGTGAATAGTATTTGGGTCAGCCACTTCACTAGCTGTTAAATTAGACATGTACATTTCTTAATTGGTTGACATTAACTGCCCAGATATCCCAGTTGTCTCACCATCGTTGGTAGGGCGTAAGTGGGATGTGTCATCCATATCCTCTGTTTTCTTCCATAAACCCCCCCTCCAGCCAGAGATGGCTCAGCCGTCTTTCCTATTGCCATCCCTGGCTTCATACACATGTCCACCCTATCAAAGAAGCGTGTCGCAACACTACCCCCAACACGGCTGGAAATCTCATGAATCATAGCGAGTTTCTGTTCACGTTTCTGACTGATGAATTGCCCACAGTGAGTTGAAAGTAAAACCACCATTTGATTACGATCCTATCGTCTCTTTGCAGGCTTTTCATTCGCGGAATAGAAGAGGTCAGGTGGGATCCATTATTTTCTGTGTGGACACTGTGTTCTTTATCCCCCACTCCCCCTGTTCTACTTAGCTTTGCGTGCAGGGTACTTGCCCCTTTGACCTTGGCACACTGGCTGGTGGCCCGAGATGTGGGTAAGGCACATGTTGAGTGGGGGCAAACTGATTAGACAGTGGCCGGTCTGTCTGTGCCCTGAAGTTTGCTTGGATGTCATGGTGGCACGGTTAGGGTGAGGGACCAGGAACCGGGGCGTTTTGTAACGTGCCAAGCGGAGAAAGGCCAGGAGAGGGAGGGGTTATTCCATCCAAAAGTCTCCTCCTCTCTCTAACCCCTCTAAACTTGGCCCCATCCCAAAACGCATGCTTATCTCCAACACACTTCATGCACAATGCTAAGTTTGTTTTGATTTAGTCACTACTAAAACATGGCCTTCGGTGATGTTCGTCACTGGATTTCAGAGGGACGGATTTTCCCCCCTCACATTTGTTTCGTCCCTCAGTCCACAAATATCCTTGTATCTAGGGTGAAAATGCACAGGCACGTGCCCCAGCCTGCCACTGTTCTTAAACGTGCTGCATTGGAGATAAGGATGTAGCGCTACCAGCCAGCTCTAACCTGCTCCGTCTTCACTCAGACACTAGAACACTCTATAGCAGCAGTGGTGTCCTGAATACATTGCTGCTAGAGAGAGAGAGAGATCTCCAAAATACAGTGTCCATGCTAAAGGCTTTGGCATCTATAATTAGCGTCCTGCAGGAAGCTAGCTGTGGGACAATAAGGCCTGACCATAGATCGAGTTTGTGGCTGGGGCACCGCTCCCTTATAAAAAAAGGACATTCCTTAACTCTCTTCTTTCAATGCTTTGCATGATAATTTTTCCAAAGCCAAACAACCTTTTGGTGTCATCAACACTCGTCAAAGCTTTCGGCTGCCTTTCAGTCAATAGGTTGGCATAGAGGGCCGAGGCTAGGATACTTGCCCACTGCCCAGAGTAGTATTTATCTCACCATAGTACTTCAAGTCTTCTGACTAGGCAGTTTTTCCCCCCTGTTCTTTCAGCATAACATATTGTTGTTGGGAGACACTGTCTGTCCTAGCTGCCGCTAATCCGTGGAGGGAGTTCTGTATGCGCCAGTGCCAGTTGCTGTGGAGCTTTTTTTTTAAACAGTTGTTGTTCTGCTCAGCTGTGGAGGGCCAAACAGAACCAGCTGTTCTGAATCAGACCTACAGACAGCAGGACATTTACTGGGGGAATCAGGGAGGGGAATGAATATGGTGATTCAGCAGGCCTGTCAGGGCAGGGGATAGGAATTAATGTGTTGGGTGGGTTAAAGTGCTGTGGATGATGGGGATTGATTTCTAATAGGTCAAACTTGTTTCATTGTGAGCGTTACTTTGTGTTATTATATAAGTTTCAATAGCTTATTTTGGGATGGGCGTTTTAGCATTCGTAAAGCAAGGTTTCCATTTGAAATTGTGGAGGTTGGGGACTGGTTTAGATCAATGGTCCTTTGTGCCACTGAGACGATATCTTTAGACTGATTGTTACAAAAGTCCTAAAGCAGCTTGTATAGAAGGGAGGGGGTTTAGTTCCTATGGCCTTTGATGTGTTTGACTGAAACAATGACCTCTCTCTGGCCTGGCCAGATTACACTCTTACCATTAAGGCCCCAGCCAATAGGAGGTGTGTTTGTGTGTCGCAGTGTATGTGCTTCCTCACTCACACCCAGAGACGGTGCTGTTCTAACAGCGATGGTAAAGTATCTATGAATACTTACCAGAAAGAAACACATTAGCACAGCTCGCTTATTTGTTTTCATCAATCACTCCATTGGTCTGTCAACTTCCCCAAATACCAATTATTCATACATTCTGGTTTGTTTTGAATGTGTTTTTAACTGTTTTAAGTGACTGTTTTGTAGGTGTGTTTTTAACCTTTTTAAATGACTGTTTTGTGGGTGTGTTTTTCGACCCATTTAAATGACTGTTTTGTGTGTGTTTAACTGGGACACATCAGAGAAAGTTGGTGTTTGTGTGGCCGTCAAGTGCAAACCAGCTGTCAGGTGTCCGTGTGGTTGGTGTCAAGCCTTGAGTGTCGTCTCAGTGCCAGACTCAAGACCTGCATCATTGTCTAGCTGCGGTCATCTGCCCAGTCTCAGGGACATAAAGTGGTCTGACCTTAGAGACGACTGTCACATGGGGCTTTGCGGTTTTGCTGAGCTGTTGATGTGAACGTGATGTATTCCTCTGGGCTCTAGTTGTTTGCTGTAGTCTTTGCCCTGCTTTATTTACACTGGACATGTTATCCGTTCTGATAAACCAGTGTCTGTGAATCGTCTCTTTCTGAGTGTAGTAGGTTTTACCTGTGGCGAAGGAACTATATGGTTATAATGGCGCTTAAAGGGATATTTAGTTTTTTAAGCACGCTACTCTTGTTTTTACATCTTTGTGGAGTAAATTAAACATTTATGCCCATCATGGTGGCAACAGCCCAGTGTTTTGAAATTAACTGGCTTCAAAGTTAATTGTGGGGACATTTTAAAGCACATTGCTGCCTGTCTTCTGCTTTATTCGCTGAGTCAATCCACCACCACTAGTGTATGACTCAGGCAAGCGATTGACCCAACCGAAGAAGCTCAGGAATGGAATTGTCTTTGTGATGGATGCTACCATGCTAAAAGTGGGGGACGACGACCATGCAGAAACACTAACATCCCTTTCCATGCGCTGCAGGTTTGACAGTGGTAAAGACGGCTTTATAGACCTGATGGAGCTGAAGCTGATGATGGAGAAGCTGGGGGCGCCTCAAACCCACCTGGGCCTGAAAAACATGATCAAGGAGGTGGACGAAGACTTTGACGGCAAGCTCAGCTACAGAGAGGTGTGTGTGTGTGTGTGTGTGTGTGACACGTCTGTTAATGAGTGTTTATTTTTAAACTGCATCCCATTTATTCCGTTCCTGCTGGCAGTTAAAGGGTGTGCCTTGTTATCACTCTGTGAAAGTACGGTGGGTGTGAAAGAAGGCGAGAGACGCTGATTACGACATGTGGAGACCTTGTGTATGTCCCTATTCTAACCACCGCCCCCCCCTTTCACAAAAACACACACGCTCCCAGGATTACACAGGTGGTGACAGGAGCAGCTGAAAGGATTGATACAAAGACTCTGTGTTGCAGCTCTGAGGCCTTTGACCAAAGCCCAGATCCTGCCTCATTCTCTCCTGTTTGGTGTATCAGTGCTCATGGATCCCCTAACAGCATATTTCCACTGGGGCTACTAGTGGTCAGGCTGCAGAGAAAACTATCAGGTGGCTGCACTGAGGTCACTCCCACAAACCACTGTGAGGACAATTCTTGCTCTACACCCACAAACAGCTGTTATCGTGTCTCCGTGATGACATGATAGCCGAATGTGTGGTACACCTTAATGTGGTGAAGCTTTGTAGGGATTGCCAGTTCTGACAGTTGTCGTGTGAGCCAATGCAGAACCCTGGCTTTATTTGGGAAAACAACAGTTAAATGAATAAAGTCTCAACCAAATGAACTTGTTCAGTTTATTTCACCATGTACAGGCCTAGGCGGTTCTGTTCCAGACATTCCACAGGTACTGCAGGATTTTGTCCCAACCAGGCACCCCAACAAAACAACTTGCTGTGAACTGAAACGTTTGTACTTGCCCAAATGAAACCCATCCAGCTGGGTTAAATCTGCAGCGTGATGAGGCTTGGCTACTCCGTTAGTCTTAAGTCATCGTCACCCCCCCCCCCCCCCCCCCTTAGAATGTTTTACTATCAAGCATAGGTAGTGTTTATGCATTCCACAGAAGGGAAATTAATATATGGTTCATATAACAAATGAAATAATAAAACCAAACACACAGGACAGGAGAAAAAACGAGCAGATCAAAAATGGCAGGTGAAGGTAAAATAAAATAACTGAAACAGGAAGTGTCACAGTCTCTATGGTTCTCTCTTTCCCTTATGGTTCTCCGCCAGTTCCTGCTGATCTTCAGACGTGCAGCGGCAGGCGAGCTGCAGGATGAAAGTGGTCTGATGGCCCTAGCCAGACTGTCTGAAATTGACGTCTCCACAGAGGGTGTCATGGGGGCGCGGGATTTCTTTGAGGCTAAGGTAAGACTCTGTGTGTGAGAGACCCTTTTAAAAAAAAAAATTTTACCTTGTTTTTCTGCCAGATTTTGTGGTGTAAAATGTGTGCTTAAGGCCCCACTTCATCAGAGTAACTAACCAACTTGGGACTGTCGATGTCGAGATATGTGACTTTGAACCACCTCCGGTGCCTTTCTGGTTCTTATCATACTGCTCGCTCAACCAGGAAGTCTAGACCGGAATCCTTTCGTGCCAAAAGGAACACACTCTTTCTCAATTGAGTCCACCTTAGGGAGTCACTAGAGCGCATCGAAGCAAGGCAACCATATTAGATTACCAACCCCAATAGCACCATCCTCTGTGGGACTCCTGCGCTAATCTGTGCGCAGTGTGTGTAAAATAGGGTTTATGTGTCATCTTCATAGGATCCATGCCTGTGATAAGCAGGGTTAATTGAGCAAGTCGAAGGTGTGCAATAGTTGTGAACCAAAACAGGTCACAGTATACAGATCACAAGCACAGCCATTTTAAGAACTGACCTGCAATAGCTGGCCTAATTAATTCCTCACAGTGCACAACGCAATCATAATGGGATTCTACTTAAGTATGTCTTAGGTTACATTGACCTCTAGTGGATGGATAATTATTGCAGTGACTGTGTGGCCATTTTTGAGTCTGCAATCTAGATTAAAACGATGTAATATGATGTTTCAAGTACTGAGTAATGAGTATTGCGTTTAAAATTGGTGTTCTGATACCCACCTATGGTGTAGGAATCTACTGTAAAAATGTGTTGTATGTTACAGGCATTGGCTCTGAAGGTGAGTAGTAAGTTTGAGGCTGAGATCCGAGAGGAGCAGGAGGAAAGGAAGAGAGTGGATTTGGACAGGAAGCAGAGACGGGCTGCTTTCAAAGAGCTGCAATCTACATTCTGTTCATAATACTGTATACACACACACACACACACACACACACTAAAAGATGCACTCAAATTCCCCAAAAGGGTAATAATTTTAAAGTAGTTCCAAAGATTTACTGACCTAGAACTTTTTACTGAATAAAGAGATATCATTCACTTACAATTAATTGTTAATATCCTTCTCATTAATGTTATTGTATAAGCTATTATACAGAAGAGTGTTACTTATTGTAAAACACAAGTCATAACTATTTTTAAATGTTTTTCTTTCTTACATTTGCCATTACTAATGACCTTTTTTATATGTTCATTACAGAGGTTTTTGGGGTGCAATGTATTGACCAATTTGTGTAGAAGGCAAAGGAATTTCACAACAGCTGTGTGAATTATTTTTTTTACCACGTTTTTGTTGAAACTTTTAAAACTCATTCATTCATTGCTATTTAATATGACCATATTCTAAGTGTTACTATTATATATCTACCTGTAATTCATGTCCTGGTTTGAAGATGAAGACCATCTAGCTATGTAGGCTATGTTTTATAGTGTTCTGAAATTAAAAGGAATGGATTTATTGTATTTTTCCATAAATAAAATAATTGTGATCGCATTCTCTCAATTGTGTGTATTCCGTTGATGGCATGCATTTTGCTATTCTGAACTGTCACAGTAAATGCATTACCAGTGGTGAAAGATATTGCTTGATGTTGTCATACTGGATTACATTTTGTATGAATCAACTCTGAGTCCTAGATAGGATTTTGTGGCAAATTGTTGAATGAAGTATGAGAAATTATAAAAAAAAAGGTATTTGAATGTTTAGAAAATATTATTTTATTTAATGTAATGTACACTGTACAAGCCATTGGAACATGTATTATGATACAATAAGATTTCATCTCTCAAAATCAGGGCTTTCTTTCCACAACATTCCTTCCAAATACTCCTTAATCGTGGTGAATTGCTGTTGTTGAGTCATGCATACACTATATGCATGATGTAGTAGTGATTTTTGTCTTTACATAAATTCAAAGGGCAAATATAACGATCAACTTACATCTTTCTGCAAATGCTGAAGCTATTACTAAAGTGCTCAATCTAAAGCCATAGTATTTTACAATGTATAACATATTACATTTTTTTTTCTGTGGCTAATATTTGGTGCATATAGACACAAACTGATTTCTGTGAAGATTTCTCCTAAACATTTAAGGCTGTAATCTAATCAATTTGCAGTTAAATCAACTATAATATTTTCTAAGGCTTGACTGATATATCTGACAGTTCAATATAATATACCTCAGTTAAAGTTATTGAAGACATTGAGTTCCCATTGAGTCACCACTCAAAGTACAAGGTTCCTCTACACTACTGAGGCTGTGTACACAAACAGCCCAATCTTATTATTTTTTTAAATAGGAGTTTTTATGAATTTGTCTTTTGACCAACATGATCAGCTTTTTGCCATAGAATTGAATTGGGCTGCCTGTGTAAAACCAGTGGAAGAGTGTATTCCATAGCAGCGTAGTTCGATTGTGGAATATCTTCCTTCATGGCAGTGAATGTGCCCGTTGGTTGTTGAGATCTCCAGGAGGTGAGAAGTTCTACAGTCTAGTGGTCTTCAATGAACTTGATGAATGCTGTTTGGTAAGGTCCAGGTTACCAAGTCAAAGGCTACATATGAACTTGCAGCCCAATTCTGATTTACATTGTCTTGCAAAAATATTCAAAAACCTGACCAATTCCCTCATTTTACTGTAATGATTTTACCTCATTTTACTGTCATCATACATGTAGTGATGATACATTGGCATTTTGTTCTGTTATTATATTTTAAAACACTGACACTAACAATCAATTGTTTAGTGGTGGCATGGGTTTTATAATATGTTTAAGAATAATAAAAAACTGAAATATGTTGCATAAATAAATATTCAACCCCTATACACAAGTATTTGATAAAGACAACTTTTGCTGCAATAACAGTCTTTTGGTAAGTAGATATGTCCCAGTTTTGCACACATCAGTGGCAATCACATTGATTGACAGTTCCATTCCTGAGAGATTGTGTCCCCTTCTTCCTGTAGGACATTTGTCTATATATTCGTGAGCCACTATAATGTGGCTTTGCCTTGTGCTTGGGATCAGTGTTGTGTTGAAAGGTGAATTTACTCCCAAGCTTTATTTTGTAAACAAACAATTCAATATTTTGTAACCTATTCCTAATCTATGCATGTCTCTTACTTTAACCCTAATGTCAGTATAATGGTCTTTGGTCTTAATGTTCCATCAAATTCACAGCCTGACCACTGATCCTTAAGCTGTAGTTTCTTATCCAGAAAATGTGACAGCAAATGGAATGGCTCTCACGTGGAGGCCAATGGTGAGGTAACTGTTCTTGTTACGGCACATTCTGGGAGCTTCCACAGCACAGGGATTTAATATTTATAAAAGCAATATATTTCAGATTTTGCATTTTTCTAAGCATACATATTTCTAAGCATATAACCAATGTAACCATATAATAATAGATTTTTGAGTGTCAGTGTTTTCAAATAAAATATTAAACAGAAAGGAAAGGAAACAGAAAGGAAGTACAGGGGTTTGAATACTTTTGAAAGTCACTGTGTTTTCCATAATTTGGTATTTTGAGATCTCGTTTTTTACATCAGATCTTTTTCAGAGCTGATCTGAATGGGCATGATGATTTTATTATGTCATAAAATTCATAAAAAATTGTCGTATAAGATACTGTTTAAAATTATATTTGTGTTTGTGGATGAATAAACCTCTGCCAAATGCATTTTACGAAGTTTTTTGCTTTGATGATCCATTGCGTATTTGCCCATTGAATAACGTTAAAAAAGCCTAAAAAAAGTTATAAAAAATACAAGGCTACTTCCTGGAAATCGACAGGTCACTTGCATGGCGTATTGCCCTTACCTCTCCCTGTCTGACCTCTGCCCTTAGCCCTTTTCCAATTTCTCTATCCCTGTGATACTTCCCTCAGCCCTCACTCAACATATCTTTTTCTTCTACACCCTTGACCCCCCGGCTTATGATTCTCTGCCCAACCCCCTTCCAATCATCCTCCCCTTTCATCTCCTTACTCCATCCTGTCACTCCCATCCCCGTTGATCTGCACCACAAACTCCTTGTCCAGCGGCTCCTTGCAGTGGGCAATGCCAAAGTGCTGGCTGCTCACCTGGTACCTGCCCTGTTTGTCAAACCCCATGGCGGGCAAGAAGAGTCGATCAAACTGGATCTCCTGACGAAGGTAGGACGTCCTCTTCTGGCAGGCATCGCCCGTGCCTTCCTGGGATGCGGAGAGAAACACCACCAGCTCAAAGTGGCTGGCACTGCCCTCCCGCAGGGCCGGGTAGAGGGGGCTATTGCGGTCCAGAACGTGGTAGAAGGTGAGTGGGAAGATGAAGAAGGGGCAGGGGCGTGCGCCCAGGCGGTCTAGTTGGAAGTCCAGGTTGGTCTGGTGCAGGACCTGGCCATCCTTCTCTTCGTACAGAACGGCGCTGACCTCCACATCCACCAGGGGGCGACGCAACAGGTTGGTGGCCCGGAACATGAGGCAGGGTTGGCCCTGGTGGTGCCCCACCACTGCCTGGGGGCTGAACTGGATGGCCCCCGCACGCTTTTGGGGTCGGGCGATCTTGGCCACAAACGCACCTAGAAGACAGTGGAGAAAAGGGACACAGTTCTTATGCGAACATATCAGCAGTTGTCCATTGCAGGTGAAACTAAAATTTTATAGAAACTAGAGAGGAAAATTATGCAGTGGACCCTCAGCATAGAAAGGTAACAAGAACAAGCAACGAACGTAAAAAGGTTCTCCAACAGCGTACCTGTGATGAAGGCCTCCAGCATGAGACCCAGCAGCATCTGAACAGCCAACAGGGCGATGGCGCTGGGACAGTCTCCGCTGGGGAACATGGTGCCATACCCGATGGTCAGCTGGGTCTCCAGGGAGAAGGAGAAGGCCGCGGTGAAGCTGGTGATGTGTTTGACGCACACCACGTGACCGTCTGGAGGAGCGTCGTGGTCCTCCACGACCAGGTCTCCGTTCAGGTGGGCCAGTAGGTACCACAGGCAGGCGAACAGCAGCCAGTGGGCCAGGAAGGAGGTGCAGAAGGCCAATAGGACCCAGCGCCAGCGCAGGCACACCACCGCACCCCAAAGGTCCTGCAGAGCAAAGACGTGGGTTCCAAACCCCTTATATTACTGGCTGGCTCCTGGGACACAGACAGAGTCCATCTGATTGTGTGTTAGGAGCACTGTGGCTTTCAAAGGCAATTTAGAAATGATCTGATATCATAAAAAGGCTGTAAAAAATGGGACATCTGTGAACGCAGATGTATTGTTTTCAGAAGCACAGTGGACACAAAGGCGTTTCTAGGTTTGTTCACCTGTAGCGCCAGGAGCCAGGCGGAGGCGGAGGACCAAGACGGCCAGAGGCCCGCAGAGGGAGCGGGGGAGCGCAGGGCACAGTGGCCATCCTTGGTCACCAAGCGCTGGCAGGACAGGGAGGACGGAGATGATGTGGACAACAGGAGAGGGGAGGAGGAGGCCTTGTTCCCTTCCAGGTCGTTGGTCGTTTTGGTCGTCATGGTTACGGGGAGGCGACGGACAGAGGGCAGGTCAGGGTGAAGGTATCTGTAAACAAGGAAATTCAGGCCAAGATCCACAGAGGACCGTTTACAATAACTTTATAAACATTGACAACTTTGACTTTACAAATCCAATTCGACCCTGTTTAGTTACGTACATAGGGGGACAGATAGAGAGAGAGAGACAGAAACTTCCAGAAACGTCTAGAATGTTGTTGCAGGTGATTAGAGAAGTGCTCAGTGGGGTATCTGTCAGTGGAACACAGCGACATGCAGAGCAGGAATGTGGTGAGTTTAATCTGTGAGGAACAGACTCTGTAACAATCACTACAGTAATAGGCCGGTACTCTCTCACATCTTTAGTCTCATTCACCAGCATTTTAGTATTCTTATAGATGAGCACTTGATTTAATAATGGCCCCTAAATATGTAGTGACTATATACGATATGATGACACTTTGGACTTTATCCATCTAGGGGAGATGGAGAGTTTTATAATGTTTATAGCTCCTATAAGAATAAATTGTATTTTATGTGAAACTTTTAATAATCCTTCCTTGTCTCCATGTTAAATATTCATTATTGGGCAACCTTTAAGTCCTACAGTACAACTCACATATGGACAGGGGGGACCAGGCTGTTCATAATTTCAGCCTGTAAATTGCACATCCTGGGAAGTGTGTAGGTTAATACAAGCAGGCAGTAAAGATATTCCTTTAATACACACTTCAGTATATTTAAGTGCCAAAACCTCTTCAGCGGTTACAGTAAACAAAGCAAATGATGTGCCGGGAAATCACATTATTGTTTTCTGTGAATCAAATAAAAAATTACACTTAATCTGGTAGTAAAAAACAACCCCCTTAACAATGAATACAAACAGTCACTAAGACAAAATGTGTCACTAAATTTCATGGAAACCTACCTTATGTTTCTAGAAGGTTTTATTCAACATTTACATTTTGACTGCTGGTACTGTTCTCTTGGCCAAGCATGAGACTGTGAATACAGTAATGCTACAGGCTAATGGGTAAGCGTAGGGTTGGCTATGTGGCTATGTGTTAGCACAGTAAGAAGTGCCCCATTGTCCTGTGGTGGGGGATGCCAGTTTGAGAGAGGCCTTCAGAGAGGCTGTCACATGAGACGCATGTGGATTGCATGGGGGGCAAACAAACATACACAGCCACAGACACACTGTGATTATCAAGCTCCCATAACCCCCGTTGCATATTGAAACTGGCAGCCATTTTCTTAGTGTGTGAGCGAAAAATTGCTGTAACTATCAAATGATGCTAACTAACTGTGCCTCTGGGCTCTGTCTGTGAATGGGTGGGGAGGTTAAACTGGGACAGTGTGTTGCAGGTGGTTGTAGTTAGCTACAATAGGTCTAGTTTCTATATACAGAGCCTTGTCAGAATGCCTATTTGTGTATTTTTCAGCATTCACATTAGACACTCGGGCTGAGGAGTAGCGTAGATCCTGAGCATCTTACCTCATAACAGCCGTCAAGCACCCAGGCTACATTGGCTAGCATGCTAGCTTCTTTTAGACATCACTTCAGTGTAAACCTTTCATTTGCCAAGCAGAATTGTTTATACTGTCTAAGGGGTTAATTGCTGTAACTGGGTTGCTTGCAAGAATTTATTACGTTGTAGATAAGATATAAGATAAGTTGAAGATTACAGATAAATTGTAGATAGCTTAAGCTGAAGACAACACAAGTTGTAGATAACATATCAATAGCATGTTATTAGTGAGTTTGGTCTAGACTTTAAAGTTTAAAGTAGGTATATGTAGGATGAGGCTGTTTTACTCTCCTCTCACTTCTCCCTGCACTAGTCTTCACTGGTATTGATTACGATATAGAACAGTGTTAAAGTTGAATAGCATATGGATGGAAACTCCACATCCCCCTCTAACGTCCATCTTTAACCCCATCCCCATTGAGATCCATTGAGAACAACAGGGGAGAACCAGTTAACCATTCAGAGCTAAACAGTTATAGATGCTCAGTTATCTTAAAGATGAACTATGCAAGCTTTATCTGTGTTTATGAAACAGAGTTGGACAGGTTGTGAAAGTTGACCTGCCTTTGCCCTACTTATACCCAACATGTGTTGAAAATGAAAAGAAACAACCATTTTGTTACTTCAAGCTGGAAAAAGTTGACCTGTTATTTGACTTCTTCAGTCTAGGGTCTCGGAGGGTACAAGCTGTGTTTATGTATTCATTTACATGTACATGATTGACGGCAGACAGTCTTGCTTACGCTTGGCCTGCGTAGGTGATTCATTAGGTCAATTATGTTGCAAAAATATTCAAGAACATTGCACCAAACCAATCTTTGTTTTAATATCAAACTCTTTTAAGAATGCATTTAGACCCTTCTTGCAGTAGCAGCACGGGTCATTCTTGATCATTCTGTGATCAATGATGTCCCTTTGGAACCATATAAAACACTTTAAAATACATCTTCATCAATAGTATATCTTCATTTTTAATGAATAGGTAATTTAATAGTGCAAAACATATGTCTATACATTGTGGAAACTACTGTGCACTAATATATTTCAGTATTTATGTCATTGGTGTTAAAATTGGTGTTAAAATATTGAAAAGGACTGACTGCAACAATATACAAGGACCTTGAGCATTCCCTCCTGTGATAAACTGTTATCAGGAAGGGGTCGATATTAGAGAAAATGATTAGCTAATTACAAGCTTTTAGTGTGTCATATATTTTATGAGGCACTTGGTGCTGGTCAGTTTACATGATGGAAATTAACACTGTGGCAAAATGCTGAATCAAATCACTTTATTTTTTAAATGACTGACAACTTAGAGTCAATTTGTGACTTCCATTTCAGAAAACCTTAAATTATCTCAAATGGCTAAAGGTTCTCACTGCATTGGTACTACACCAACTGGCAAACAGTTATTAGCCCGGGGAATATGATTCATAGCATTTCTACCACTGCATTAATAAAAAATATAGTGAATTGGACAATGTACCCGAATAAAGGATAAAAGAAGCATATTCTCTCCAAAGCTTCACATGACAATGTAATTCAAGAAGTACCCCCCACAGTGTCAAACCCTTTCTGTCTCTTTCCCTCTCCCTGTTTGTCTATGACAGTTTCACCCTCATGAGTGGCCCAGGGTCCCCTGACTGCCTGTCCATCCAGGTTACTCACCGTGGTGCAGCAGAAGGGCCAGGGATTGCCCCTCTGATGGTGCACTTTTCACCTGAGCGCTGATCCGACGGCGGGCGGGGGGGCAGGGGGGGCCAGGTCAGGGGCGGGAGACTACCAAACCCTTGGGATGAGATGGGGTTTAAATCCTGAGGTATTCCAAAAGGTTAAAAGAAGGAAAAAGAACGAAGTGTCACCCCAGGAACTCTTCGGCGTGGGAGCCGGACTGAGCCCAACGCTCTGCTCTTCCGATCTGCAGCTCCGGCTCTTGGCCGAGGATGATTCGATTGGTCACATTACTCTGCATGTGGCCAATTAGTGTTCCCGGAAGGCAAGAGAGGGAGGAGAAAACCCAAAGAACAACACCTTGTCACAGTTCATTGACAGAGCCGGTTGTTGCTCTTCAGAGTCCTGCGGTTGGTAGGAGTGAATGATGACTGAATGATGGTGAGAGAGAGGCTTGGGATAGGGACAACAGCGTGTGAGTGACGGAGAGAGAGAGAAAGAGAGAGAGAAAGGGAGGGGAAGGAATATTGTGTATATATGTGTGAGACCATTGTAGCTGTTTATTTTATGGTCTGTCCTTTTATTTAGACAGAATCAGCCATGCTGTGTTCTAATACGTCTTTGCACTTAGGTGAAAAGCAAGGCCTCTGCCACATAGCTTTTGCCGGTACAGTTATGTCCAACTGATGATTATTTAAACGACTCACTGAAGAAGTGTTTAATTAAACACAACCGTGGAAGACAGGCCAAGTTGTAAAAGCAGATCTTCTTATAACTCACCCTAACCTACACTTGTAAGGCAAGTGTACCTGATTAGACACATTGTGAGCTGATGGTTGTAAAATGTTTATGACCAACTCTGCACTGTTTATAATTGGTGATAGCGTGTGTCCTTTGTCCTGATCTTGTCAACATTCTGATTGTACCCACATTGCTGGAGGGGTATGGATGATTAAAAGATAATGCGATCAAATCTTATTGGGGTAAATGGAAAACATCAGGACTTGATCATGACAATATCAGTACTAGACCAGGACTAGATCAGGACTAGATCAGGGCTAGATCAGGACAATATTAGGATGAAGGATGCATGTTATCACATTTGTATGGATATGAATTAGGAAAAAATTAGCTGGATGGGCAGACTTTTTATATTGTTACAATACTGGCCTTAAAAATAATTGACAAGTGGAACCATTGATTTATGGCCACAATAAATAAATAAATCAATATTATTTTGAAAGAATGTCTGTCAAAACATTTGCATACGGAGGCACAAGCTAATCTGGTCTCAATGCGGACACAGTTGACAGATTTGAGACCTGATGATTAGATAGTGATCGAATCCTATTGATCAGGTCACGAAATGGGGTGTAAACAAGGCTTTTGTTACTGGTTGGGCTATAGTGAGCAATATGACAAGTAGTTGAAAGGTCACCACAGGCTGGCGCCCCGTAACTTCTCTGCATGAACAGTGTCTGTGAGCTCAACCGAGCTCTGCAATCGCAGTGTTCTAAAGAAGACAGGGGGAGAGAGGGGTTGAAAGCCATTTCACAAGAGTTATCTATGAAGATAACCAACAAATCCAGTCAAAATACAACCTCTTTATTCATTACCTGTAACCAAACTTCAGATAGCAGAGCATTTTTTAAATCCCCACTTCTTTTCAGTCTCCATGACATTGCGATGCTATAGCATGTGATTTAAGATGTGTTAGTGCTTCCATTATTTCACAGAGCTTCTTTGTTACCGGTTTGGATAGAGTAGGCCATATGACAGGAGTCCAAAGTTCACCGCAGACTGGGTTTTGGAGTCTTGTGCTCCCTAACGTCTCTGCATGCATGCTATTTGTGTCCTTAGCTGGGCTCTGAAATGTTACGCTACATTTTAAAGAGGTCAGCACAACTGGCAAGAGGAGTTGGAAGAGAGGGAGAATACATTGTATATACAGTATGTGAATCTGCTGTTATCTGATTATCCCCCCTCTGTTTAGAACACTTTTTGCGCTCCGGTAAAAAATCAAGGCCTCTGACATATAGCTTTCTCCTGTCCAATCATGTCTAACCAGTGATCAATTGATTTGCCATGGAAGACCAAGCCCTGTTGCAAGAGTTATTGAGATATCTATCGAATCCGATCCTAACGGAACATTTCCTCACAGCTAACATTACCTCGGACATTAAAGCATTTGTTCAGTCACCACCTTACTTTTTAGTAGATAGTTATTTAACCAATGATACTAGTGCTATAGCATTTAATTACTAGTGGCAGCTTTTATATTACTAGTTGAGCAAGTGTACAGTAAGTTATCACATATAAGTTCAATAGTCAGAGGCAGAAATTCTGTTATTTATTAAAAATATTGATATAAAAAAATAATCAACATCAACAAACTGTGGATAGTTCGTTTAAAATAAGCATTAGGTTAAGGGTTTAGGTTAAGGTTAAAGTAAGGGTTATAGTTAACAATTTCTAACCAGAGAAAATACCTGGTGTATGTTCCTTTAGAAGCCATTAGAACTGTATATTATTTAGAATATGACTCTCATAATTTGCATAATTCTTAGGGCGACATGCCCTCTTTCTGAAAATGACTTGCACTTAACCCCAATGTGTTGGATGTTTTCACAGGGAAAGTGGAGATTAGTATGGCCTGTGCAATGGAATACCACCGTGCATTGATGATAGTTTAGAGAAAATAGAGCAAAGCTCGTTCAACTCTAGAATCTTCAATATTTTATTATAAAGAAGTAAAAATATAACGTTTTGGCCTAGAATGGACAGATTATTCCCATAAGAATGACACAGAAGTTAGGTTGCGAGGAAGATAGGTGGAAAATGATCATCAGCTGGTGACATTTTTAAGGAAGGCATAGGTAAACCCCTTTCAGTAGCAGTAAGTGTAATGGATGTAAAGCTAGTTTCATAATTTCAAGATGACCTGCTGTCCTGAACACTTTACAGGCAATTTTCTTTCAATATAGCAATGGAGAGTAGTCATTAATGTTGTGAATTGTGTTTATTCCCCGCTAGGATGCACTGTTACAAGTTGTCAGATATCTCTCCTTGCTCCCCCCCATTACTTATAGATTGAAAATCGGCTAAATGTAAAAACTGTTGAGCTACCTAACCCCAGGTATCCTGCTGGAGCAACACACTTACATGACAATGCAGACAGCTTCCAGTCCCAATCTGCCATAGGCAGTCTGAAGAGTGCGATGTGACAAGGAAACTCTAACTGGCCATCCTTTCCCCCGACCTGGAAGAGTGCTGGGTCAGTATCTTTACTTCTAATCTTACCTCAGACAGTAAAGCATTTGTTTAATCAACAATTTACCCATCCCTTAGTCCTCATGATAAATCTATGCTATAGCATGTGATTTCGGATGAAGCAGCTCTTCCATCTTTCCACAGAGCTTCTTTGTTGTGTTAGAGTACAGTGAGGAACGGTGAATGGGGTCTCTGAGCTTGGGTGTTCCCTAACTTTTCTCTCACAAGGTGGGTGAGTGGTGGGATACATACTGTCCTCATTTGTGTAACCGATCTTTGGCCCCCTTTTTCATACACGCGGTACGGTCCATGGGATGGACCTAACACTCAGTATCCAGACAAATCAGATCAGTCAACTCCCTTCCTATTTTACGCAGTCTCTCTAACACCTCCAGATCAACTACCGGTGGTCAAATTAGGATTCACTGGAATAGCGACTGTTGGGCTAAACTCCCTTCCATACAATCCCATCACCCTCTACATTACACACCCATCCAAACGCCTATGTTCTGTCCTCTCCCAGGCTCCTAGAATGCCAGGTACAATCGGCACATCCTCCAACTAGTGGTATAGCAGAAACCGGAGAGGTCCTAAATGCCCATAACATATTTGGAATCCTTGCATCTGCTTTTTTGTTTGTTTATTAGGATTCCCATTAGTTAACGCTGTAACGACAGCTAGTCTTCCTGGGGTCCGACACAGAAATCATATGTTTAACATACAATTTTTAACTTAACATTTCACACAGTTCTGGACATTCGTGCAACACATTGCTTACAAACAAAAGGGAAAAAACTAAAAACAACTAATAAAAAGAAAGAACACAAAAATAAAAACAAGATCAACACAAGCGTTCACTATTTGTCATTTAATTGTTTTAATTAATTTAATGAAAACGGCGCTGGTATTTGTTTTAAGAACATGATCTGGTAGAGAATTCCATTCTGTAACTCCTCTGTAAATTACAATTGATTTGAGGAGATTTGTCCTAGGTGTAGGTGATAAGAGATATCCTAGACTAGCTTGTCTGGTCAGATGGTCATGCTTCTGATTAACACTACCTGAAAAATACTGTGCTTTCTAATCATTTAGGACATTCCTGAAGATTATCAGAATACTGGATTGTAATCTGTTTATTATAGGAAGCCCTGATAGATTTATGTACATTTCAAGAACATTGTTGCACATTGAACAATGTAGAGCCAACCTGGCTGCTTTGTTTTGAGCAAGTTGGGAGTGTTTTCAGATCTTTCTTAGCTGTGAATGACCAAAAGACTGGACAGTACTCAAGGTGTGACAGAAGTAAAGCCTGGATTACTTGGTTCAGAGTGCTAGATGTTATATGCCTAGAACATTTCCTGGTAACCGCAATCCTCTGACCCATTTTAGAAACAATATTATCATTGGCTCCGTCCATGTCAGTGTAGCATCCAACACAATGTCAAGTAGCTTTGTCCTTTCAGCTTGTTCTACTGTCTTTCCACCAAGTGATAGGCTTAGTTGGAGATTACTGACCAACATCTAGGTCCAAACACCATACATTTTGTTTCAGAAATATTCAGCAAATGTGTTCCTCCTTACCCACTCAGCCACAGTTCCGAGCTCCATGCTCAGTACATCTGTTAGTTCTTGATATATTAATGCTGCACAGTTAGGCCTGTAAATATTTTCATTATTTTGGTACTATACGCCACCACAATGGATTTGAAATGAAATAACCGAGATGCAAATGAAGTGCAGATTTTCATCTTTAATTCAATGAGTTGAACAAAAATATTGTATGAAATGTTTAGGAATTGTAACCCTTTTCATATACAGTCCCCTTATTTCAGGGGCTCAAATGTAATTGGACAAATTAACACAATAATAAATTGTGTTAATTTGTCGAGAATCCTTTGTTGGCAATGACTGCTTGAAGTCTGGAATGCATGGACATCACCAAACGTTGGGTGTCCTCCTTTGTGATGCTTTGCCAGGCCTTTACTACAGCTGTCTTCAGATGTTGTTTGTTCGTGGGTCTTTCTGCCTTAAGTTTTGTCATCAGCAAGTGAAATGTATGATCATTCTGATTGAGATCATTATTGCATAATATTCCACCCTTTTGACTTATAAAACTCCTGAGTTGCTTTCACAGTATGTTTTGGGTCATTGTCCATCTGTAAAGTGAAGTGCTGTCCAATAAACTTCACTGAATTTGGCTGAATCTGAATAGACAATATATCCCTATACACTTCAGAATTCATCCAATTGATTTTGTCTTTTGTCACATCATCAAAAAGCACTAGTGACCCAGTGCCATTGGAACCCACGCATGGCCAAGCCATCACACTGCCTCCACTGTGTTTTTAATTCACGTTCCAAGCCTTCTCCATACTAATTTCTTCCCATCATTCTGATAAAGGTTGATCTTAGATTAATCTGTCAAAAGAATGCTGTTCCAGAACTGGGATGGCTTTTTAAAATGTTTTTGGCAAAGTCTAATCTGGCCTTTCTATTCTTGAGGCTTATGAATGGTTTGCACCTTGTTGTGAACCCTCTGTATTTTTCTCTTGTGAAGTCTTCTCTTTATTGTAGATTTGGATAATGATATGCCTACCTCCTGGAGTGTTTTTCACTTGGCTGGATGTTGTGAAGGGGTTTTTCTTTACCATGGAAAGGATCCTACAATCATCCACCACGTTTGTCTTCCATGGACATCTAGGCCTTTTTGTGTTGCAGAGCTCACCGGTGTGTTCTTTTTTTCTCAGAATGTACCAAACTGTTGATTTGGCCACTCCTTATGTTCCTGCTATCTCTCTGATGGATATATTTATATGGTTTTTTTTATGCATGTGAAACAGAATGGCCTGTTTCACGTGCATTAAGAGCTCCTTTGACAGCATGTTGTGGGTTCACAGCAACAGCTTCCAAATTTGAATGCCACACCTGAAATCAACTCCAGACCTTTAACCTGCTTAATCAATGAAGAAATAACGAGGGAATAGGCCAAACCTGTCCATGAAACAGCTTTTGATTCAATTGTCCAATAACCTTTTGTCCCTTGAAAGAGAGGGGGCTACATATAAAAGAACTGCAATTCCTAAAACCTTCCACTAATTTGGATGTGAATACTAATTAAAGCTGCAAGATAGCACTTTAAGCTCATCTTCATAAGCTTGCATGCTACCTGGAAGGTGGCAACATGAGCTATCAAGTCATTTTACACATCAAAATAACCTAGCATCTCAAGACTTCTTAGAAACATCTCTGAAAATGTGACATTGTAAGCAATGCCAGCTGCCATAAACCCCACTTGAATAGATTCCATTTTACCATGTTCAGGAAAGCGTTAGATAAGGGAACTTCAACTCTTCTTAATGATTCTGATCTTTTTGTGTTGTTCAGTTTAAAGAACGAATATTTCGACTCATTTCATTCCGAGTCAGTAACACCAATAGTACTCAGTCCCACCTAACAGCTAACAATAAACGAAAAAGCTCAGAGGAGTCATTATTCCACAGGCCTCTTGTCCACAATGTGTTCAGCTTAGGAGGCTTAGATAGTGGACGGCTTTTGCTTGACAGCTGCTTGGATGATGAGCACATAGTTCGTGAACTTCAGAAAAACTACAAAGCTGTGTGTAATGTAGGATGCCCTTTTTGCCTAACACTGACCGCAGCATAATCTGTTTTTGAATCAGAGGACCGCTTATGAATCCTGTTATCCTGTTGTTTTGGGTCTGTAAATTGGTCTATTGCAATATTCATACATTGGATTTGATCACGTTTTATGTAGAATTCATAGAGGCCTTCCACCGTTCAAACAAACGATTAAGTTCGATGAATCATAAACCAAAATAAATCTGGACTCGTTAATGCCAGTCATAAACAATATTTTTTTCGTGAAGTGCACGTTATTACTGTGCCTTGGGAAAACTAGATCAATAAATGCAGGTGATGGGGGTATTAAATTGAAATGTAGAAATGTAAGTATACACTGATCAGCCATAACATTATGACCACCTGCCTAATAACTTGATAGCTACAATGGATTAGCATCATGCAGGCAACAATAGAGATTCGGCAGCAGCAGTATTTTTCCTTTGAAATAAAAGCCTGTGATGGGTGTTGTGTATTGTTTATATTTTCAAAGAAAAACCTATCTGGGGTAAATATAAATTAAACAAATTACTATTTAACTAATACATTATATATGGTAAAGAATATTATAAGGTGGGGCACATTGAGAAATGGTTCGAGCTTGAGGAAGTTAACGTTGAGAACCACAAAATGTTTATAGGGGAAAAACGTTTGTTTTCTTACTGAAAAAAATCCTACATAGCGCAGCTTACTGCTAAATACTTGGCATCGGAACTCGGTATGGCAAGTATCCAAATAAGTACTAGTACTCGGTTTGAAAAAAAAGCGGTATTGGTGCATCTCACACACACTAATTAATGGTAAATTCATGAATTAAAGGTACATTTTATTTTTTGAAGGTCCTGGCAGCAGTACAGGTCAAGGCATATCAAATATGCATACTGCAATGATTATATACACCAATCAGCCATAACATTATGACCACCTGCCTAATATTGTGTAGGTCCTTTTTCCACCAAACGGCCCTGACCCACCGAGGCATGGACTCCACTAGGCCTCTAAAGTTGTGCTGTGGTATCTGGCACCAAGAAGTTAGCAGCAGATCCTTTAAGTCCTGTAAGTTGCGAGGCAGGGCCTCCATGGATCGGACTTGTTTGTCCAGCACATCCCACAGATCCTCTTTTGGATTGAGATCAGGGGTTTTTGGAGACCAAGTCAGAACCTTGAACTCGTTGTTATGTTCCTCAAACCATTCCTGAACCATTCCTGTCCTCCAGGTAAGCGCACACGCACCCAGCCATCCACGTGATGTAAAAGAAAACATGATTCATCAGACCACACCACCTCCTTCCATTGCTCTGTGGTCCAGTTCTGATGATCACGTGCCCATTGTAGGCGCTGTCGGCAGTAGACGGGTCAGCATGGGCATCCTGACTGGTCTGCGGCTACACAGCCCCATACGCAACAAACAGTGGTGCATTGTGTGTTCTGACACCTTTCTATCAGTACCAGCATTAACTTTTTATGCAATTTGAGCTACATCAGCTGTCTGTTGGATGAGACCACACGGGGCAGCCTTTGCTCCCCACGTGCATCATTGGGCATTGGCCACCCATGACCATGTCACCGACTCGCTGCTTTTCCTTCCTTGGACAACTTTTGATAGGATCTGACCAGTGCAGACCAGGAACACCCCAAAAGGACTGCAGTTTTGGAGTTGCTCTGACCCAGTTGTCTAGCCATCACAATTTGGCCCTTGTCAAAATCACTCAGATCCTTACGCTTGCCCATTTTTCCTGCTTCTAACACATCAACTTTGAGGACAGAATGTTCACTTGCTGCCTAATACATCCCACCCACTGACAGGTGCCATGATTATGAAATTATAAGTGTTATTCACTTCACCTGTCAGTGGTCATAATGTTATGGCTGATCGGTGTATCAGTGTTATTCACTTCACCTGTCAGTGTTCATAATGTTATGGCTGATCGGTGTATCAGTGTTATTCACTTCACCTGTCAGTGGTCATGATGTTATGGCTGATCGGTGTGTGTGTGTGTATACCCACAATTGTGAATGTAGCAGTTTTAGTTCTCGTAGAGATGCTATCCTTCTGACTAGGCATGTCCTCTGATAGGATTTCACCTGATATTATGTTTTTGATTGATTTGATGCAAAATAGTCATACAGGTTTGCAATCTGATGTTTCAACAAATGACGTTTTTCTTTTAGACTGCTGTGTGGAGCTCTAAGAGTCTAAGATGATGTGGAAATGGTACAGACCGATGGAGATTGTACCGTAAAGCTAAAAACGGCAAATTTGCAGTAGTTGCTGCATCCAGCATCCTGTTCATTCCCATGCTACTCTTGGTTGTATAAAGAACCTGTGTTAGTTCAGTCCCGTGGACCATACCGCGTGTATGAAAAGGGGTCATAGATTGAATACACAAATGAAGATAGTATGTATACCACTACACCTCGTGACAGAGAAGTTAGGGAGCACCCAAGCTCAGAGAACCAGATTTCGGTGACTCTTTTACCCTTGATATGCCTTACTGTACTCTAACACAACAAAGAAGCTCTGTGGGAAAATGAAAGAGTTGCTTCATTTGAAATCCCATGCTATAGCATAGACCTTGCGTGAGGAGTAAGGAATGGGTAAATTGTTGATTAACCTTTTCACGCGTGAGTTTCAAATATTCCTTACCGACCCCCCAGCGTGAGTTTTTTTGCACGTGACTTCGGTACTCTGCAGCATTTGAACTCACGCCAGCCTTTGAACAGTCACCTTGCTAGGTAAGGAACACTACATGCATTGCATTGCAAGCTTCTCTCGTTGACTCGAATTCTAAGAGCTACAAAAGTTGGTTGATTTATTACTGTAGCTAGCTAGAAAACGTCAGCTAACCACTAGCAAACGTCAGCTGCCCGCTAGCTAACAAATTGTGACCAGTTATTCAATGCAGTGAAAATGAATAAACTATATAAAATGCATACAACGGGTAACGTAACTTCTAGAAAGTTTTTGCAATGGTTTTGATCGGTAGTAGTCGCTAATATAATTCGTTTTTGTGCATTAGTGTTGGCTATCTGTTGGTACGTAACTAACACTTCTTGTCCCGATTTGAATGCTTTCTACCTGGTTAATATCATAGTATGGTCTTGAAACAATTACAATCAGGAAATAAACTTATAAACACTGTTTGAGCTAAATGTGAATAAATAATAGCGCGGTTTTACCAGCCATTGTTACGTTACTTGTAGCTAGGTATGCTAATGGTGCGTTCTAAACATGACGTTCTAATCACACCGGTGTGATCGTACGCTCCAGGGACCACTCTAGATTGATCACACTGGTGTGATCGTACGCGCCAAAGGGTTAAACAAATGCTTTACTTTCTGAAGTAAGACTGGGATTTAGGCATAGTGACTGTGTGGTTTACCAGGAAGTGGGAGAAGTGGAATGATTGAGATATGGGAAACAGAATGACGGGAAACGTGATCCCAGATGTCATACAAACATTGATGCACTTGGCATTCTGGGAGTCTGGAAGGGGACAGAACATAAGCTTTTGGTGGGAAATGTCCACGAGAGGAAGATGGGATTGTATGGAAGGGAGTTTTGTCCCAAAGTGTCTATTCCAGTGAATCCACCATGGCTAGTTTGACCTCCAATATTGATGTAGAGTTGTTGGAGAGACAAAGAAAAGGTAGTGAGTTGACTTACCTTCCTTTTACCTGTGAGTGAACAGCATTGATCATGATTGAGGACAGGGCTTATCATGCTCCCCTGCAGGGTCTCCTGCTTTATGTATATTTGCCAATCGTCACTGGAACAGGGCTTACAAAAAGACATTATTCATCTTGTTATTCGGGCTGCATCCTGGCTTGATTAGCAACCTGTCCTTGCACATTACATTTCATGCCTCGTCTACATAAAAAAAGACCACCACAATCATGTTGCTGCAAACCAGCCTTACTAAACGTCTGCTTCAAAGCAAAGCCCTAGGTCCACAGTTCCCCTTCCTGAACCCACTCTGATACAGTCCGGTGAGCTAATCTATTACCCTGTTCCCTTGGTGAATTGTTAATTTAGTGAATTGTTTATGCATTGGGATACTACACTATCCCTGGAAGTCACACAAAAATGAATTAGTAGTAAGAATTAGTAAAAGTAGGCGACTGTCCGCTGTCCACAGTGAGGATGCAAACCAACATTGGGCTGAACAATGTTGAAGTGATCTAAGTTGCACATTTGTTTCACACCAACCCAGCTGCATTAATGTCGGCCAGCAAAACATTCCAAGCTGGATGGAAACATGAATTTATTCATGGACCAGACCTCATGGACCTCCATGCCTTACGGGGGCTGGGTGGGTGGGTGTCCCATAAGCCACTGCATTTATCTTCGGTGTTCCCGTCATTCATTTACACCTGTCTGATTGTCCTCTGTCATGTTAGCCGAAAATGAACCAGGACAAATCCTTTCATCCTCTTCTCTGCCATCCCATATTTTGCTGCTAGAACTTTCTCTGTTAATACTGGGTAATCCCACTCCATTTCTGATCCAACTTATCCTCTTCATAATCCCTTACACTTCATCCACGGTTGATGGCCTTCAAAGGGTATCATAGTAGCATCTTGGTCTGGAGGATAGTTCTCACTGGAGCCTAAGCATGCTTATACAGAGTTAAATGTTGGATGTTGATCTGAACAGTCACTCCATACAGATTTTTATGAGAGATCAATCATAACCAACATATAGTTCAATATGATGTTAATCCCATTTATATGGTTCACATGTGTGGCCTGAAATAGTAGTTACAGAAAATCACTGATGTGCCTCTTTTAGAGCAAACTCCAGACTCCCCACATAGAAACAAATGTACATTACTTCACCTTGACCAACACAATGAAACAGTAAGTAATGGCACACATGCCTCTACATGAACACAATTAGCTCATATCAATGGATAGAAATGTTGTCTTGTTTGTCTCTAGCTAGTCTTGCCATTGGGCAGACATTTACCTGTGGAAAACAATACTTGACATGCACAAGATAACAAGACAATGGAGAATTCTTCCCATACTTGAAGACCGCACTGGTTTCCAACTAGGGTCCTCAATTACCCGGAACTGCACACATTTGTCGTAGTCCTGAAAAAGTATACCCAATCAAGTCAATGAGGGCCCAATAATTAGTTTGACAATTCAAATCAACTGTGCTTGGCTGGGGCTATAAACAAAAATACGTTGTCAAGGGTTCTTAAGGACTTGAGTTGGAAATCACTGCTTTATGGTGCATACATAAAACCCCCAAACAACAACGGAATTAACCCTTACCGGAACTGTATGTAGACAATGATGTATAGACATGTTCACAGATCCCAAATGTGTTTTATTAAAAGTTTTAGGCCTACTAGCTTAAATGGCTAAGAATAATGGACTATCTTAAGGACTGGCTATCAACGGATTCTGATGGACACACCGTGTGTTTGGAGAAAGAATTGCAACCACAGAGTGGTTTGCACTGAGATGAGAGGGTGAAAAGGGTTACATGCGTGTGAGCACTTCTCTGTGAATATGAGAAAAAAAGTGTTGCTTTTTAGAATCCAATCGTAGCCCAATGAACACCCTGCTGGTGTCTTACTGACAGCTGAACACGCCATCAATCAGATGTGTGAGTGTTAGGGCAAAAACAAAAACATGCACCCCTTTGGTTCCCCGGGACCAGGATTGGGAAACACTGCATTAGAGGGATCAGAATTGTGCACCATGTATAGTTTTCAGTTGTGTCTTTCCAATCACGCATTAAGACATTAAACAACTGTATCCAGCAAGTTCCTCAAATCCGTACAATACTTGTTAGAGTTACACCACTATGTGACACACATTACAGCACCAGTTTGATGAGCCACTGTTTTCTCTTCACACCCACCACCAAAGACAACATTTTATTAGATTTTCAGCTTTACCATCTTGAAGCAATATAAAAATGTACAAATACAAATTAGGGTTGGAAGCATGGAGTTTTCACTTGAGATCTTCCCATGTGTTTTCTTTCACCAATTTGCTTCACCTTGCTGTGAGTATGTTCTGTGACATACCATTTGATCTGTGACCTAAAGAGAGAACAGGTCAGTGAGTGGCTGTCACGTTGATATAAAGGTAGCCACCATCTGAGCGACAACCCAAGGTAAGAGGCTAGCTATCTAACTTCCACAACTTGATAGCTACAATGGATTAGCATCATGCAGGCAACAATAGAGATTCGGCAGCAGCAGTATTTTTCCTTTGAAATAAAAGCCTGTGATGGGTGTTGTGTATTGTTTATATTTTCAAAGAAAAACCTATTTGGGGTAAATATAAATTAAACAAATTACTATTTAACTAATACATTATATATGGTAAAGAATATTATAAGGTGGGGCACATTGAGAAATGGTTTGAGCTTGAGGAAGTTAACGTTGAGAACCACAAAATGTTTATAGGGGAAAAACTTTTGTTTTCTTACTGAAAAAAATCCTACATAGCGCAGCTTACTGCTAAGTACTTGGCATCGGAACTCGGTATGGCAAGTATCCAAATAAGTACTAGTACTCGGTTTGAAAAAAAAGCGGTATTGGTGCATCTCACACACACTAATTAATGGTAAATTCATGAATTAAAGGTACATTTTATTTTTTGAAGGTCCTGGCAGCAGTACAGGTCAAGGCATATCAAATATGCATACTGCAATGATTATATACACCAATCAGCCATAACATTATGACCACCTGCCTAATATTGTGTAGGTCCCCCTTTTGCCACCAAAACTGCCCTGACCCATCGAGGCATGGACTCATGCCTTTACTAGACCTCTAAAGTTGTGCTGTGGTATCTGGCACCAAGACATTAGCAGCAGATCCTTAAGTCCTGTAAGTTGCGAGTTGGGGCCTCCATGGATCAGACCAGTTTGTCCTGCACATCTCATGCTTGAGATCTGGGTAATTTGGAGGCCAAGTCATCACCTTGAACTTGTTGTGTTCCTCAAACCATTCCTGAACCATTTTTGATTTGTGCATTATGCTGGTGAAAGAAGCTAATGCCATCAGGAAATACATGCCATGAAAGGGTGCACATAGTCTGCAACAATGCTTAAGTAGGTGGTACGTGTCAAATTGACATCCAAATGAATGTCAGGACCCAAGGTTTCCCAGCAGAACATTGCCCAAAGCATCACACTGCCTCTGCTGGCTTGCCTTCTTCCCATAGTGCATCCTGGTGCCATTTGTCCTCCAGGTAAGCGATGCACTTGCACCCAGCCATCCACGTGATGTAAAAGAAAACATGATTCATCAGACCAGGCCACTTTCTTTCTTTGCTCCATGGTCCAGTTCTGATGCTCACGTGCCCATTGTAGGCGCTGTCGGCAGTGGACAGGGGTCAGCATGGGCACACTGACTGGTCTGCAGCTATGCAGTCCCATACACAACAAACTGTGATACACAGTGTGTTCTGACACCTTTCTATCAGTACCAGCATTAACTTTTTGAGCTACAGTTAAAAACAAGCTAATATAATGCTTTCTTTCTTGAAAACCTGATTAAATTGCAAATGTATTTGGGTATTGTAATATTTAGTATATAATAATAATATTAATCAAACACATCAAATATATTTAGACAGATGGAAAGGACCAAATCATTATTGGCGCCTATGGAGGATGCATTGAGTAGTATGATTCATCCACCACTGTCTGTTTGAACTTGGAATACTAATTATCCTGATAACAATACAGGCACTGAATATTTGCTTGCCATTTTTACCACTCTACAAATAACAGGTTTCACATCATTAGTTCTGCGAAAGGACTCAGCTGCAAAAGGACTGCAAAATGCTGCAAAAGGACTCAGCTGCATGAGTAGCCCATATCGTATCTGGCATAATAGGGGTCAATATTTCTTGTAGACACAAAGCCAATCTAGCTACCGCATAATCATTGGGACACGCACATCAACAACTACTCATGAGTAACTGTATTGAAATGTGTATTTGCTTGCTAAAATAGCTAGTTAGCTAGCTAGGTAAACATGATTTGAGACATGTCTTATTAGTACTATTTAGGGCTTCTCCAACAAGCAGAGGGAGGTATAGACAGTTGCAATTACATGTGATTTATTTTATAGCAAAAATAACCAAAATGACAAAGAACAGTATCATTTCATCATTGGATCTATACAAAGTACAGAACCTGCTATTCAGCTTATACAAAGGAGGTGTGATAAGTGTGTGTGTTGTCAGGACTGGAAGGATGAATGGAGCAAAAGCAAAAGCAAAGACCATGAACATTTGTAAGGAGACGTAAATATAACAGTACACTGATACTCCCCATCCAATTTGACAGAGCTTAAAATGTTCTATAAGGAAGAATGATGGAAACTGTTGAAATCCAGATGTGCAAAGCTGGTAGAGGTATACTCAAGAAGACTCAAAGCTGTGATTGCTGCCAAAGGTGCTTCAACAAAGTACTCTCATTGTTATTGTGCAGTCACTTGTTACTGTTACGGAATTGTGTACTGGTCCCCCAATTGTAAGATGAATGTACTAACTGTAAGTCACTAGATAATGATAATTCAAATAGAAATGCTTGCTGAAAGAGAGTCCTAACCCATAAATGTCAACTTCATTCGATTGTTTATGTCCTAGAATTGTGTCATATTGAATACATTTTTTTTGGGTGGATGGGCAAAAAGGCCTGACGGCAATAATGAACATCAGAAAACAGGGTTGAATGGTGTTCAAAATTTTCTTAAAATCACAAAATTTGATTGTCACGGCAGGGATTTATGATTGTGAGGACAATCTTACATGTTCAATCTTGTCTTTCTAAAGCACTGTACTATATGGAAGGGAATGGACACTGCACATGTTTAGGCACTAAGGGTGTTTTACTAACCAAATAACAGGAGGAACAGGGGAAAAGCCCCAACTGTAATGTGAGGTGAGGTGGAGGTAAGGTGGAGGAGTTGGCTTCATCTGGGGCGACCTCACATGGCAGGTTTGGTGTAGTGGATGTGGACCTGTATCTTTAGCGGCCTTAACACCCTTTTTTCGCTTGGTTGTATTCCTTGTCTTCTGGCACTCACACTGCAGACACAGCTCAACATCAAACACAGCAAGGTTTTATTGTCACAATCTTTCTCTTTTCCTCTTTTGCCCTGAGCTGCTTTTCTATGACCCTTTTATTGTCCCTCTTATGAGGCTTGATTAAGAGCAGGTGTGCCTAGTCAAGGGGTGGCAACTGAGCTGTGTTCAAGGGCCTATTTTGCATCTCTGGGTGATCCTCCCTTGGATGTTGGCCAAATGTAATGCATAAACACACACAAGCAAAATTGGTTTTGCCACACTTTTTTTTGTACAATAAATATAACACTTGAATGCATTAAGGATTGGTCAGCAATGCATGCCTTGTGATGGTTTGATAGGAAAATTAAGTCCTAAAAAATAACTAATTAAACAATGATGTTTTGTTATTGTCTACTTATGCACACACACTGTGTACCAATGACTGCTGACTGATGTGTACATTCAAATTAGGTGTTGTATTTTTTGGCAGCTTTTAAAACGACAAGCTGAGTCATGTAATAATGTAGGTTTTGGCTTGTTTGAAATTGTTTCAGGTCCCTGCAGACGTGAAAGTCTTTAGGAAGAATGTCATGTAGGTGTGTTGTTATTCCTGCTGTTAGCGCTGACTGCCACTCTGACCCTCATTCAGTGTCATTAGTCTGAAGGGAGCGCTCAGGTGAAGAGACAGAGAGCATGAGTTCCAGAGGAGAAAGATCACAGGTCACTCACCTGTTGTACCAGAGGAGAGAGATCACAGGTCACTCACCTGTTGTATCAGAGGAGAGAGATCACAGGTCACTCACCTGTTGTATCAGAGGAGAGAGATCAGAGGTCACTCACCTGTTGTACCTGTTGTACTAGAGGAGAGAGATCACAGGTCACTCACCTGTTGTACCTGTTGTACTAGAGGAGAGAGATCACAGGTCACTCACCTGTTGTACCAGAGGAGAGAGATCACAGGTCACTCACCTGTTGTACCAGAGGAGAAAGATCACAGGTCACTCACCTGTTGCACCAGAGGAGAAAGATCACATGTCACTCACCTGTTGCACCAGAGGTGAAAGATCACAGGTCACTCACCTGTTGTACCAGAGGTGAAGGATCATAGGTCCCTCACCTGTTGTACCAGACGAGAGAGATCACAGGTCCACTCACCTGTTGTACCAGAGGAGAAAGATTACAGGTCACTCACCTTTTGTACCAGAAGAGAAAGATCACAGGTCACTCACCTGTTGTAGGGCAAAATGCTGCCTCATTCCCATTCCTTCATCTGCTCAGGAACATATGTTCTCTCTGTGTTATACTGTCTACCCCTTTTAAAATGTTCCTTTTCCATTTCTCTCAACAGTCTGGTTGGGCTGTGTTCAATATCGCCAGTAGCCTACAGTACTGCGTCACTGTCCTGCTGTACTACAACTCAACAGTACGCCCCAGTGGAGGAACTCTGCTATTAGAACATGTGTTGTGTCATTGTAACCACTAGAGGGAAGCACACCTGTTTTTTTTGCATGGTCAATGACAATTCCAAGTAGTAAGTTAGTAGATACGAGTAAGCCTTTTTCTGTCTAATAAGCTGTTGAAATAGCCAGTGGCAAAAGCCACTCAGTTCATATTGTAGATGCTATTTGTGGTGCAAGTAAACTTAATAAGAAACATTAGTCAGTTAATATAATGCTTAATGTTGTCTAGTAAAATATTCAAACCTGGTTTGATGGTTATGTGTGAAAAATGTTGAGATGCTATACCGACACTGGGCAAACATATAGGACTGTGGTATAGTAGTTAAAGACACAGCCTTTCAAGTGGGAGACCCAGGTTTGAATCCTCTGAGGGCAGCAACATTCATTCCTTTTAAAAGTGGGCTGGCTGAGCTAGGCTTGCCTGGTTCCTTTCCTTGTTCTTAAAGCGATCCGGAAAGTGGTTAAGAAGTAATTCGGTGCAGTGATTTGGTAAAGTGGTCAAGTGTAACGCTTTTTGGGGAAAGTGGCTCATTATAGTAGTTTAGTAAAGTGGTTTGTTACAGTGGATTGGTCTTAGAATCATTAAATGATGGAGTAGCTGTGCATTGTAGCTGTGAAATGGCCTGACGGTGTTTCAGTGAACCCCTTCCCTGCTAAAACACATTTTGTGTTCACAGTGACACAGACAAAAGTAATTCATTCAATCTTTCTCTTTCTCTTTTCTCTTTCTCATTGCTGTTCTTCTCCTACCTGGTGCTAGCTTACAGGGAACACAATTCCTCATCCTGGCTCTAGAGAACATGTTGCTACTGTAGGAGTATCAAACCCCTGTAGCTGTAGGCCAATTCTGTTCTCATATTAATAGGCAAGCACAGCAATAAATCAACCTACACTATTCATTACATAAAATCTCTACTTTCACAAGATGCTGTGAAATGTCAGTGTTTAATGTGCAATAGTGGCCATTACATTCAGCACTTTTGGTGTAAAGGTTAGTTAGGATTAACCAGATCATAACTCATTTAACTTGAACAAAATAAAAAGTTTTATTTTTAACAGCTCCACATGGACTCAGCCAGGGGTTTCCAACCTATGGGGCACACCACAAAATTGAGTGCCTGTGCTTCCTGAGAGGGCCCTGGGCCTTACCTGATTTTATGTATATATTCTCTTTCATCTATTTCAAAGGGTGTAGTGGCTATTCATAGATATTTGAAAACCCTATGTCTTTTCCATTGCCAGAATGGAGAATGAACTGTTTGTTCCTGACATGAACTGTGTGATCCTTGAATACAATAATTAAATGAACACATGTTGTTAGCCATAAAATTAAGTTCACTTTTTTAAAATCTGAAATAAGAGATTTAAACTATAGCTGATTTTCTTTCAGCTTCACAATACATAACGCGATTAAGGACGCATGGTCAAAAACTGTACACACACCAGTCAAACATTTTCTCCTAGGTCTCTGCACACATTATATTTGAAGTATTTTCCAACCCACAGAGGGAGTAATAGATACTTACAGATAATTAATTTTAGTCAAACAATATGATCATAATATAGAATCAATAAACAGATTTTATGTTGAGAAACATTATTCTTTATTAGCACAAACATTATTCTTAAATTGTTCCACTATTTGTCCGCGCAGCCTTTCACAGAGTGGTGAACCCCTCCCCATCCTCACGTCTGACAGACCCATCCTCTCAGGAATTATCTTTTAATACCCAATCATGTTACTGACCTGCTGCCAGTTGACTTCATTAGTTGTGTGAGATTCCACCAGGTTTAGTTTTTTTTAATTACACAGCTTTTCTATTCTTTTGTTGCCCCTGTCCCAGCTTTTTTTAAACGTGTTGCTGGCATCAAATTAATTAGAAGTGGGTAATATATTTATCAAGAAACTGACATTTCTCAGTTTCAAAATTTTATATGTTGTCTTTGTAATATTTTCTATTGACATTGCACATCATTGCATTCTGTTTCTCTTTACATTTTACACAGCGTCCCAACTTTTTTGGAAACAGTGTTTACAATGCAATGTTAAAGGAGATTTCCATAAATGTTCTCCCTTGTGGAAATTAGCTGATTTACAGCATGTGTTAGGTTCTGTTCCATTTGGTTTTGGTTTGCGAATAGACCCTTTTACGTTCTTGTTCTTGCATGCAGCCTATACTTGTGCCTTGTTTGCTCCCTTGTTGTGTCCCTATTTCAGTTCCTCCTGCCCCAGTGTTTCTGGTTGGTCATTGTTGTTAGTGTGTTTGCCTTTGCCTGTTCCTGCCGTTTGTGCCTTTTGTTTTAATTCCAGTAATACATAATTAAAACTATGTTTGCCTTTTCCTACCTCCCTGCTCATGCATGACAATCAGCAGTTTTCATTTAAACCAACTCTCACCTTAAATAGCACTCACTATACTTACAAAAGCTGTGAAAATTAATGCTTGAATATTTAAATAAGCAATATATAGCTCTAGAAAAAATGAAGAGACCACTGCAACTTTTCCTTTCCAAAAAAGTTGAAAAGGAAAGTTTTGAGTGAGGAACAGAAGCGTTTAATATGCAGTGGTCCTAATTTTAGCCCTTTTGTTCCTCACTCAAAACCTTCTTTTCCAACTTTTCTGAAAAGGAAAGAAAAAGGTGCAGTGGTCTCTTCATTTTTTCCAGAGCTGTATGTGTAAATGATGTATATGACACAATGATCCTTACACTGTTTAGTGCTTGTTTTACTACTTGAACAGATAAGAGGGAATTGAATATCAGCAATCAGGAAATGACAGGGATTTTGCTTGCCCCCGTCTCCCACAGTTTGTTTGAGGAGAGATGATCGCCAATCTTACTCACATCAATGGGGGAGAGTGAGGGTGCAGCTTTTTTGTTTGACGAAAAGAAATTCAGCAATTTTTGGTCATGGAAAATATGTTGGGAAACCTTGGGCGTAGGCTAATTTGTGAGAATCTTCCGACCTACTTCTCTCTCTCTCTCTCTCTCTCTCTCTATCTGTCTAGCTCTGTCTCTCTCTGGTTTCTTCTGATTCATTATTCAGTCAGTGCTAGCTCTTCGCTTTGTGCAGTTGACTGTTGCTCCTGTTGTCTTCACAGAGGGCTGATGGTTATAATGGAGTCAGAAATCAATACAGTTGGGTACGGTACTCTCTAGACCAGCCAGGTAACACACACGCACTCGTGCACAATGAAGTGAAGGGGGTGTGAATCTTTTTTAAATAACTGTTACTATGTTAAAAGGGAGGGAGAGACAAAGGGTGGAAAGATCACACAGAGATGGAATAGTCAGGAAAACAGCGACATGGACAGGCTGACAGTTTCCTCCGACTCTAGGACAGGCCCCAGGGAAACCCTTTCTAATCATCTTCTGCTCTTGTCTGACAAGGTTATGAGAATAGTGAGAGGCACTCAGGAAGGCTCCAAGTAGGCTACTGGTTTCTTGTAATAAGGGGGATCTGGAGCACCTGGTAAGAACTAAGCCTCGTCTGGGAAGGCAACAGTTCTCCTCAAGGCTCCCTCCCAGCTCAAAGACACATGGACACGCAGATTAATGGGGCTTATTCTGTCAGACAGTAAATAGGTATCCTTCACGTCTTCCGGCAACCGCTAAAATTCTTCTGAATATCCTTTTGTTTTTCCGCTAATGGATGAGGACCTTTGAGAAGCAAAGAAGACGTGAAACAGTTTAATACAATTTAATACAGAAATGAAATTGTGTTTGTCACATGCTTGATTAACAGTAGGTGTCAACCAACAGTGTTATGTTTATTTTTTAAATAATAAATAAATAAAATGGATGCTGTAAAAATGAAATATAAACAGGGAGTACCAATACCACACATGCCTACCAGTACAAAGGGTAGTTAGGCTAATAGCCTTGTAATCAAGTTAAAGGTGGCTGCCACAGGAAGAGATGCAGTCCAGAGGCCTGGTTGTTTCAGAAGCATGGGACATTTATTATTTTGAGTTTGTGGGAAGCAAAGTGGACTTGTGTAAGACAGGTGGGTTAATGGAAGAAAGTTGGGTTAGGGAAGAAATGTGGACTTAGGGAATATAGGTGAATGCCTGACTTCTGAGTTGTACCACTTCCTGAGTCTCTTTTCTTTCTTTGTTAGCTTCATTTTAAATTGTTAAGTTGTTAATGTCCATCAGATGGCCTCTGCAGAAAATGTGAATCCTAATTTATTAAATGTTTTTTAAACGGTCTCTTTTGGTCTTTACTCTGCCTGCACAAAGATGCTCCTTTCAACGTTGAAACACACACACACACCGACATTGATGCAGTCAAAACTGTGTCCGATCCTCTAGGTTCATTGGTGTGTTTTCCCAGAAATGCAATAAAGCATAATAGACTACTAATGAACTATTCAGGAAACCAATATTATCTACTTAAGATATTTTATTACAAGCTTGCAGGTGTTACGACAGTTGTTACACATAAAGTCTTCAGCAATGTATGACAACAGTACATGATAAAAGTGTATAACAACTGAATACAGATTAGGAATCCTTTTATAATGAAACTCCAAGTTCCCTCCCCTTGACTCTTCTCTACTGTCACATCTTACTCTCCTCCAGTAACCAAGCACATTCTTTTACACCTACTAATATGTTTCAATAATCCATTAATTAATTTTTTATTGTACCTTAACTCTCTTCTACAATATCTAAAGAAATATAGTAGACTGAGGTCTCCTATAGTAGGGCACAACTTCTAAATAGTTTTGCTCTTTTGGGAATTGCCAAAATGTTCCCAGAAGTTGACCATCTCTGCCTTCCAGAGGTTTCCCAGCCAGGCATGACCCCCACTAGCCTGATTGGTAAATGTACTTAACTGACACAGACCAGATGGTTTGTTCATTCCTACATGGGTATATTCTATATTTACTGTTTATGCAACAATGAATGCCCATTTTGAATTTTATGCCAGCAACACATTTCCAAAAAGTTGTGACAGAGGCATGTTTACCTCTGTGTTGCATCACCTCTTCTTTTAACAATACTCTGTAAGAGTTTGGGAACTGAGGAGATCAATTTCTGTAGTTTTCAAAGTGAAACGTATTCCCATTCTTGCTTGGTATAAGATTTCAGCTGCTCAACAGTACAGGGTCTTCTTTGTAATATTTTTTGTTTCATAATGCACCAATTGTTTTCAACAGGTGACATGTCTGGACTGCAGGCAGGCCAGTTGAGCACCCAGAATATTTTGCTATGGAGCCATGCTGTTGTAATACGTGCAGAATGTGGCTTGGCATTGTCTTGCAAGGCCTTCCCTGAAAAAGACGTTGTCTGGCTGGCAGCATATGTTGCTCCAAAACCTGTAAAGCATTAATGGTACCTTCACAGATGTGCAAGTCACCCATGCCATGTGCACTACTGCACCCCCATACCATCACAGATGCTGGCTGTTGAACCGTGAGCTGATAACAAGCCGGATGGTCCCTCTTCTCTTTAGTCTGGAGGTCACGGCATCCATGATTCCAAATTTTTCTTTCACATTTTCATTAGTCAGACCACAGGACAGTTTTCCACTTCGCCTCAGTCCATCTTAAATGAGCTCAGACCCAGAGAAGGTGGCGGTGTTTCTGGATCTTGTTTATATATGGTTTCTTCTTTGCATGGTAGAGTTTTTACTTGCATTTGTGGTTGCAGTGACGTACTGTGTTCACAGACAATGGTTTTCTGAAGTATTCCTGAACCCATGCAGTGATTTCCACTACAGATTCATGTCTTTTTTTAATGCAGTGCTGTCTGAGGACCCAAAGATCATGGCCATCCAATATTGGGTTTTGGCCTTGTCCCTTACATACAGATATTTCTCTGGATTCCCTGAATTTTTTACGATATTAGGTACTGTAAATGATGAGAACCTGAAACTCTGCTATTTTATGTTGAGAAACGTTTTTCTTAAATTGTTCCACTATTTGTCTGCATAGTCTTTCACAGGGTGGTGAACCCCTCCCCATCCTCACTTCTGACAGACCCATCCTCTCTGTAATGATATTTTAATATCCAATCATATTACTTACCTTATTCATGTTGTCATTTGACCTTATTAGTTGTGTGATATTTTTTAGTATTACACAACCTTTCCAGTCTTTTGTTGCCTCTGTGACTACTTTTTAGAAACCTGTTGCTGGCATGAAATTCAAAGTGGGCATAGTAAAATATCTCTGTTTCAAAATTGTACATGCTGTCTATGTACTATTTTCTATTGAATGAAGGGTTTGAATAATTTGCACACCATTGCATTCTGTTTTTATTTACATTTTATTCAGCGTCCCAACTTTTTTGGAAATGGGGTTGTACAGTGAACGCGCCTGTGCAAATGCTCACATCCAAACATTCACATGCACACACACACACACACACACACACACCCCTCTGATTCAGGAAACTCTTGTGGATATGGACCAAATCATTCAATCCAGATCTATCCTAATTGTTAATGTGTTTGTATAACTGTGTTGTCAAGGTGATGGGAGAAAGCCTTGAGGAAAAACATCTCTTTTCACAGTCTGTACCCACATGGTTTCCTCTCTGTGATCAATCTTGTCAACTAAAGTATGGAGACATTACACGTGATCAACACGGAGGCAGATAGAATGTATGCACAATTTAACTGTCTGTCTAATAGTTGTATACTCTCAGTGGGCATTTGGGTGAATTTCAGTGGTTGTATGTGTCTGTGAATGCATTTAGAAGTGTTATGCAATGTCCGCAAGATCTACTTGCATCCCATTTCATTCAGACCTTCATTGAAAATTACATATTAGAAGTTGGTATTGATGGAAAACCTTTCAAAAGAATGTCTTTAGAAAGGAGAGAGGCTGTGGAAGAGAGAGAGAGGAGAAAGAGTGAGAGTGCACATAGAGAGAGAGAGAGGAGAAAGAGTGAGAGTGGACAGAGAGAGGATAAAGATTGAGAGTGGACAGAGAGAGAGAGAGAGGAGAAATAGTGAGAGTGGACAGAGAGAGAGAGAGAGGAGAAAGAGTGAGAGTGGACAGAGAGAGGATAAAGAGTGAGAGTGGACAGAGAGAGAGAGAAGAAAGAGTGAGAGTGGACAGAGAGAGAGAGAGAGAGAGAGAGAAGAAAGAGTGAGAGTGGACAGTGAGAGAGAGAGAGAGAGGAGAAAGAGTGAGAGTGGACAGAGAGAGAGAGAGAAGAAAGAGTGAGAGTGGACAGAGAGAGAGAGAGAGAGAGAGAAAATGAGAGCGAGTGATACATCCAGAACAGAATAAGACCAAGCCAAAATGTATCTCATTGAGAATTGGGGATCCCACACAGTTATGAAACAGTCACCCACATATTGACTTTGGCAGTTTTCAGCCATATATTTCAAAGCAGCCCAGGTCTATATGAGACGAGGGCTATATTCTAGGTCAACACCATGATGCCAATATTCTTATCCAGACAGACAAACCCCCCCCAAAAGGCACAGGAAATGTTCACATATGGTGCCTGTGTGGGTGGAAGGAGTGGAGAAATGTGGAAGGAGGGAGCTTGGTCTGGGTGTATAAAGGAAGGAGGGAGCTTGGTCTGGGTGTATAAAGGGAGAAGGAGGGTTTGGAATGGTGTGTCTGTGTGTTGATGTGTCAGACCTGGTTCAAACGCCGTTCATGTCAAATAGTTTCAAACCATTTCAACAGCACCACAAGTGCAAGCTCTCGTTATTTCATAAACAACTTGGGTATTTTCAAGGTGGATGCATACATCTGACTTTTTTTCCTGGTGCATTCCATCAGGCCTTTGTTTGTGTGTGTGTGTGTCCAGACAGACAGGTCATTGTATTAGTTCTGTTCCAAATGAAACTCTGCTCACGAGGAATGGGGCACAATACACACAGTGAATCATCACTGGGCCAGCAGTAGACATTGAAATAAATCAACAAAGACTCCCTGTCAACGTGTGTCGGTGGGTGTGTGTGTGTCGGTGGGTGTGTGTGTCGGTGTGTGTGTGTGTGTCAGTGTGTCAGTGTGTGCGTACATTGAAGGTGTATGCATGCTTGTTTGTTTGAATGTTTTCTAATGTGTACGTGTTTGTGACAGTGAGTATGTGTCCACGGCCGGTCAGGCTTCATCCTGCTTCAGTGAATACGACTACAGAGCTCAAGAAGTGTGTGATATCATCTGTTTATAAGAAGTGCTCTATCCTCTGTTGAGGGTCATTGCTAAAATACAGTGCTGTCAGTTACTGAAGGCCTGAGTAAGTTTGTGTGTGTGTGTGTGTGTACAAATGTGTGTGTGTGTGTGTATATAAAACATTTGCTTGTGTGGGCACATGTCTGCATGTGACTGTGCACAAAACATAGTCATTTCTGAAATCAAATTACAGAACTGTGGACATTTTTGTAAGGGACAACAATTTTCCTGCTCTCTCTCTATTCTGTCCCTCTCTCCTCTCTCCCTCAGCTCTCTCCTCTCAGTCTTTCTTGTGGCCCAGTGAAAGTAGATCCTGACTGCTGATGCTGATGAATGATGAGTTATTTGACCCTGTGTCTTTCTCCGCAGTAACAATGATTCTTTCTTCTCTTTTATTGTACTGACTCTTGTTGGCTCTGCTTTCTTTTTTTATGCAGTCTTTGTGTTTTGTTTATTTATCCTTTATTTAACCAGAGAGGTCACTGAGATTTCCGTTGTTTTTTTTAGAGTAAGCCCTGTCGAGGAAAGCGGCGTGGATAAAACACAAGACAAACAACCGCATTGAAACAAAATGTTAAAGCTAAAATGGTTTGCAAAGGAAAGTTTAAAAGAGCATGTTCAGCTACTCTCCTGTGATTTGAAATTTTGTTCTAGTTTTGATTGCATTTTCAGTTTTTGTCCGAATCTACTTTGGGTCCTGTTGATACGTTTCACATATCCCTCCCTCCCTAACAAATATAAAGGTATTAAGAACTTCCCAGACTTGTATGTAAATGGTATTTCTTCTAGTTTCTCTAAACACACTACTCTTAGCCCCATCTCACCTTTTCCATTATCTGTAATTGAAGCATCGTTTCTCCTTCCATTTCTGGCATCCCTGCTCCACCCCCTAGCCAACCCTGGGATGCTTTACTGACTCTGTTACCACGACAAAAAGTAAACACTTGGTCCGATCTGTGTGCTAAGTCGCTGAACAAAAACATTCCACCAACAAAATGAAATCTGCTTGGTAGCGGGGAATAGGATGAGGTGGGATGAGGTGATTCACAGAATCCGTTCCACTACATCTTGTGCCCATCCTGGTCTCATACAATTTTACGTTTTACACAGTGTAAATCCTGATTGTGTGAAATATCTCATTTGGAAATAGTGTGATCTGTGTCATGTCTCCCCATGTGACCTTAAACACATGTTTATTCGATGCCCTAAATTGCAAAAAACACTATTTTCAAAATGTTTTCTGAGTTGCTTGAAATCAACCTTCAGTCATGTGGTGGGTTGTATAGACTGGGGTAGACTGGAGTGGGTAGGAAGTTTAGAAGAAGTTTGGATATCATGCATGTCATATCATGAAGCTCAACATTTCAAGTCAAATGTCCACTCCTCACGCTCTCTGTCTGCAATCAAGATGCATGTTGTGACTCACACCCTACACTTCCATTCAAATAACTTGCTAGATTGCCCGTTTCATAACAAGCAGTTACATCTGCGATGCTGGAAGTTATTTAATGAGCTAAATATATTACAGTAATATGGATTAAAAATGAACTACATAAACCCATTGTTTTAGTGGGTTTCAACTGGTTCTGAACATGAATTTGCAGGTCAGACTAGTAGAGCGGAATGATAGGCATAATGAAGGTATAATGGTTCAGTAAAATTTGATTTCCAACACTTGGCTTGGCCTGGTAGATATATCATTATATCTGTATCCTGACTGTTGACTCTGTTCTGTCCTGTTTCTGTTCCGGTTCCACAAACAGAGTTCTAATATTTATGTACTTAACACCATGGCAATGATTGTATGCTGAACCGATCTCATGTCACTTTATTATTATTGTTTGGTTGTTTTGCGTGTGTATTTTGGGCCAAACCTCTGTTTGAGGAGATGTTACGCTTCAAGAGAATTTCCTGTTCAATTGACCATATCATCACATTTCCAACTAAGTTTGTTTTGGGTCCTTCCCAGCATGTATTTACTAAGCATAATCCTTGTGTGCCTCTCACTCAGGCTTTAGTTCTGTTGTATACACTTCATATATTTAGTAGGGATCTGATATTAAAGGACCCCAGAACTGTCCCATCAAATGTAATTGTGAAATAAAGTGTCTCACGTTCAGCGTAATGGTGGAGAGGAAAGGTACTAGGCAGAGTGGCGGTCAATGTCGTATTTTTTATAGAAAATGAACACAGACCACTGAAACATAAACAAAACAAAAGGTATGACTCAAAACGGACCACTCACCACGTACGGAAACAAGCGTAGACATGGAACAATGACAGACAAGTCAGGGGAGCAGTGGAGAAACATTTAAACACATACTAATGACTTGATTGGGACCTGGTGTGAACGACAATTGGAGACAAGACAAATGAAGGAGTCCGGGGTGAGTTCATGTACAACGGGAAACCGAGATGAGCGGGTGATGACGGAGCTGTCCGTCACCTCACCGTCACATAAAGTGTGCATCAATAACAATCAAAATCTTTGTATCATTTTATGTGGAGTCCCAAAAGTGTCGGTAGATGCTCTACAGATGATCAACTATTATTAACATTTTAACTTACTATCTACAAACCTTAACCTTTATCCTAAACCTAATCTTAACCATTACACTAAACGATATTCTAAATGTAACCCTAACATTAGCAAGAAGGTGCTTATAAACCGATTTCAGGTTTGTGACAGTCACTGACAAATGTGTTGGCAGCATAAAGCTACTCTGCTCTGTCCAGTCCCACTTTCCATCTTGGGTGGTATCAAGCCTGACTAAAGCAGTTGAAGAGTAAATAATTACAAGATTTGGGGACAGACCCCCCAAATAAAAAAAGCAGGTTGAATTTGTTTAAACAGTCATTAAACAGTCTCTTTATTGTAATTGTATGTATTCATCGCGTATGGCTGTTGCTCTTTTAATTGTGTTCTTTTATATTTCGGACCTTTTGTAGTTGTTTGTTCTCTCCCTCATTCATAAATCACTCTTCACCATAAAACAGTCAAAACTAGTCCCTCTTTTCCTAATTTTGTCTTATTTGTTTTGCTGAAGCTGGAATGCATTTCGAAACCTTAGCAAAAAGCAATCCTCTAGTCTAGACATACCCTCAAGTCTTTATGAAACTTTTAATACCTAACCAGCATTATTCAGCTCTACTAACGTCATTTACACAACATCATTTCATGACAACAACTGGCCTCATCCCTCTCCTGATTGGAGCCGCATAGAGACCAGTGTCAATCAACACTTTATTGTCTCACGGTAGTTGGTTTTTATGTCTTTCTATGCCTTGTTGGCTGCCCCTGGTTCAGTTTCCTGTTATATATGGCCTTTGGGAAAGATAGAATGTCTGGGTTCAGCAAAGGCTATTATCCTATATGATCTAAGAAGGAGCACAGCTCAGAAGAACCTGAAAGCTGAGAAGCATGCTGCTTCTCAGACTAGCAGATGGACAGACACATGGATGGACAGAAGGACAGAAAAATGGACTGGCGAGCACATGAACATGCAAGCACTGATGATAAACGGCCACACACAGCCATTCGTCAGTAGATAATATGCTGCCTGTCAGCGTTGCCATGGAGAAGTTAAAGAGTTGGTCTGGCACATTCCTAAGTTCTACATAATGTCATCACCAGCTGGGGTCAATAGGGAATATGCAGTCTGAAATACAGCAGAGAAGAAACACATTTACAAACTGGGGTATAATCACATCACAGTGTTTGGACAAAGCTAAACTACTTTCCTGAAATGCTGTTCAGATCTCTCTGTAGCTTCCAAAATACCTGTGTAAAGATGCACTGTGGAGATCTCATTTTAGCCAGTAGTTCCATATGATGTCACAATCTGCAAAAACATTTTTCAAATGAACTTTTGTGTGAATCTACTTAGTACCGCATCATACAAATGTGTATTGACTAAATATGGAAACATTGTACACAGCAGGTCCTAGATCAGAAAGGATCACACAGGAATACACTATGGGCCATAGCCAATGGCAGGTCTGGTATCAGCTTGAGAGTATAAAAAATACAAATGTTTTCATGCCTGATATTTTCACATTTTATTGAATAAAGAAAACATGTAAATGCCACGGATCAATACAAAATAAGTCCTTAATATCAAAGTGAAAAATAAAATGTGAAAATTTCACTAAAATAATTATAAATATAAAACAGACAATAAAGTATTCACCTCCTTTAGTCAATATTTACAGCACTGAGTCTATTTGGGTAAGGCTTTACCAGCTTTGCACACAGGGATGGGTCATTTTTTGGCCATTCTTATTGGTAAAATACTCTCACAATCTTCTAATAATTGACTTTACTGCGCTCTGGGGGATATTCAATGCCTTGAAAATATTCTTACACCCTACTCCTGACTTGTGCTTTTGAAGAACCGCATTGCATATTTGCTTGAATATTCCTTGTTCTGCATTATATCGTTTTTGCTAAAATTGTACAGTACTAATCATCTGAGGGACCTCCCAGAGACAGGTGGTTGCAACCTGGTCTCAGAATGATGACGTAGACAATTTTACGTACATTTTAGGCAGGGGATTTTGTAAGATATATTATGTGCAGTAAAATAACATTAGAGTTGGAATGAAAAAAGAAAAGCAGTAACCGAGATTCGAATCAGTGACCTTCCGCATCTTAAGCGCTACCCACTGCGCCACTATTGCTGTTACTCATCCTAAATGCCTGGTTTAATGTGGGGCAGTGGGTAAGGCAGCTGCCATCTAATCCAAATATTGCCGATTCAAAACACAGGTCTTCCATTTTGTCAAAAAATCGTCTTTCATAGCGGTCGTAAAATATAATATGTTTGTCTGGCGTTCATATTCTATTTTCCGTTTTAATAGCGCTCGTAACATTTGATACATTGTAATAGCGTCCATAAGATATGTTATGTTTGAATAATTTCGTAATGCATCATACATTTTGGTGGCGCATTGTAATGTAACCTAACGTAACGTCACATATCATACGAAGCCGTAAAATGGTTCCTGAGACCAGGTAGCAACATAGAACATGAAATGAGGAACTCCATTCAACTACTGTACTTATGTGACTTCTAAAGACAAATGGTTGCAACACAACTCATTCAGTCGTGTCAATGGAAAGGGGAATGAATAGTAATTATTTTGGGACAATTTGCAGATTTTGTTTTTCATTTTGAGCTTATGGACTTTTTTTGCGGCAAAAACCCCTGATTAAATCCATTATTATCATCATTATTATAACACAATAAATAATAATAATGGCCTGTAGCCTGACTGATACCTATATGAAATATTGCCTGAAGTCAAGAAAATCAACAGAACATGTATTGGGTCTCATGCTCAGCCACGTGCAATGGACAGTCTCTAGGGTCCTTGTCCTAACTCTCGTTTTCAGATTCAGCTCGGGTGGTTCATTTGCGTTCATGTCAGCTGTGATGACATTAGTGTACTCCTAGATTACACTGCTGATATTATCAAGCATACAGACACCTGTTATCATTATACACTGGTGCACATGAGCTCACACCAACATCAACACAGACAAATCCACTCTCCCAAACATGCACAGCACCGACACACACATGACTGAATATGAAAACACACACCCAAATATGTAAATGAATAGTCAATATTTAATCCATGATTAAACATTGGGAGGCAGGCGTGCCTATATTCAGTATGATGAAGTGTACAAAATATTGAACTAGTATGTCACACAGTCACACACACACACAGAAATACACAGACAGGCAAAATGGCATTCGTAAGTATTGGGACAGTAAAAGAAGCTCATTAGGCAAAAGTACAGATTGTCAAAATGTTCTGTCCATTTCAACCAATAAATGTTTTACCAGCTGGGAATAACAGCACTGTCAGAGTTCCAGCTCCCTGTTATATGTGAAAACAAGTACTGGGACATTTGGCACAGAGGTCTTTTTAATTGATTAGGTCTTTCCTGTTGCACTGATAGTTCACACATAAAAGAGATGTGTTCTATTCTTTGCTCCTGCTTTGAAGTCTGTGCTCAGTTTCAGTAGGTCAAAAACAAGTAACGGCATAAAATGGCTGCTGTTAAGGCTTAGCAAAGCATCTCAAAAGGATGCTACAAGATTTTAGTTATGTCAATTATTGAAGTGTACGCTTGTTATGTTTAGATAACAAAAGACCATCTGTTTATCCGTACCCAAGAAGTCACGTTCATTCAAAGCAACAGTAATTAGCCAATGGGCTTACAGTACTGGGATGTGTTTTGCAGGTTGGGATGTCTATAAATTGAGTTACGACGCGGAAGTTTCTCTGAGATTGAGTGAGATGAGATTGAGTTCATAAGACATTTTGTATGAAGAAAGAGTCTGTAACATCATGAACAATAGACTATCATATGCTGCAATAAATAATTGAATTACTCTCTCCCTTGACAACCGGGTTCACGATCATTATCTCAATCACTATACGAAACGGTTGATTTCTAACACAATGGATCGTAGAATCACTGCAGTTAGTGTGTGCAAGGGATTTGTTGATGTTGGTGATGTTGATGATGCTAATCAGGGGTCCTGCGTAACATTTGCTTCTCTACAGATCTGCCCCACATCAGCCCCACCCCACTGAGCTCACCTGGAGAGGAATGAAACTCTGAGCAAACTGGAATGTAGTTAAATGCATGATATTGTTGACATTTATATGTAGTGTTTGGATTTCCCCTGTTCCCCATTAATGGCTGAATAGTCTGATATGCTTTATTGTATTGTACGGGTGATGGTCAAACTTCACAAGAACATTGTAGAAATGATTGTCCATGTCTGACAACAACTGGCCGTGACTCCCCGTCCACTCTCTCCATTCACTCCACTCTCTCCATTCTCTCCTTTCTGTCCATTCTCTCCATTCTCTCCCCGCTCTCCATTCACTCCACTCTCTCCATTCTCTCCTTTCTCTCAACTCTCTCCACTCTCTCCATTCTCTCCACTCTCTCCACTCTCTCCATTCTCTCCATTCTCTCCATTCCCTCCACTCTCTTCACTCTCTCTCATCCCCACTACGCATCAAATGGACGAATGGATCTCTGAAAGTTATTCTTAGTTGGTAAAACAGGTGACAGTCTGAATCTTTTAATCGTATTTTGGCATGCTTTGAGTATACAGCATGACTAACATAGCTATTTTGACTTAACTGTCCCAAAACATATGGAGAGCATTGTATTATACTTACAAATACTATTAGTGTAACACATTCATTTAGCTCCACTGCTTTACACTCTCCCAGCCATTTCCATAAGTTCACCCAGCCTGGAGTCTGCCTGTCTGGCCTCAGAACAAGCCTGGAGTACGTTTGTCTGGCTTCACATCCAGCCTGGAGTCTGTCTCTCTGGCCTTCGATCCAGCCTGGGGTCTTTCTGGCCTCAGATCCAGCCTGGTGTCTGTCTGTCTGACCTCAGATCCAGCCTGGGGTCTGTCTCTCTGGCCTTCGATCCAGCCTGGGGTCTGTCTGTCTGGCCTCAAATCCAGATTATTTGAACTCGCACCTTAACCACAAAAATATAAAAATATAACATTAAAGGGGACATCACCATGTGAAAATCAGCAGAAAATGGCAACAACCCATTCACACCAATTACCATTTCATAACATCAGAATGTGTTATGACCAATAGAATCTCTGCATTTCAAGATGCCCTTTTGAAATCAATTCTGGTGTGTACATGTTGCGAAACACCATCCTTTCACAGTTACAGCCGACATATTACAAAATTGGTCAGGGAAAAATTCATGCAATTAATTGCATATTCCTTGTATAACCACATTTCTGCATCCATTTACATACTGAAATCTGTTCACACACATACAGACACTAGAAAGACTGTAGCAATACGCTGATGTCTGCAGACATGTCCTTTAACCTTTTCACGCGTGAGTTTCAAATATTCCTTACCGACCCCCCAGCGTGAGTTTTTTTGCACGTGACTTCAGTACTCTGCAGCATTTGAACTCATGCCAGCCTTTGAACAGTCACCTTGCTAGGTAAGGAACACTACATGCATTGCATTGCAAGCTTCTCTCGTTGACTCGAATTCTAAGAGCTACAAAAGTTGGTTGATTTATTACTGTAGCTAGCTAGAAAACGTCAGCTAACCGCTAGCAAACATCAGCTGCCCGCTAGCTAACAAATCGTGACCAGTTATTCAATGCAGTGAAAATGAATAAACTATATAAAATGCATACAACGGGAAACGTAACTTCTAGAAAGTTTTTGCAATGGTTTTGATCGGTAGTAGTCGCTAATATAATTCGTTTTTGTGCATTAGTGTTGGCTGTCTGTTGGTACGTAACTAACACTTCTTGTCCCGATTTGAATGCTTTCTACCTGGTTAATATCATAGTATGGTCTTGAAACAATTACAATCAGGAAATAAAGTTATAAACACTGTTTGAGCTAAATGTGAGTAAATAATAGCGCGGTTTTACCAGCCATTGTTACGTTACTTGTAGCTAGGTATGCTAATGGTGCGTTCTAAACATGACGTTCTAATCACACCGGTGTGATCGTACGCTCCAGGGACCACTCTAGATTGATCACACTGGTGTGATCGTACGCGCCAAAGGGTTAATTGTACCTGTAGAATAAGGAAGGAATGGTGAACATTATACCTAGTGCAACGTTGTGCCAAGTCTTTCTGTGTGTTGTGTCGTGTTTAAAGAGCGAACACAGAATGGAGAAGAGTGATGGAAAAGGTTTATATCCAGTTTATCCAGTTATATCAAGACGTCCCCAGCACATGAACACTCCTGCACGCACACTGTTGCTATCGCAGTGTGATTGACCGCAGCCAGAAAAAGCAATGTATATTCTAAACACAATCTATATGGAAAAACAGTCATGTTAGTTGTCACAGGTGTGACAGCAGTTCCAGAGAGATGGTGGAGCCCATGCCCTTGAAAATATAGTATAACGGTTCTGTTTGTTTAGAGACACAGATAATGATGTTTGAGTTGATTGATTAACAAAATGAACGCCTGCCATCAGGACTGCATTGTCTTCTGTGTCCCAATGATGACTTTGTATGGTGTTTTTAAATGGAATGTTTCTAAAAGAAAACTCATCACTGTTGTGGTCTCTACCTTACTTCAATATCAGTGGCCAATCCAGTCACTTCTCTGTCAAGTCCAGAGTGAGCAGAATATGGGCTCCTTATTCTGTGCAGAAGAGGTTACAGGATTGAATAAAATGCACTGTGCACTGTGTCTTGTGTTATAGATTGATAAACTATATTTTGAATGGATAATATGTAAACATTTTTAACAGGCAAATCCAGAGAAAATGAATCATGCACTTTTTGGTCACTAATCTGGATATTATTGTTATGGTGGCTACGTGTAGCCTATTCAAATATTTGGGAAAAACATAGTTTTCTCCCCCCATTCCGTTTCATAATCCCAACCACTCAAAACGGGCACATTCACATGTTGGTGTAATGACCATGAGGTCACGGAAACTGGTAAGACAGGTTTACAGATAGACAGGTGAAAACCGAAAGACAGGTGAAGACTGAGACACATCCTCCTTGTTCATTTATTCATCCCCTCTGCATTAATAAAGAATGGAGGAAGGGAAGAAAGCCTGCTAGAGCTAAACTGAGCCTGGGGCAAAAGCTGTCCTGCCTGACTGCTGGGACTTTAGGCAAAAACTGCAGCACACAATGCAACCGATAGACCTCATGGAAATAGTTTAAAGTCATGTTGGATATCTCTGTGGACTCACACTGGTTCTGGGGTTGCATAGATCTTTATTCAGCTGGACGTTATTTCACTGTGAATCTTAAAGATTCAACAATGTGTTCTTCCTCTCATGTCCTTGGTCACACTCTCTTTGTCTCTCTCAGTCATTCAAATTGCGTTAATGCCATTGTTAATGTTGCCAAATCTAAGTGATACGCACAATTAGATCAATATAAATAGTATTTATCCTAAAGGAACGTTTTATTACAAATTAAACCAAATCTAATAAAAATGATATAATTGTCAATGTCCAGAATCAAATTTAAAAGGCCAAATTAAAGACATTTACATATAAATGAAAATGACTAGTGGTTCTGATATTGTCTGTATATTACCTTATTATGTTGTCACTTTCTCTCGCTCTTCATCTTGTGGCCATGAGGTAAGTTGCTGACCCTCATTTTTTTAAGTTAGCAGAATAATTAACATTCTCTTGTCAATCTGCAGCTATTTTTAGAGTACCGACACCCTAGGAGAAGAAGAACATTCTCAGTGTTAATGTTCTGTGGCTCTTCAGGTACTTTCATAATGAAACTTGTCACAATGAAACTAGGTTATGGTCGTACAGGTGCTTATGAACTCCTCAAGGTGACGGTATCAGAAGATAAGATAATGTTGTGTTTTATCTGGAAATATTGTTTCCAGTGCAGTGTCAACACAAAAATACGAACAAAGAAATGTACACGTACTAACAAGAAATACCATTCAAAATTATATTTAACGTGATATCAGTGAATCATCTGGAGGCTGCACTATATCCATTTGTGTGTTCTCTACTCCCTACCATGCCGTCTATAGGCCTGCCCACTGGTCCTGCTAGCGGGGGTTTTAAACATTCAGATGCCTTATTGCCACTGAAACAAAGTGTTATTTTTCATTTACCCAGTTGACTTATAACAATGTCCCAAGAAGAGGGTCTTGATAAAGAGGATTTCTGTCTGTACCTTCTGGGTCTTAATCAGGGCTCTTTTTGTCTCCAGATCCAAAACTGATCTGAAGTTGGATTTCAAAAAAACAACAATGTATTTACTATATAAATGACTATATATTACTATATTACACAGAAAGACCTAAAACTAAAAGGTGTATCATAGCTTTGGATGTTTTGTGGATCAGCGGACAGCACGCAGTCATAAAAAGTAGCACGCTAGCTAACAGTTTATCTCTGCCAGGATTGTGCGCAAATGATCAAACAGAGCAATTCTCAAGAAAACATTTAATAACTGGGGAGAGTATGATTACAACTTCCTATATCAATCTGTTTGTGTAATGGGCCAAATTCTACAGAACAACAACATTAACTACCACAGCTCTGCCGATGATACTCAAATACATATGGCTCTCGAACCATATGACAACAGCTCAATAGACTCTCTAGTGTCACTGTATAGAGCACATAAATACCTGGATGAACCAAGATTGTCTACAATTAAAGCAAGATAAAATATTGAGATTATTGTGTTTGGAAACAAAAATAAGAGAACAAATATTGGTAAAGAGCTGGATTCTCGGGCCCTTAAAACCAGGGATCAAGTGTGTAATCTTGGTGTTCTGATAGACTCAGACCTCACATTTAACAGTCATATCAAAGCGGTCACCAAAACAGCATTCTATCATCTAAAAAATATAAAGGCTTGGTGTCCCAAAAAGACCAAGAGAAGCTCATCCATGCTTTTATCTCTAGTAGGGTTGACTACTGTAATAGCCTCTTAACTGGACTCCCCGAAAAGACTGTAAAAAAATTCAGAATGCTGCAACTAGAATGTTAACCAGGACCAGGAGAACAGAGCACATCACTCCAGTTCTTAAATCTTTGCATTGGCTTCCAGTCAGTTACAGAATAGATTTCAAAGTGGTGCTTTTAGTTTATAAATCTCTGAATGGTTAGGACCCGAATACATTTCTGATATGTTTGAAGAATATAAACCGAGCAGGGCTCTTAGATCCATGAACACACTAAGGTAAAGTTGGGCAGCTGGTTACTAAGGTAGAGTTAGGCAGCTAGTTACTAAGGTAGAGTTAGGCAGCTGGTTACTAAGGTAGAGTTAGGCAGCTTACTAAGGTAAAGTTAGGCAGCTAGTTACTAAGGTAGAGTTAGGCAGCTTAATAAGGTAAAGTTAGGCAGATAGTTACTAAGATAGAGTTAGGCGGCTAGTTACTAAGGTAAAGTTAGGCGGCTAGTTACTAAGGTAGAGTTAGGCGGCAAGTTACTAAGCTAAAGTTAGGCAGCTAGTTACTAAGGTAGAGTTAGGCAGCTAGTTACTAAGGTAGAGTTAGGCGGCTAGTTACTAAGGTAAAGTTAGGCAGCTAGTTACTAAGGTAGAGTTAGGCAGCTAGTTACTAAGGTAGAGTTAGGTGGTTAGTTACTAAGGTAAAGTTAGGCAGCTAGTTACTAAGGTAGAGTTAGGCGGCTAGTTACTAAGGTAGAGAAAGACTCCATTGACCTTCTACACCACTGCTCACATGTCTGAATTCCACCTCCGACAATTCATTCTATTCACACTGAAGGCAATAACAGGGGGTATTTGTAGCAAAAATACTCAACTATCTCAGAAGGTGGCGGCTGCCAAGTTAGATGTTCACCTATTTACACTGTTTAAGGTATTGAACTATGCAAAAATTACACAATATAAGAAGCAGATTGACATCCAGGTAGCCTTTGACTGACATTAGCAGTCCAGGTAGCCATTAGCAGTTCAGGTAGCCATTGGCTGACAGTAGCAGTGAAGCCGTAGCGCCAGCGTTTTACTTGACTCCAAAAGGCAGCACTCCTCATGGCAAAGCAATGATGTCACTGAGAGCGTGGTGCTACAGCCACATGAATCTGTCAGAGCCGTTGTTACTGCAGTATATGTTCCCTCAGGCACTGGCTCCTCTGCATGTTGGAAGTGGTTAAGGCCCACCGATCGATCTGTGGAAAAGCGGCAGCGATCTGCAAGATTGTGAAAAAGGCAGTATTGATTGGTCAGATGGACTGTCTGGCTGTTTGTTTGCTGGAGCGATTGACGATGGTTGGTAGGAATGCAAAGAGGAAAGGCATGGCGAGTGTTCAGAGGACACTGCACACTAGATACAATTGGCAATGCTTCTCTTTTTCTATTCATTCCATTTGTCTCTCCTCTCTGTACTTTCCCAATCTCTTTGCCAGTCTCTATAACTCAGTCTGTTCTTCGTACCGCACCTTCTTTTCTTCTGTAGGGGAAACCCACAGAGTCGATGGACAGTAAGTGACATGTCGAGGCTGTGACCAGTAGTCAGTGAGGGGGAATAGGAGTGCGTCTCTGGTGATTTAATAGGCCCAACGGCCCAGTAGGCCCAGCTATCCCCAGAGCCCTTCTCAGCCCCTCTCAGCCGACTAGAGCCACTCAGCCAGGCAGGCTAGCTAATCAACCAGAAGACAAAACACGGAGAACATCCTAGTGTGTGTGTGTCTTTTCTTGTACCCTTCACTATTCTCTGCTCTCCTCTGCTGTATCTCTATCTCTCTCTCCCTTCCCCTTTATCTCTCTTTCCTTTGTTTCAGCTTTGGATCATCATTACCAGGGAACATTGTCAGCCTCTCACACAATTTGTAATAGGCTTACAATCAGACCACTGATTTCCACTGAATGGACGGTTTGATTTTGTCTTTAAAGCTGCCTTTTTGAAATGCTGTTCTCTCACACATAACTATAAGATTTTTGGATCTGTGTGTGACAGAGCTATTTTGTAGATGGGTGAGAAACTGTGTGGGTCAGAGAGAAAGGAAGCAGATATGTGCATGTGTATGTGAGTGCATGTGTGTGTGTGTGTGTGTATGTGTGCATGTGTGTGTGTGATTTGCGTGTGTGTGTGATTTTTGTGTGTGCATGTAAATCTGTAACAGGACTTTCTCAAAACTCCTCACAAGAATATTAAACCAAAGAAGATTTTTATCGGCCCTCACTTTAAGAACATTTCTTTGCAGGTATTAGGTTTCATGGTTTTGGAAAATATGATTTTTTTATGTTATTGAATAGTTACTACACAAAATGTATGTGTGAGTGTGCATGTGCATGTTGCGGGTGTGATTTAGGTGTACACCTGCATTTGTATCCAGGTCTTTGTACCATCACAGCCCCTCTGTTCCACAGTGCCCAAAGCTGATGATTAGGATGCATCTGTATGTATACTGTACTGTGGAAGTGGGAAGGGCACGCATCGCCAAAGCACTATAAAACACATCCTTCTCTCATAAAGACAAGGATCGTACAAGATATTTTAGGGGTTCTTCATGGAAACTTAAAAAAATTAAAAAGGTTATAAAGGTTTGTAAAGGTTACAAAAGTCCTTTTAACATTTCCTCAGTGGCTGTATCCCCCCATTTACATTGGAAGAACACTTAAAAGATTCCCCAGGAATCTTTTCATTTCAGAATGTAAAGAATCTCTCTTAGAAACTGTGACATTTGGACACATTGTACAGGTAAGAAAACCGCTGTTCAGCTCCCAGCTAAACCTCTTCTACTCAACTGTTCTGACACACTGTGATCGAAAGGAAAGATTCAGTGCGAGCTGGTATATGGGATCACACACACGCACTCACACATTTGACACGCCTCTTTCATCCCGTTCTTCTCCGTGCAAAGTCAGAGTGATAAACACAACACTCCTGCACACACTGATTATCACAACACCTGGAGCCATCGAGTGAGGACGGATCGAGAAGGGGGTTGAGAAGGAAGAGAGGGAGAGGAGTTGAGGGAGAGGGCAGGGACTCTAAATTGCTCCTTGCCCATATATGGGAGAATATAAGCCTGTATGCTAGAGGAGTGAGGTCATATTTCAGGGGCACTCTGGGAAATGACAAGCACTTTAAGTTCATGAAAACTTTATTGTTTTTGTCAGAAAAACGAGCAGCAGAATCACTGGAGAGCAGAAGGAGCATTAGGGGCAAAGTCACTTTGTTCTTTGAACCTGCTAAGATCTTTAGTCTGGAAGTGTAACTGAAATGGCAGGCAGGTTTGAGTTGAGGATTATATTTCATTAGATATTTACACAATCATATTGGATTTGTAGTGCTTGGACTTAGACCAAGGATGGTGGTTTTATAAGATATTGTACTGAATAGACATACCTACTGAGACTTTTCCACATCGGCATTTTGTGAAAAAGTATTTGCCCTCAATTTCTTTAAAACGTGTGGAAGGGTCAGAAATGTCCTCTCAGTTGTACTTTTTGGGTAGTATGAGGTGAGGGGATGGATGATGGATCCTGCAGTATTTATGGCACAATGGTGGTCCATCTTCTATCTGGCTTTGTTCTCTTTGCAGTGTTTTATCTCCCTTAAACCACTGCAGGCCATTCTCCTTTCCAATAGGCTGATAGTGCTACCATAAATACCACAGTGGGTCAAGCATAAGGAACACACACCAAAGCAATTTCTTATTGCCCCTCAGACATGGAGACAGACATGGAGACAAATAACAAAAACACACACACATTGTGTGGAAATTCCTTAAGCACACAGTGTGTGTCCGAGGCTAGATTATGACCTTGTCGTCTACAGTTCTCTTTGGACTGCATCGGAACGGAATCTGAATGAATTACCGTGTCCCTGCGTCTCTTATTACGTACCTCTAACATCTCTTTCCGCAGAGATAATAAGTGCAAAACGCCTATTATTTAAAGCACGCCCACTACAGTGAATACTAATCACTACGGTATGTGCAGAGATGATTTCTACCACTTTGCCCAAAGAGTGTGGTCAGTGGCTGGTGTGCATGGCTTTATTGCTGATGAAAAGGTTGGCATTTAGCTGGATGAAATGTCTTGCAAAAACACATGACATGTCTAACATTTATGGAAGTACCAGGTTTGTGTACTGTTATGTGATTATGGTTAAGATGAGTGGAGCTGACTGGAAGTCTTCAACATAAATGACATATGTCAATGCCTCCCCTCCCCCACACACAGTATAGCTTCATCCAATGGTGTTTCATTTCTTTGGTTCTTTCTCACTGAACTCATGTCAGTTGAAAACTCAATCAAAAACAAATGTAAAACCAAAGTTGTATTAATGTCTGTGTCTAATCCTGTGGGTGGGTGGTTGTGCTGTGCATGACAGGAAGGTTAAAAATGTGTTACGTCTGAGATGTTCTAGAGGGTCTAAAACCGCAAAGCAGAGCTCCGGGCCTTTCTCCTGTCCTCCCAGCGCTCCTTAGGAAAGCGCTTTTCCACATCTCCATGTTCAGTCCCTGACCCCCTTCCTCAGATAAGACATTGAGTCAGAAGCCATGGTCAGAGTTTACATTTGCCTGCAGAGAACACACATGTTGAGACACGCAGACATGCTCTACGAGGCAGACAAATGTCAGCCGCCTACATTTACTGTCAACACAATCCTTGGTAAGAAATGTTGTCACGAAACAGCTTTACAAAACACCATGCTGTATTCACATGCACTCTGCCTAGACACCATACAGCTAAATGACCATAGTAACCATCCTACAGCCTGAACCCCAGCTAAATGACCATAGTAACCATCCTACAGTCTAAACCCCAGCTAAATGACCATAGTAACCATCCTACAGCCTAAACACCAGCTAAATGACCATAGTAATCATCCTACAGCCTGAACCCCAGCTAAATGACCATAGTAACCATCCTACAGTCTAAACCCCAGCTAAATGACCATAGTAACCATCCTACAGTCTAAACCCCAGCTAAATGACCATAGTAACCATCCTAGTCTAAACCCCAGCTAAATGATCATAGTAACCATCCTACAGCCTAAACCCCAGCTAAATGACCAAAGTAACCATCCTACAGCCTAAACCCCAGCTAAATGACCAAAGTAACCATCCTACAGCCTAAACCCCAGCTAAATGACCATAGTAACCATCCTATAGTCTAAACCCCAGCTAAATGACCACAACAGCTATCCTACATTATATGATTTATTGCATCCACCTCTTTCCTCCCACCATCGCACAATGTCCTTGTGATAAATGCTGCTGTTTGTTGGAGTGCACCGAGCAAGCTATTCCGAGGAATAGAGTAGGTGTGTATCTGTGTGTGCATGTGTGCGCAAGGAGGCCAAAGAACTCTGCTTGCCAGTGAACTCAAATGTAGGAAAATGGGACTTTACCTGGGTGTTGAGTCTCTGAAGCATGGTGAGTAGAGAGGGGTGAGGGAGCTTAATGAATAAGTATCCCTGAGAGAGAGTGGAGCAAGCAAATTAGAGCAGGACTGACAGAGTGTGAGGCTGACCTTTTAGAGATGACTAGCACCAGTCTGGCTGCTGCAGTGTGGAGAGACAGAATGAGCAAGAGGGGGTGAAAGAGAAAAGGAGAAAAAGAGAAAATAAGTAGAGAAAGAGCGAAAAACTCTCCTTATCATTTCACACTTTTGTCTCGCCCGGGACGTAGTTGTTACATCTCTGTATGTGTGAGTGTGTATGTGTGTGTGTGTGTGAGAGAGAGAGAGAGAGAGAGAGAGAGAGAGAGAGAGAGTGAGTGGAGAGAGACTGACAGGAAGAGATTGAGGAAAAGTGAGTATTTCTTCTGTGAAAAAACATTATAAAAAAAAACAGAGGCAGACAAAAATGTCGCAAGAGCATCAATGAAAGACGGGGAATGTGAGATGGAGGGAAAGAAACCAAGAAGCCTAGCGAGAGCAATCAGGTAGAGCCACCAAGAAAGAAAGAAAGAGAGCGAGAGAAAGAGCTGTAACACAAAGCCAGCAGGCCTGGACAGACAGCCATTGTTCCAGCACAAGCACAAGGCACCCGTGGTTAGACTTGGGAGGGTTAGAGTTTAAACTGTTGGATGTCCAGTTGAAGAGAGTCAAGTGAGCTGTATTGCAGATAATAAATTGATTGATAGGTCAGTCTGATCGCCCCTTCTTCCCACAGTCCTGCAGTGTTGCTGAGACTGATACTGAGTGACATGGCTGACTGTTACCTAGTGAGGGATCCTGACTGACAGGTCAAGAGATGCTGACATCTTGTTATTCATGCCGAGGAGCACAAGGTCTGAAAATGTACAGTATGCACTGCATATATTAGGACATGTGTACAGCGTAATTGGCTTATCAACTAACTGGGTGACTGTCTAAATTTAGAGAGTGACTGATTTGTTGAACATGGTTATTAATAGGCCACCATAAGTGGTGCGAAGGGTAGGAGAGAATGAAGATGAGAATTTAGACCGAGTGCTCTATTCAGTATATTTCCCCAAAGCATTATATGACAGAAATGTAAAGTGAATGTCTGAATATCCCAGACATGGATTGACAGAGGTCTCAGGAGGGGTTATGGAGGTGATGCTGTGTGTCTTTGCAAATGGCAGAGGACAAAAAGGTAAGTGTGTTTGTTTAAACCCAAACACTAATACCCTGTGTTTTCCTGTCCAGTCCCCACCTGCCACCTGGCACACCTGCTCTACTTAGCATAGCGCCATACCTCACCTACCCGCACACAGTCACACACATCCAGACCAAACCCTACAGGTGTACAATGCCACCCTCTCCCATGGTTATGGGAAGGGGCACAAAATACCACCCTCTCCCCATCTGGACGACTGGCCCAGTCTCAGTTTACCTCTCTGTTCGACGGACAAAGGAAACCTTTATAGGCCAAAAGCAGCCCCAAACTACCCTCAGTCCCAGTGTGATCCCCCTGTGGAGTAGCACAAGAAGAGCATAGATACAGGATTAAATGGGCTTAGTACCAACAAGCAACTCTTATGCATAATGCACACCTATTGTGTTGAGGTAGAGAGCATTTCAATGGCTGGGTCTTGAACAACATGTGATCTTGCTGATGTAATGCGGTAACTGTATGTTGTAGAAGCCACTGTATATGTGTATTCTGTTAATACCTATTGAACAGGGAAAAGAGTTTAGCTATGATTTGGTTTGTGCGAACGACTTAAATCACGCACACACGTTTCATTTGAATGACAACAACCTATTCAGTTAGAAATTCAGCATGTCTGTTACACTGTAACATATTAAAACTATCCAAAGCCTTTTTACTTAAATCTCCTTTTCTAACTGCAATGTCAATGTAACACCAAAAGGTTGTGCAAGGCATGTGTCATAGGACTGGGATTTTTTTGAGGTGACCTTCAGTGCTGAATGTGCTCAACACTGAATGGTGACTAGACCTGTCAATGTTGGTAAATTCACACCCTCTGATTTTTTTTTGCCACAACCTGTGAAAGTAGTTATTTTTTGAAGATTGTCTCAGCAGGTGTGGAAAGCTTTTGCAATTGTTAAGTGCATTTTGGAACGGTCTATATTTGATGCCACTTCAATTTCCAACTTTCAGCTGTAAAAATAATCAAGGATGTTGCAGCTATATTATTATCCACTTTCATACTGTTTTATGGTTATACGCCTGTTAAAGTGAAGTATTATTGGGCTATAAAATGGTCACACACATCTAATAAATCCACTCACAACAATCACTTGTAGGCTATAATTCAACTTGATCTGGTATCTTATCACTGTTGCCAAGGTGGCATGTAACGTCAAGGCGATCTGATTCATCCTTGTGCTGAATATACTGGCTATAGTGACAAAGAATCCCTGCCTTTGTTCTCGATTTCATACGCTGTAACCTCCTCCAGCCTCGTCCCCTACCTCCTCTCTCCATCCATCCCACTCCGAGTCCCTCAAATTTGGTCTATGCATCGAGCCAATAGTCGTCAGCGGGAGGAGTTCCGAGCTGAGAGCGGGGGGAACCCTACTCTGAGAGGGGACCAGAGATTCTGTCTGGGTCTGTTTGACGGAGTCTTAGGAGAGTGACTTGGGTCAGAGTTTCATGCGGGACCGGGATTCATGGTTACCTCCTGGCACAGACGCGAGATGCCACCCTCGGCGAGGAAATCGATCAAGGAACGCACGCTGTTTTCACTGACCTCATCTCTACCATGCGGATCGTAAGTTAATTAATAATGACTTATTCTGAAATGTTGCATTCTGTTACATTACTTTAGCGATAGTTACTTTGGAAGCGGTAGGTTCGTGATGCTATTGCTCACATGAATGCTTGTCCATAATAGGCAACACAGAGGATTCCGTTATTCATGCGCTTGCAGCGAACCAAATGTAAGAGTGAAGTGCCATACCATGAAATGTTTGTTTGATTTTAAGTCGTCTTTGCTACAGCCCACTTGCACATACGTACCCTACTTTCGGAAAATAAGAGTCAGACGCAAATTATTTCCTTGAAATAGCTTGATTGCTCCCATTCAACATAGAAACTCAACACAAACTGTAGGCACATTTTAGAGAAAATAATTTAATGGCAATGTAGACATCCACGCAAATGGCAGGTCAGAAAGGCGTGTTTTCAATGGTTTTCTGATTTTCAACTGCTCTGCCAAGTTATTTAATTAGGCTACCATTCGAAAAGAAATAAGCTGACAAGTTAAAACGGAAAGCAATAGTCTGAATGCAGAATAGATCCACAAAGACCATACATTATTTAACTTTACTATTTAAATGCCGTAAGCGTAGATCGGCGTGTTAGAGACCCACAGAAATAATTAGCAGACAAACTTAGAGAAATTATTTAAAGCCTAAACTACACCGATCACACTTTGAAAACACCGAACCTCGGAAATAATAGACATAGAGCCTTTGCGATGACGCATATCCAGTCAGTGAATGGTACGGACTTACAAACGATATCAGCACTACACTTAACAGGTCTGCCTGACCTTTCTACGCCCAAAGGCATAGAATCAACCACTAAGTTTTTGATATTCTTTTACATATAACAACAGCTAGTGTGAACCATTACAGATACAGTGCCCTTATCTAAACTTTTAACCCCTGGTAAATATGAGCAAAACGGGCTGTGAAACAACATTTTCACTATACCTGAGTAATTACCACTGAGTGAACACTTAAGTGGTAGGCCATGAATTCCTGTTTCACTGGAGAATAAATATAAGGTGACACGTGGGCCAAATTCCCATAGTCATCCATCACTATGGGAAACAACCAAGAATACAGTAATGATATATGACAAACGCTTGTTGAGCTACACAAATCAGAAAATTGCTATAAGAAAAGATCTCAAAATCATGGCAATGATTGCTTGAAAATCAGTGCAATAATTATGATGCTTAATGCCACTGAAGATGTTAACAATCGGGCTGGAAGAGGATATGTGTCTATATTGACCCCAGGCACAGTGAGGAGGATGGTTTGAGTGGCCAAAGAATCTCAAAAGACCACAGATGGAGAAATGCAAAAGTTAGTTAAGTCTTGGGTTCAGAAAGTCACCAAAACTGATCAGATGTCACAAGTGGTTTGGGAGGGTTGCCATTAAAGGGCCATTGCCGTCATCAAACAACAAACACCAGCACTTACTCTGGTCAGATACTTTCTACGGTCAGACAAGACCAAAATAGAGCTTTGAAAAGTTCCTTATCTCCACTACTATCAAAGTTGATATTTTAATGTTGTCAGACTGTTTTACTTCCAAATGCCCTTGACAACTTGTTAAGGTACATGGTATAATGTACTCCATCAAGTATCAGCAGATGTCTAAACAAAATCTGCCTCTGTCCGGAAGCTTAAACTGGGCCATGGTTTGATGTTCCAGCAGGACAATGATACGTTTTGGTGACTTTCTTGCATACATCAAAATCAACACAAAAATGGTTCACTGACCACAGAATCAAGGCTTTGTCATGGCCATCTCACTCCCCTGACTTAAATCCCATAGAAAACCAGTGGGATGAGCTGAAGAGGAGAGTCCACAAGCATGGACCTTAGAATCTGAAGTATCTGGAGAGATTCTGTAAGGAGGAATGTTCTCGTATCCCTTGCCATGTGTTCTCCAACTTCATTATGCATTAGAGGAGCAGACTCAGAGTTGTTTTCTTGGTAAAGGAGGGTTGAACCTAGTATTACATGAAGAGGTGCCAATAATTGTAGCATACGTATATTTGAGAATTTTTTTTTTTATTAGAATAATTTATTTATTTATATTTATTGGTCTTTGTTTACTTTAATTAAATAAATATTTGTAAATAGTTTTTTTTCACAGCCCGTTTTGCTCAAAATTACCAAGGGTGCCAATGTTAGTGGAGGAAGTCCTCTCAAAATACCTACGGCATTCTGTAGGGCTGTGCATCACGATGAGAATAAACACCCACAGTGAGATTCAACCTTCTAAATAACTGGTCAAATGTGGATATGATCAGCCAGGTTTGAATTGGAAGAATTTATAAATTACATGAAAGTGACCTCCTAAAGCCTTTAAGCCTGCAATCATTCATAGGACTGGCCTTAGTTCTCGGTTACCAGAGAATGTAAGAGTTTTCAAAAGGCCAGACACCAATCTGGTATGAGTTAAAGGGTGAGACGGGGGAGAGACAGGATTGTGTGATTAAAAAAATCTGTTTGTGGTTGGTGAATGTATGGGAATTTAAATATTGTAAGTAGTGTGGTGAATCCGGTGCTATTTTGTATTCTAGTTAATTATAATTATATTATATTCTCAGAGAAAGATATATTTTTTAACAAGAAACATAATTTTTCTCAGAAAGGTATGGGTCAAAATGATTGGGACCCGTTTGGGCAGTTTTTTGGTCGGAGACTGAGTCTATGTTCCAAAACCAAAGGGTGTCAATAATTTTGAATTATTTATTTTGTGTGACCTGTAAATTACTATTTGAGTTTGCGTTCAAGTATCGCATCCCGATAATCAAAGCATGGAGAAGATTTTTCGCATTAGAGTATAGGTCAGAGAGGTAATTATGCAATAGATATTCTCCAGGTGAAAGAATTATGTTTTACAGACGTTACAAATACAGGCATTAAAACGAGAGCAAGACTGAAATTCACACCACGGTCAAATGGTATGGCCACCTGTGGGAGAGCAGATGCTTTGGGAGTGATCAGCTGTAGGGCGCTTATCAACATGTCTTCTGCTATTGAGTTGGAAGAACTTGTTCTGCATCCAAAATATTACCTCAACCAGAGAGTTAGACAAGGTTGACCGACCTTGATGTTGGGCCAGGTCTGTTAGCAGTATCTACTACATAACTGGATTACAGAATTCTATACTAAATACACGGTAGCAGCTGCAGTGGAGGAACTGAATGGTCTTTGAACGTCAAGACTTATATCAAAGACCTGTCTGGATTAGTGGTATTGAAAACACATACACGTAATGGGGAGAACAAGTATTTGATACACTGCCGATTTTGTAGGTTTTCCTACTTACAAAGCATATAGAAGTCTGTTATTTTTATCATAGGTACTCTTCAACTGTGAGTGACGGAATCTAAAATCCAGAAAATCACATTGTATGATTTTTAAGTAATTATTCAGAATTTTATTGCATGACATAAGTATTTGATACATCAGAAAAGCAGAACTTAATATTTGGTACAGAAACCTTTGTTTGCAATTACAGAGATCATACGTTTCCTGTAGTTCTTGACCAGGTTTGCACACACTGCAGCAGGGATTTTGGCCCACTCCTTCATACACACCTTCTCCAGATTCTTCAGGTTTCAGGGCTGTCGCTGGGCAATACGGACTTTCAGCTCCCTCCAAAGATTTTCTATTGGGTTCAGGTCTGGAGACTGGCTTGGCCACTCCAGGACCTTGAAATGCTTCTTATGGAGCCACTCCTTATTTGCCCTGGTTGTGTGTTTCGGGTCGTTGTCATGCTGGAAGACCCAGCCACGACCCATCATCAATGCTCTTCCTGAGGGAAGGAGGTTGTTGGGCAAGATCTTGCGATACATGGCCCCATCCATCCTCCCCTCAATACGGTGCAGTCGTCCTGTCCCCTTTGCAGAAAAGCATCCCCAAAAAATGCTTCACAGTTGGGATGGTGTTCTTGGGGTTGTACTCATCCTTCTTCTTCCTCCAAACACGGCGAGTGGAGTTTAGACCAAAAAGCTGTATTTTTGTCTCATCACCACATGACCTTCTCCCATTCCTCCTCTGGATCATCCAGATGGTCATTGCAAAACTTCAGACGGGCCTGAAAATGCACTGGCTCGAACAGGGGGACCTTGCGTGCACTGCAGGATTTTAATTAGTGCTTTATACATGCTTTATAAGTAGGAAATCCTGCCAAATCGGCAGTTTATCAAATACTTGTTCTCCCCACTGTATGTTACCTGAAAAGCTCACATGATCACAGCGCTTTCAGAATACAAAACATGTCTTACCTTTTGGTAGTTAATTAATGTTGGTGGTAAAAATGTTATAATGATAGCAATACTATGCTTGGCTAGCTAGTTGTTCAAAAGTATCTGTTCTTTTCTCATACAAATGTTCACACTTACCGTCAGAAGGCTGGAGTTGTGCTAATGCTTTCAAGGGGATGGGCAGTATACACACAGGCACCCACATGATTTTCAGCTGGCAGGCCAGACACTGGAAGAAGAACGATTTGGGGGACGAAGCTTGTTAGGTTTAATTATTGTGGGAATGGGGATAAAAAAAAAAAAGCTAAGTAAGTCTTTGTGTTTTTCAAAATACTGTTCTAGAATCGTAGAGAGCACTTTTGTTCGTTGTTCCATTTTTTTCTTTTGCTGGAGTTCAGAATTCAACACGATGAGACACGGAGGGAAATGGGTGAGGGTCATGCTTTTTTTATTTCAGCCGTGGGGAGGGGTTACAGTATTATTTCTTAAGTCCAAAAGAGGGTCATTTAATTTTATAATTGATTACATTCCAGTAGCCTATCTGTCAGACATTTCACCTTTCTACTGGCTATTTGATCAGTCTCTCTTTATGCTTGGTGTATCCAGATCATGGATATAGCACAATATATAGTGGAAAAATGCTTTAAAATGCTAAACAAACAAACAACAACCGTTATGGTGTTGCCGAATGACAGAATTACTTACAGTTACTTATTGTAGAGAACAGTCCATATGGATGTTAGACTATCAGTATGAATGTAGAGAACAGTCCATATGGATGTTAGACTATCAGTATGAATGTAGAGAACGGTCCATGTGGATGGTTAGACTATCAGTATGAATGTAGAGAACAGTCCATGTGGATGATTAGACTATCAGTATGAATGTAGAGAACAGTCCATGTGGATGGTTAGACTATCAGTATGCCTATGAGTTGTTTTGCTCACAACTTTGTGTAGAACTTGTACGTTATTGTAAATTAGTACTATAGGAAGGTTGCCACAGCCTTGCTCTTCACGGGCAAATCAGGCTCAGAACTGGTTCAGCGAGCAAGGCCTAAATTCTAATAATGCTAAAAGGCGTTGAGTGATCTGGAGGAAAGGCTAGTAGTATGAAGGCCAGCAAAACTGCAGCTAAAGACATTGTGATCCCGATCGCCTTAAATTCTGATTTTGTATTCAGGCTGGGCTTGCAACAGTGATTTGAAAAAAGAAACGCAACAACAAATAATACTAGAAGTTATCGCACTCTCCGTTAGCTGCAAGCAGGGCATCCAGTGCAACATTGTGCATTAGTTTGTGTATCAGCAAGTGCCGTAATTGTGTTACAATATCCATATTATTATAGACTTTTGGAAAAGTAAAAACAACCTTACGTTCTGTGTTTTAATTATATAGCTAATCTAGGCTATATACATTTTAATATTTCCAGTTTAATTTGTCAATTGTTTGTACAGTTGTAGTATGGGCTACCTTTGCATGCGTATTGCTGAGCAGGATAGTTTGTTTCTGAGACCTAATGCGCTCAATCTACTTTTTAATCTGCATTCTGAATGGGTAGGCTTATGTTTCCCCCCCACTGCGAAGGCTCGTGGAGGGTGATGTGAAAATATATTTTGCTTGGGGGAGGGTCAACCATTTTCATATTTCGGCTTTACCCTCCGGATACCCCATGTTTTAAATAACGATCAGCCCCTTACCAGTTTTCATTTCTGTTCTCTTTTCCCAATCTGCATGCCTGTCATTTTTTTTATATCTACATTTTTTGTGGAACAGTTTTATTTCAATGATAATATCTTTGTATTTGTATATCATTGTTTAAATCATTGTGGTTTATCTCAATTAAATCTCAATATAATTTAAATTCATACAAATGAATCTAATGCTTGAGCACCTGTTTTCGCCATATTGACATATTCTGGCTTTTTAAATGTAGCATCAACAAAGAGAATGAGATGAAAGAGGAAGCAAGATTGGCTACTCCATTGTTTTATTTACAATTTAATGGATGTCACTGTGCTAAGTAGATCTGTTAAGCAGGTCAGAACTGACCATTTATTTCAAAATAAAATGTCAAAACATATATCTTTATTTAAAATCCACCATTTGGCCTCTTAAACCAGAAAAGGAACCAGGTAGGGCTAGTTCAGACGGCCCGCAATTGAAAGCTGTTGGCTGCACAGGATTTGAACCAGAGTCGCCCACATTAGGGGCCATGTCTTTAGCCATTACACCAGTTACATGTGTCGGTATAGTGTCTTGACATTAGATCATTTTGTCACGCATTAACATCACGCACAGTTTGAATAATTTCCTAGACACCATTAGCCAGCGAGGTTTTTGTCAATGCTGAACAAATCCTAATGCACAATTCGAAAATCCATCATAATTGTTTTATTTTGGTATTCATAGAACATAGCTACTGAAGAATGTAGCCAGCGAAGTTTTTGTCAATGCTGAACAAATCCTAATGCATAATTCGAAAATCCATCATAATTGTTTTATGTTAGGCTTCATAGAACATAGCTACTGAAGGTTGTAGCCTGCAAAGTTTTAGGTTTTTTTGAACATACTAAGGCATTATTTGTTTAGACTGTGACAGTTGAAAGTAGGACCTGTTGTTCTGTGGTCCATGTCTCTAACCACTACACCCTTTAACAAGGGATCGACAGTAATTCAGTCAGTCACTCACCCACTCACTCAGTAAGAGACATTTGCTCTTCTAGGTTGGCTCTGCTTACGCGGTCCAGCAAAAATGCGGTATGAATACAGTTGGATTTAAAGTAACCCAGCAGTATTTATTTTACTCCAATTTGTTTCCATACTCCATTTGCCCAACCTTCATGTTCCAATGTCTCTGATAAATGCTTTGGAACATTTTCAGTTAAATTATTTACTGTGATTGAATTATTGAATATTTTGCCAGAATCAGAAGCCAACTGTGTCTCTATTTGATCTCCTTTCTCTACTATACATACGTAATAAATACATGAAATAAATGCACTTTTCCAACAGGCACTTACTGAATAATACCTTGAGGGAAAATGCCTGATTATGAGTGTGATATGTTGACGTCTCATCTAGTTATGTACTAATTCCGAGTTCATCTGCTAAATGTCCAAAATGTCAAATGTAAATGTTCTTTGGGAGTTTGTATCTAGACAGTGTCCTTTGCTCCTGTCCGCTTGGCAGCTCTTCACCCAGCTCTTTACGAGGAGGGAAGTAGCTAGCTAGTACACCAGCAGAGCCATACATTATGTGTAACCTTGCAGGCCAAGCTGTTTTCCCACCCTTCTGATAACTCGGGCAACGGTGGCTGGTTTCTCACATCTTCCTTGGTAATATGGCTGTATCTAATTAGCAACTTCCCTTTCTGTACTCACAACTGATGGATGCTCAAAGGGTACAAGCCACGTGCAGGAACACCCTGAAATGCAGGTCACAGGTTAACACCATTGCTCTTGACAGACAAGGCTGTATTTGTGTGAGGGAGAAGAAGAAATCATATATTTTATGATGTTTCCACAGGATACATGTAATCAGTAAATGTCATGTTTTTTTTACACAAGCATTAGTTATTGTGGTGGGGGAGAGTATGGGCTGAAATATGTGCCACCAGAAACTGAATTTGAATTATTTATATTTGAATTTGAATTGCTAAACTTGAATAATTGCATTGAAAAACTGAATTTGAATCACATAATTTGAAATTGTTTTGTTTAATTTGAATAATTGCATTGAAAAACTGAATCTGAATTTTATAATTTGAAATTGAATTTATTCGTTTGGATCCGAAGTCCAATAAAATGTGATCCTCACTGAAAATTAAACTCTCTATATATCTTCACATTCACTTCTCACAATTCAGATTCAGTTCTCAAATTCAATTTCAAGTTACTGAGACAGACATCCGGGTAGTTGGAGGATGAAGGAAGAGCAATCGAGCGCAGATCGATAGATAGCGTTCATTGGCGCATAGGACTCCTCTTGGGCCAATCAGCACATACGTTTTGGAGCATAGTACATGAAACAAGGAAGAAGCTCTTGCTTTGCCAGTGGCCGGCCTTGACCCAGAACGCCCAGACTGGTGTGACCACCATGGATTCGGCTGGGACAAATACGGTAATTACAATTTAACATATCTACGATCTAACGATCTTTTGTTTAATTGTCATAGCTGTTTTGTAGAAACGTTTCGTTAAGTCCGCGAGCATACACAAATCATGTTTACAATTACATTAGACGACTAGCTAGCACCATTGTTCTATATTTATGACTAGCACGATAGCATTGTTTCAGCTATTATTTTAGCAACGCAGCAAGGAGCGCTGGAGCTAGTCTACAAACAGCAGTGCGTACAATAAAAAATGTTTCAAAATTTGTTTTACTGTCAGTGAATAGCACCGAGTGAAAGTCAATGATTTCTTTTTATCTAGTGACAGTGATCATGTCGTTAGCTCAGATAAGTACCGGTTAACTTAGTAAGAAGATCTAGAAATAGAAGGCATCGTGCTAGCTAACTTGCCAGTCCCACCTGTGACTTAAAACAACCCAGCTGTTCTTTTGGAGATACATTTTTGACCAACTTATGCTGTGATCTGCACAAAGTTGAGCAAGGTGAAACTTAACGTTATAGTGATTATGGGCATGATCCAACCAGTTACAAATTAGTTTTTACTGTTAACATGGTATAGGAAACCTATCTGGCAATATTGTTACATTCATAACTAGTTGGCTTGTAGTCACATAACAAATATAATTGGTTTGCTACTATTCCTTAATTTTGGTGGTCCCTCATCCATGGCCTCCATCACATTTGATATCAACTTGACATGAAATCCATAGCAATCAGTGATAATTGAATCTGTTTATGATTAAGCAATTACATTTCCTTGCAATGAAAACCTACTACTTTCAACCACTTCTAGATTATGTTACCAGCTACCTCTCTGTAGCTCACATCTCCTATTTGGAATATAATTAGTCCCACAATAAATATTAATAATAATATCCTACTATTAATGTATGAAATGATGTCATCTAATACATAGTATGTCAGTCATATCCGAAAAGAATAGCTACAGCTGATGAAATGGGTTGCATTACTAGATGATGTATGTTAACAATTCATTAATACTATCTTCTGTTGGTTTTAGGGAATCCTAATTGAGGATATTGATTGGGAGAGCTCAGGGCTCTCTCATAACTCTGCCAACACAGGTGTTACCGTGCCAGAAATGGAATGTCCATTGAAGACCGAGAACTCTACGCCTTGCCATTGATCCCCTTTCTCATTCAAATAGTTTTGGAAAATATATTTATTTGACCACACTCGCACATGCCTTGTACCTACTTCACCATCATTGACAGTCATGCCTGTGCCAATCAGAGGACTAAAGGCTTTTAATAATTCATGATTGCTTAAGTCCAGTCTAGGACCCCATGTATCCAGGCACCTTATAGTCTACCAAATGTTTAAAATCGGACTTCTGTCTTGCTGACACAACCACAGGGAAGTGGGAAAGAACATATTGAAGGACATCTTCTCTGACAAACATTGTAATGGTGCGATGCACATGTGGAAATGCTTTTTGTGGTGTAACATTCAATGTGGCTAACAATGATTTATGATCTAAAATATCAAATCAATTAGCCATGCACACTGGGTCATTTTAAATACTCATGAACAGTGAATTGGGTTAACATATACAAACTGGATTTGACAAAAAATGAAATAAAAGACTGCACAAATATCTTATCTATTACTATTTGAGTCTGAATGTACAGGTGCTGGTCATAAAATTTGAATATCATAAAGTTTTTTTAATCCCAGTAATTCCATTCAAAAAGTGAACCTTGTATAATGTATACATTCATTCCACACAGACTGATATGTTTCATATTTCTTTTAATTTTGATGATTATAACCGACAACTAATGAAAATCACAAATTCAGTATCTCAGAAAATTAGAATATTAAGACCAATACAAAAAAGGATTTTTAGAAGAGTATGAACATGAAAAGTATGAGCATGTACAGCACTCAATACTTAGTTGGGGCTCCTTTTGCCCGAATTACTGCAGCAATGCGGCATGGCTTGGAGTTGATCCGTCTGTGGCACTGCTCAGGTGTTATGAGAGCCCAGGTTGCTCTGATAGTGGCCTTCAGCTCTTCTGCATTGTTGGGTCTGGCGTATCACATCTTCCTCTTCACAATACCCAACAGATTTTCTATAGGGTTAAGGTCAGGCGAGTTTGCTGGCCAATTAAGAACAGGGATACCATAGTCCTTAAACCAGGTACTGGTAGCTTTGGCACTGTGTGTAGGTGCCAAGTCCTGTTGGAAAATGAAATCTACATCTCCATAAAGTTGGTCAGCAGCAGAAAGCATGAAGTGCTCTAAAACCTCCTGGTAGAAGGCTGCGTTGACCTTGGACCTCAGAAAACACAGTGGACCAACACCAGCAGATGACATAGCACCCCAAACCATCACTGACTGTGGAAATTTTACACTGGACTTCAAGCAACGTGGATTCTGTGTCTCTCCTCTCTTCTTCCAGACTCTGGGACCTTGATTTCCAAAGGAAATGCAAAATTTACTTTAATCAGAGAACATAACTTTGGACTACTCAGCAGCAGTCCAGTCCTCTCCCAGGCAAGACGCTTCTGACGCTGTGTCTTGTTCAAGAGTGGCTTGACGCAGGGAATGCGACAGCAGAAACCCATGTCTTGCATATGTTTGCGTGGTGGTTCTTGAAGCACTGACTCCAGCTGCAGTCCACTCTTTGTGAATCTCCCCCACATTTTTGAATGGGTTTTGTTTCACAATCCTCTCCAGGGTGCGATTATCCCTATTGCTTGTACACTTTTTTCTACCACATCTTTTCCTTCCCTTTGCCTCTATTAATGTGCTTGGACACAGCTCTGTGAACAGCCAGCCTCTTTAGCAATTAACTTTTGTGTCTTGCCCTCCTTGTGCCTTGTGCAAGGTGTCAATGGTCATCTTTTGGACAGCTGTCAAGTCAGCAGTCTTCCCCATGATAGTCTAGTTCTGTAGACTACAAAGAGAGACCATTTAAAGGTCTTTGCAGGTGTTTTGAGTTAATTAGCTGATTAGAGTGTGGCACCAGGTGTCTTCAATATTGAACCTTTTCACAATATTCAAATTTTCTGAGATACTGAATTTGTGATTTTCATTAGTTGTCGGTTATAAATCATCAAAATTAAAACAAATATATGAAATATATCAGTCTGTGTGGAATGAATGTATACATTACACAAGGTTCACTTTTTGAATGAATAAACACTTGAAATATAAGTCTGTGTGGAATGAATGTATACATTATACAAGTTCCACATTTTGAATGGAATTACTGAAATAAATCAACTTTTTGATGATATTCTAATTTTATGACCAGCCCCTGTATATGCATATTTGAAACTGAAACATTTCACTTAAACCTGATGAAATGCCTGCCCTAGATGGAAGGCCTCTGTCAACTTGTTTGAACTCAGTAGAAGTTTGCATATGCTTAACAGGTAGGTGGATTGTATTACAACATGCAGCGACTGTTGGGTAGCAAACTGTATGTAAACCATACAGGATGTCACAGGTGTGGTTGAACTGCACAAAGACTGAAGTTTTCTTCTGGTAAGACAGGAAGGTGGCCCTGTCCTGTGAGCCACTGCAGAAACATCCTGGGGGACAGGTGACCTGGATAGTCTACTGTGTCACCCGCCTCTGGATGTTCACCTTTTCAGAGACAGAAAGCAAACAATCACGTTAAATATTTGGTTTACCTTTACCAGCACAGGTACATAAGTACTCACAATGATAATGAAATCTACATGGAAACTTAAATATTACCAAATAAAAAATTACAAAGTGGGATGTTTTCCATATTCCAAAAAAAATGTATTGCAAAAAGTAATTCAAGTAAATGGCTAGCTATATCAATATAAAACAAAATATTAATACAACAGGCACTATATAGACCACAATACCATATGCACTATTACATTTAATATAAACATGACTGTTTTTACACTAAGTTGACAAAGCATGATGTTATTATATAGTGGCAAGCACGGTTTTCTAGCTACTAGCCCATATTTATTGTAGCGCTAGCTAGATAATGCTCACAACAAAATAATGAAAGCACTACTGGATTGCTAGTTTTAAAAACCATCCCTTTATATTTTCCCTGCGAATACGGAGAACAGTCAGCTTTCTTTCGAAGAGTAAATGTGCTATTTTTGTGTTCAAGTCAACCGGAATTAGCTATGCATTCAAGTAAAATGAATAGGGCTAGTGCTATGGTGTAATTGCCCTGAAGTTTATGGCCTTACGTTATGCTAGCACCTGCCAAATACAGCGACACAGTCACGCTTAATACTCTCCCTCCCTCTCAGTAAGCAGTACCCTGACTGTGTCAATGACAATCACAAGGAGTAGTTAAACAATCACGCTGAAGACATGACCAGTCTACTTGGCGGCGGCTAGCACTAGTTACGTTTGCAACAACATTTTCACCGAAAGAAGAGGCAAACGTTTAGAAATAATAAACACCAGGCAAAGATGTTGTTACCAGAGCTAGTAGGCTACCATAAAAACCCGGGATATTAGCTACTGTGTTTGCAACGTCGAGAGAAAGATTTAATTTCCCCTGTTTCTACAAAACAGATATATCATTAACCACAGTTAAACAAAAGATCGTAGATAAGTTAAATTGTAATTACCGTATTTGTCCCAGCCGAATCCATGGTGGTCACACCAGTCTGGGCGTTCTGGGTCAAGGCCGGCCACTGGCAAAGCAAGAGCTTCTTCCTTGTTTCATGTACTATGCTCCAAAACGTATGTGCTGATTGGCCCAAGAGGAGTCCTATGCGCCAATGAACGCTATCTATCGATCTGCGCTCGATTGCTCTTCCTTCATCCTCCAACTACCCGGATGTCTGTCTCAGTAACTTGAAATTGAATTTGAGAACTGAATCTGAATTGTGAGAAGTGAATGTGAAGATATATAGAGAGTTTAATTTTCAGTGAGGATCACATTTTATTGGACTTCGGATCCAAACGAATAAATTCAATTTCAAATTATAAAATTCAGATTCAGTTTTTCAATGCAATTATTCAAATTAAACAAAACAATTTCAAATTATGTGATTCAAATTCAGTTTTTCAATGCAATTATTCAAGTTTAGCAATTCAAATTCAAATATAAATAATTCAAATTCAGTTTCTGGTGGCACATATTTCAGCCCATATGGTGGTAACTTAAGAAAATCAGAAATACTATTCAGACTGAGAAGTTCTACATTTGGACCAGGGCCAGGGAATCAAACACATACTCTGCATTGAGTGCCCCTAAAAAAGACAGGAATAAATTACCACAATTAAAAAATATATATCAGAACTTGATCCTCACAAGTAAAGCATTGGTTTTGAGCTTTACATGTATGAAGGGTATTATAATTAACCACTGTAGATGACGTGTAGTGCATAATTACCAGGATGGAGGATATTCTAAAGAGGTACATGCCAGTTACCCTTTCTTTACTTATTACTTTTATTATAGCCTATTCAATACAATCACTGTATGCACTGTAGGCCAAAGGAATACTAATATTATAATATTGTACTTTGTTTCCGCCCTTTTTCATCAAATTGTTTGGTCTAACAATTCTAGTACCCTCGCTGGCCAGCCAGGGCATGTTTGCTTTTCAATGCTGATGCCTAGTCTACAGGGATAAGGTTAGAGCCGTGGTTGACTACCGGCAGGTAAATAAATCGCTCCCCCTACGCTCCCCTACCCATCCCTACGCTCCCCTACACATCCCCTACGCATCCCCTACGCTCCCGTACACATCCCCTATGCTCCCCTACATATCCCCTATGCTCCCCTACACATCCCCTATGCTCCCCCTACACATCAACAAGGTTCAGTGTCTTCAAGTTCATCTGTGCACAGATGACCTGAAATGGTACTACAACAGTGGTAGGATAAAGTAGGTCAATTAAGTTTATCAAAATTCATGAAAATAATTATTTGTATTTCCTGCAACCTTCTGAAAAAGTCGACTAATGCCTGTTTGTGTGCAGTGTAGTTAGTCAGCATGCCAAAAGTCAGATATCCTGTCTCAGAAATAGAGGCCCAGTTTTCAGCAGGGTTCTCACCTGTCCAGGCTTCGGTCAATGTGATTTGGCCCTGGTACTGGATGGACTGCATGACATTTGATTCATGAGAGTCTGGAGATCCTGTCCTACAAACTGCATTACTATGAGCTCTAAACGTGTGATCCATGTGACTTTGCCGTTTCGTGATTCAATGGCCTCTTGTGGTCAGTTTTATCACCAGGAATTTTGATGGTCAGGTTTTGAATGAAAACAAAGCCTACACCCATAAAATCTGTTGCTACAAATTAATTAAAGGGCAACTAGACCCGGCCAAAAACCTTTCATAGATTTTTCCCAGTCTTAAAAATGTGTTGTTTAAGCAATATTGCAGTCAAAGTCAAATTATTTTATTCATCAAATGCACCGAATAACATAGTCATTCTGAACAATGAAATTCTTGTGACATGGAACACAACATCTATGCAGTAAGCATGAAGAAAGATATAAAGCAAAAATATACAAAATAATGTATAATAGCAGCTATTCCAAAAAGTAGAATGGAATATATGGAAAATATGGATAGAAATATTATATATTATAAATGTAAGTGTAGTATGCCTATGAATTGTACATTAAAATATGCTAATCTACATTGAATATTCATAGAAAGTCATCAGAGCATTTTAAATGTTCATGTGATCAATATGATCATAGATCAATGTTGCTGGTTTAGAAGCCTTATGGCCTGGGGGAAAAACTGTTTGTGAGTCTGGAATTGCGTGCCCTGATGTGCCGGTAGCGTCTACCAGATTGCAGCAGTGTGAAAAGACCATAGCCCGGGTGGCTGTAGCCTATTTATTATTTTCTGTGCTTTCCTAAGGCATCGTGTGTGATAGAGGGGAGATGGCAGCCAATGGCCTGCCCCGCAGAACTCACGACCCTCTGGAGGGCCTTGCGATCAGCAGCAGAGCAGCTGCCGTACAAGGCAGTAATGCAGCCTGAGAGAAAAAAAGTTGGTGAGAGCTTGTAAAAGTTGGTGAGAGTTTTTGCAGATATGCCCAACTTCTTGAATCTCCTCAGGAAGGATAGTCACTTTTGGGCAGTTTTTACTGCCGAGTCTGCTTGCCTGGACCAGGTGAGGTCATCTTTGATGAACACACCAAGGAGATACCAAGAGAGGTTGTTGTCCTGGTACCATGTAGCCAAGTCCCCCACATGCTTTCTGTAAGTGGTCTCATCATTGTTGGAGATGATGAGACCAGGATGGTGGTGTCGTCCGTGAACTTAATGATGATATTGGAGCTGTGTGTGGCTATGCAGTCATGCATGAATAGGGAGTACAGGAGGGGACTGAGTATGCAGCCCTGGGGGGTTCCGATGCCCAGGGTCAGTGCAGAGGAGGTGAGGTTGCCCATTCTCACCACCCGTGGTCTGCTCACCAGGACGTCCAGGATCCAATTGCAAAGGAAGTTGTTAATTCCCAGGGATGCGAATCGAAAGGGGTCCAAGGTGTCAGGAAGGGTGGAGCAGTTGTGGGTTCTGACCAGCCACTTGAAGCACTTCATGATGATAGGTGCTACAGGGTGGTAGTCATTCAGGCAGGTGATGGAAGGTTTCTTCGTTATGGGAACAATGGTGGTCTGCTTGAAGCGGTTGAGGACTGCAGACGGATTCAGGGACAGGTTGAATATAGAGGTAAATATCTCCGCTAGTTGGTAGGCACCCCACCCCCCCCCCCCCCCCCCCCCCGAGGACACGGCCCGGAATGCCATCTGGCCCCGGTGACTTCCGACGGTTCACACTTTTAAAAGCTCTCCTCATGTCAGCCGTGGCTAGGGACTGAGTGCAGTTGTCCTGGTCCTCAGCAAGCTTTCCAGAAAGAATGGTGTTGGTCGCCAAACACTGTATATACTGAGGTTATAAACAGAGTTCCAATTTAATATACTAATAACATTTTAATTAGAACTGTTCATCACATATGACCACACATCACATTTTGTTGATATTATAGAGATGTCTAATTTAGAATGACTGTAGATAAACCTTAACTTTCTCCAAAGATTAAATAAACAGTTGAATTTTCCATAGCAAGATACATCAACATTGTTCAATGCCCCTTTGCTAGCTAGCTAGCTGGCTAGTTAAGTTTACCACAAAATATTGACGATTGCATTTATTTAGCTAGTAGATGATATCAGACATCTTAACTATAATAAATGGTTGCTGATAACGCAAGATTATAACATTTTGTAATGTATATTTAGTGTGCAGCAGTATTTCTTTCATTACTGTTAGTCTAGTGCGATCCTGACTGATCCGTTGCTTACGGTACATTCACACTGTTCGCTAGCATCGCCCAGAGTGCTTCGCATGGGGGCATGTATCAAGGTTTGAGCTTACCAAGTTTGTATAAATAAAGGTCAGCTCATTACAATGGTTACAATTTAAATAGAAACGTATTTTAATAAATCTTTATATTTTATATTTCTCTATTCAATTAATATGCCTCACTGGTGTAATTCTGACACAATGCAATGCTAGTTAGCAAACCAGCCTGCTAGAATTAGGTAGACACCAGTCAGCTAATGTAGCTAGCTATCTAATATTGACCCAAGAAGCACCAACTATCTCGGCCACCTGTCTCCACGCTCCAATTATTTTCTTTGCGTTTCTGTAGGAAAATAGCATGCAATCTTATAACTCAGGGAATCCCATCACTGCTTCTGAAAGTTTTAAAATTATTTCATCAATTAAAAAAAAAAAAGGGACCGCAAAAGGAGACAATGGAACTGTAATTGTGGAACTAAAGTTATCTGGTCTTTTAATTGTACGGAGAGAATTTCACAACTACCTACCCGAATCCTATGATTGGTCAGTCCCCGGCGATAGGCGCGGTTGATTTGCATAAAGTTGTCTTCGCCTCTCCTCTCACGGATCCCACGCATCGCCCCTATGGCAAGCTGTTTTAACATTTATTCGCTATACTTGACTATCCAGAATTAACATGAAAGATATCAACACCGTAATTTTGACTAGTCGTTATTGCATTGTGACTAGTCAGAATTTTGATTCAAGATATCTGTAACATCATTCTGACTAGTCAAAACTACAGTTAAAGATATCTGTAATTCCGTTTTGACTATAGTCAAAAGTGAATTACAGATATCAGTGATGACCTCGCTGAAAACGACACTCGACTCGTTACACATCCCAAATGGAAATTGAAGTTTTGACTAGTCAAAATAATAGTTGCATGTATCTAAAACGTCATTATGACTATTTTTGGAATTGTTTTGCATGACGTTTCTCATTTTTTATAATCGACTTTTGAAAGAAAGTAAAATCTTCTGTATTTCTGGCAAAAAGATTTAAGATATCTTGAACTGGAATCGTGACTAGTCACAATTAAATTATAGTTATCCGTAACTCTAATTACAACTAGTCATAATTCAGTTGAAGATATTAACAATAGACATTTTGGATATCTGCAACTGATTTAAAGACATCTGTAATGAAAAACCTCATAGACATGAATGGCAATAGTAGTTTAAAACTGACTAGTCAAAACTGAACTAGTCTCCAACTGTCATTTTGACTAGTCAGAACGACGTTAGAGATATCTTGAATTGGAACGGGTGGTTTCACCAGTGGCCCACACCACATGCGTCTCGGACATTACAACATTAGCACGGACATCTCGGACATTAGCACGGACATTACAATTAACCCAGGGTTTTAGGTTGGGGAAAGTCCTCACATTGACCCTCGGGACGACATCATCTGCTGAGACAGAGTCTGTGTATTCATCAATGTCCCCATCAGCTGCAACACAGAACATCTGCCAATTTATTGTTTCAAAGAAGTCCAGAAAGTGGTAATGGATTCTTCATTCCAGCGTTGAACTGCCCGAAAAATTGGTTCTTCCTGTGATAGTCGTTGTCTGTATGTTGCGGGGAGAAGAATTGAGGCCATGGTACCATCAATGAATTATTACAATGTATTTATAAAGCCCTTTTTACATCAGCAGATGTCACAAAGTGCTTTTACAAAACACCTGGCCTTAAACCCCAAGGAGCAAACAACAGTAGTGTTGAATTTCAGTTGGAAAAACTCCATGAGAATGCCAACATTTTGGAAGAAGGGGGACGTCCGGTGACACTGTGGCCCTATCTGGGCGAGGCCCCAGACAGGGCCCAACAGGCAGGAAATCAATCCACCCACATTTCCAAGCATCAACCAAAGGGACACCCACCAACCGTAACCACCCTGAATGAGGACAGAATATTGCCAGCAGAGTACAGCCCAATTGTACAAATGCACAACAGAGAGACAACAACAAGCTAGTGACTCCGCCCCCGAGAGGCATTGGAGGGAAGGCATCCCAGTGGTGAGGAGAGCCCACCTGGAAAGACAGCAAGGGTGGACAGTATCAAACCTTTCTGGTCACCTTAGAGATGAGTATTTTGTAGACACTTGAAAGTTTGCACTGAGTTTGCATTTCTAACCTTAATTGGCAAATCATTCCACAGTAGTGGAGCTCTATGAGAGAAGGCCCTGCCTCCGCCTGTTTGTTTTGAGATTCTAGGTACAATTAAAAGGCCTGCATCTTGCGATCGTAGGTTATGTGTAGGTATGTATGGCTGGATCATTTCAGCAAGGTAAGTAGGAGCAAGTCCATGTTTTGATTTATAGGTTAACAATAAAATCTTAAAATCAGCTCTAAACCTAACAGGCAGCCAGTGTAAAGAGGCTAGTGCAGGAGTAAAATGTGTTCACATTTTTTTGTTCTAGTTAGGATTCTAGCAGCCATGTGAAACACTAATTATTTATTGATTTGTCAGGGTAACCGCAAATAGAGCATTGCAGTAATCTAGTTTAGAAGTAACGAAAGCATGGATTAATTTTGATAGTAAGATAGTAAGATAGTAATTTTTGCAATGTTTCAAAGATGAAAATAAGCAACATATTTTATATGTTCATCAAAGGATAGGTCAGGGTCAAGGGTAACACCAAGGTTTTTTACAGTTTTTTGGGATACGACCATGCAGCCGTCGAGGTTCACAGTGAGATCTGCTAACAACGCTCTTTGTTTCTTGGGTCCTAAAACGAGCATTTCTGTTTTCCTTGAGTTTAAGTGCAAGAAATTCTCTGTCATCCACTTCCTATTATCTGAAACGCATGCTTCCAAAGTAGCTAATTTAGGGGCTTCTCCATGCTTCATTGAAATATATAACTGTGTATCATCGGCGTAACAGTGAAAGTTTACATTGTGATTTCGGATTACATCGCCCAGAGGGAGCATATATAGTGAGAACAATAATGGGCCCAGAACCAAGCCTTGAGGAACACCAAAGCATACCTTTGACTTGTCAGAGGATATGCCATCCACACTAACAAACTGATATCTTTCAGATAAATAAGATTTAAACCAGGCTAGAACATGTCCACGTAGCCCAATATGGGTTTCCAGTCTCTCTAAGAGAAGGGAGTGATCAATAGTGTCAAAAGCAGCACTAAGATCAAGAAACAACCAAATGGATGCGGAACCTTTGTCTGAGGCCATTAGAAGGTAATTTGTTACCTTTACGAGTGCAGTCTCAGTACTATGATTGGGTCTGAAACCGGACTGGAGCATTTCATAAATGTTATTTGTCTTCAGGAAGGCATTCAGTTGTTGGTAAATACATTTTACTAAGATTTTGGAGAGAAATGGGAGGTTCGATAATTGTTTAATGTCAGGATCCAGATTAGAGGCTTAATTACCGCTATTTTTAGTGAGTTTGGTACACATCCGGAGGAAAGGGAGCAATTTATTATGTTCAACCTTGGCAGACCTAGCACAGGAAATAGCTCCTTAAGTATTTTGTTGGAATCAGGTCTAGCTGACAATTTGTGGGTTTAGAACTCATTACAAAGTTTGTGAACATGGCTAGAACATGGAGGTCTGTGCGACCATCCCAGGATATGCCTTTCCAGACCATCACTGACCCACCGCCAAACCAGTCATGCTAGATAATGTTGCTGGCAGCATAAAATTCTAAATAAAAAGGGTATTGAAAGCAATTGCCTCAGCTGTTTCATTTCTTTTTTAGTACTTTAAACCAAATCAAAATTGAAAGCATCCTGAATACAAACAAGTTAATTTCAATTCTACTCTGCTCATAGGTCCAAGTTTCCCAAGGGACATCAGAATGTATCAGTTATAAGATGCTTATAATATATACGCATCTTATTCTCTGTGGGGTGTTATGTTCATTCAACCTTTAAAGCATCTTAAATATACCTGGCTTGAATATATTCTGTTCATAGGCCTTATCCTCCCAGGAGTCCTCAGAACTGTCTGATTAAACATTTAAACTTTTATTGTTTATTTCCAACATTTTTGTTCAGTTTCATCAGTGGTGTGATTCACACCCTACTGAATGTGAATTTGTGAATATATGCTTTGTGCATGTGTGATCATGTGTGAGTGTGTGTTGCGCCTCAAGTATGGGATAATGTAATGCACTTTAAAGAACTTTTGGAATGTATGTAGGCAATGTATGTGTAATGGCTGACAGGCAGGCATGGAGCTGTTCAGCAGGCAGGGTAGGGCAGTCCATTCTCCAGATGTCTCCATCGTTGGAGGAAACCTGAGGCGTTTTGTTAAAAAGCTCTTTTATTAATTCCTCATGTCTATGGACTCCATGGCCTCTGTCTGTTGATCTTAGCCTTTTTTCTGTAGACCTGCTGTTGCTCAGCTTAATATGTTGGCAATATGACTGTTATTACTGCTCAGAACACAGTACAACTGTGTGTGCGTTGGTGTGTGTGAGGTATGTGAGGAATTGTTTATAGTGCTGATCACGCTATAGTCTATAGACTTAAGTTGGATATCTGTGGGATATTACATCTTTTTGCTTATTACGAATGAGTCATCCATTTGGGGTGTGACAAGGTCTGATTATTATCTATTACTGGCTGTAGTGTATCTCAGTATAATGCTGATCTTAAGTAACTGTTTTTTCACAAAACAGCTTGTCAGTACAACACTTATAAAGAGAATGTTGATAAACAAAATAAGATAAAAGGGATGCAGAAAAAGTGTCCCATTGCTCGCACCCGCCCAAGGAAGCCTACCCATTATCAACTGGACATCTGCTGCTTCTCCCCAATAAGGAAGTCCTTCTCCATACTTCTGCCTTTCCCCCCCTTGGCCTCTGATATTCCCAGGAAAATTAATAGTGGATCTGGGTCAAGCAGGGTCCCCAGAATGTTGGAAAGGACCTCAAGGATTCCTGACCAATTGTTGTGTAGTTTAGAGCACAGGGAAAAGCTTCCTGACCAATTAATGTGTAGTTTAGAGCACAGGGCAAAGCTTCCTGATCAATTGCTGTGTAGTTTAGAGCACATGGCAAAGCTTCCTGACCAATTGCTTTGTAGTTTAGAGCACAGGGCAAAGCTTCCTGACCAATTGCTGTGTAGTTTAGAGCACAGGGCAAAGCTTCCTGACCAATTGCTGTGTAGTTTAGAGCACAGGGCAAAGCTTCCTGACCAATTGCTGAGTAGTTTAGAGCACAGGGCAAAGCTTTGGATCAGTGAGCCCCATGCAGTTTGACCTGTGTCACTTAGAGATCAATCTGAAGATCCGATGTCATTTGGTTTTGGAACAGTGCATTCAGTGTAAAATTCAGTGTAGAATTCTGTGTTTAGGTTTGTCTTGAATGTCTTGAGTTATAAAGGTGAAAATGTGATCCAAGCTATGCTCCCAGTCTGGTGGAAATTTCAGTGCCTTGTTCGTTTTCCCGCCGTGCTCTAATGGTATATTGAAGGTGGATTAACTGACCATTGTTTGACGATCTCATGTTATTTTGACGTCACATTTCAGCTAAAACTGTATCGACTTAAAATATGGGGGGTGACACCCAATGAAAACAAAATAAAATTTGTAACGGTTTAAATAAAAGGAGCCATTTATAAGATGTCCACCATACAAATGCATAAACATGGTAATTATATTATAAAAGGTATTGGAAAACGATTTGAAATGAAGGGCATAGGAGCCAGGGGGACATGTCCCCCTCAATATTAGGAACAGGTTAAATTGTCCCCAGGGCTGGCCCTGACCAATTTGGTGCCCTAGGCAAGATTTTAGCTGGTACCCCTTGCATCGCAGGCAGTTACACCACCAATCATTGTGTTCATACAGTGACTAAGACTATTGAAATAATCATGCTGACACCTTCTCCTATATTTTTGTTTCAGAAACTTTAAACTGTTTTTAATTGGCTGTGCTGAGGTAGAGGGACAGGAGCACTTGATGCTGCATCACTGGGCTGTGCTGAGGTAGAGAAGGTGTAGGCAGGTGGCCCAGGATTTGCAGGGGTTTCAAAAGTGAATCTGAAGAGAGGAGTATATGTGATCACTGGGTGTTACATTATATTAATAAAAAAGCTGCAGATGGTTAAACTATACAATAACAGCACCGAAGCTTCATTATAGACTAAACACAAAAAGCAAGAGTAATTAAACCTAGCATTCATGCACAAAACATTCAGTGAGCACTTCTAGCATGCTGTTTGCTATAATACACATAAGACAAGCACAATTGAGATAAACATTTTATTTCTCAAAATTATGTTATATGTTAGGTTATTCCTCAAACACCTAAATAGTCTTGCCAACATTCCCTAATGAATTTAAGGTAAAAGTAACTGAGTGACAAAAAGTTGCTATTTTAATTTGCGAACGTGACTATCATCGTCCAAAGTAAGCTAGCTAGTAGTAATAGTGCTCCAACGGTAACTATAATGCAATTACATAAACTATGTATTCACCACATTACGCACACACTCTGTCCTTATCTCATCTTTCCTTCTCTCATCCTGGGGCACCATAAGGCTGCTGATGCTAATGGTGTGTAACGTTTCACGTTCAGTGTCACTACTAGATAACTGATCTCGCCCATCCCCCAAAATTAGATAAGGTCTAATACTTTTATTTAGAAAAAATGACGCGTTAGAACTTGTCACGTCCCTGCCCGAATCCGAAATTCTGATTCATTTATTTCATGACAAGCAATGTGTTTTGGCTGGCTAAATGGATTACTGTAGCTATACGTTTTGTTTTCACAATAAGTTGGCTACTACAACGTGTATTAACGTCAGTACATTTTCATAGCTATAGAATAGACGAACGTGATAGAGTATAAGCTTTCTTCTGTCTAAAAGAAGTTGTTAAGACTTAGTTAGCTATAGCTATCTTTAATTTCAGGTTTTGTCTAACATGTTACAGTAGCTTGCTTGCTAGATAACACTGAGTAGTTCCTATGGCTGAGTGAAAAAGTGATAGTAAATTATTTGAAAGGAAGAACGCCTAAAATTATTTGCCCAATCTCCGTCTTAGTCTTCACCATAGGGTCTGCAAAGTAGCTAGTTAAGTAATGGACGAGCCACCACCAGTCAAGAATGGAGTGTTAGTAGCTAAGGTTTTTTTTATCTAAGATGTTTTGAATCATCTAGATAAAGCCATGGGTCCTAAAAGTGTGTTCTATAAATTACGTTTTGGTTTACGCTATGATGATCATGGCAGGAAAGTGATAGAATAACAGGCGAGGCTGAGAAACAGGCCACTAACCAACAGGTAAATTATGGGTGATATTTAGTTCATTGCATTCATCATGGAGGCCAGTATATTAATATGACCTTATATCCAAGCAAAGATTTGTAGTTTTAGAGAAATCGGGGGAAAACAGACAGGGTGTTTTTTCACCCTGGCTCTTCCTATCAATTGTATTCAGCACTGTCACCATCTTTGGAACGGGTTCTAAATCAAACAAAAAAAACTAAAAGCCCACTATTGCTATGCATACAGCCCCACTAGTACAGTATAAGGAGGAAAAAGTAGTAATACAAGAAATCATACATATATCATATGTATCTTTACTGAACTGCTATTTACACTTTTTATTTAAATTCATTGTCATCAACAGTTAGCCTTTGAAATTTCAGAAATATCAATACACTTTTCAAAACTTGCTGCCCCATTTTTATCCAATGGAAAAAGTCTAGATGTGCAGATCTGCCTGTGTAATTCATACTATATCTCAATATATATATATATATATATATATATATATATTTTTTTTTTTTTTTTTTTTTTTTTTTTTTTTGCAAATAATTACAGAAAAATTATTTTTGCAAATAATTACAGAAAATTTATACAATGTGATTTTCTGGATTTTTTTTTTTTAATTCCATTTCTCACAGTTACAGTGTACATATGATACAAATTACAGACCTCTACATGCTTTGTAAGTAGGAAAACCTGCAAAATCGTCAGTGTATCAAACCACATACTCTATACAGCAGTTTGCTTATGGTTAGGGACTGTCGATAAATTACGTGACTCAAAATAATTAATTTAATAGATTTTTTACCATGTGACTTACAAACCTCAAACCACTTTCAGATTGTTCAGAGAAAACCCCACATGTTGCACAGTCTTTGGTTTTATTTATTTTCTTATTAAACAACTTAGAATCCTCAAACCACATTCAAATTGTTGAAAGAAGAAACGCACATGTTGCACATTGATTTTGGCATTGATTTAGAAAATATGACTGATCATGCAAAACACTGCCTTTTATTTAAGGATAGTGATCATATGAAGACATTTATTTTTATGAATCATAATAATAGCAGAAGTCACCCAAATGGCCCTGATCAAAAGTTTACATATTCTTGAATGTTTGGCCTTGTTACAGACACACACAGGTGAAAATGTAAAATAAAGATGAATTTCCCACACCTGTGGCTTTTTAAATTGCAATTAGTGGCTGGGTATAAATAGTCAATTAATTTGACTATATAAAATAAGTGATACAAATAATAATTAAGAGGAACAATGGGTTAGAATCTTGCTGCTTTTGATTATCTGGTTTAGGCCCTACATATTCCAGAATGTCAGCTATACTGTAGTTTAGCCTACCTTGGATCCCTTTCACTGGTATCTGGTACCCATATCCTAACTTTGGGTCAGCTCAAAGCCTGGGGTAGCTGGCTGTGTTACAAGTTTGTAACGCAGTGAAGAACATACCATATGCTCACTCAACAGCTAGCTTGAAATGTTCCAACTGGTGCCTTTTGAATCGCTCAAATGTTTGGAAAGTGGGTAAGCATAATATTCACGTGTGTTGCGAAGCAGAAGACTGCTGGTTCATGCCCAGGGTGGGGCCAGGCGACCTGTTAGTGGAGGAAGCTTAACTGTTAGCAACCGCATATTGATGTCAGTCTCACATGCTCATGTTACCTGAATTCCACCTTCAGTGACCTATGTGACTAAGGCTGGGATTCATCCCATGGCCAAATGCTTCTCATTCAGACAAGGTTCATACCTGTATGGTGATAACCTGGGTAGTAGTCATGGTAGACATTAGACATTGAATTTATTTGACCTTTATAAAAAAGAGCATAGTACAATGCAGGTTTGATTTAACTGAGGCATCTAAATATTATTATTAGTATAGCAACTGTTTAATCAACTATCCCCTTTTTCTCATGTGAGCGTTTTTTTTCTGTGGTGCCATGGTTTTCCTGTTATTGAGACATTGAGACATGCCTTTCCATTGTGACTGGGTTTGCGGTGTAGAATTGAGGAATGTTTTTGCTTTGTTTTTATATTTAGTGCAGGGGAGTTGGAAGTGACCACAGGGCTTGACAATGCCAATAGGCGAGTTATATTGCAGCTATTGTATTAAGGGGTTAAGGAGGTGTAATTGAGTTGCCTTATTAGCTGTCTTTGGAGGTACCTTTGATTTTAACATTGATTTTATTTCCTCTTATTTAAATCTTTAACTGCTGCACCAAAGGAAGTCAAACTTTGCTTGAATGTATGTGTGTGTGTATGTGCGTGTGTTTTGAGTGTGTTTATAGAGTGTGGTTTGTTTTCAGAGAATATGTGTGTTTAGGTTGTGATTGAAGTCATGCAGAGTATTTGTATCCAAGCCTAACCACAGCTAACAATTGTTTTTCAGGACTATGTGGCTTAGCAAACATACTGTCTAGCTTTTTGCGAAGTAGGGCTTGTATCCAAGTCAGTGAGTCAGTAAACATAGGGTATGTGTCACTAACAGATTATCCTAATTCAAGGTGAAGGAGTGAGAGAGAGAGGGTGAGTGGAGTGAGATGAGGATAGAATGTGGTTGTCATTACTATTTTAAATGTCTGATGAAATGGGAAACTAATTAGGTTATAATCCAGAACTGATATTGTATTTCACCAAAAGGCAGGCTGGAGACAGAGAGGAATGTCTTTGGGGTGAAAGATCACCAGAGTAGTTGTTACACTAGCTTTACCCCCTGTAATTTCCATTACTTTAGACATAGGTCTAATGGAACAAACTCTCTAGTGAGAATCCCAACAAACTGCTTTTGTAGTTTCCTATAACATATTTAATTAAAAAAGCTCTCTTCTGGATATATGAGAGCATTAACATTAATCCGGGCTAGACCTCATAGTGTATTTACCTTTCCAGTCCATGTAGATCAATGATCTAAAACAGTGGTTTTAAACTTTTTTTTCAAAATGACAAACTATTGCAACCCCAATTACAGAATCAAAAGCATTGTTCTCAAAATCTGTAATGTATGTTTAATACAGCAGTTTGGAATTGCAGCTTTGATTCCAGCTCTCGTCTTCATTTGAAAACACAACTTCATAGCCTACATTGTGTCTTTAAAAGTTCTGTATTGTTCTGTGAAGCTTCATATCTTTTGGTTTTGTGGTATATGTTTTTATTCATATTTTTTCATTCGGTTGTGATTATGACTTATTCTTTTCTTTGACCTTTAACAATTCATGATTTAAAATGAACAGGTTGTTAGAAACTTGTCAATAAATATACTGTAAGCAGTTTTGGTTATCATAAGCATATTCTTTATCTGGACACTGCTATCCCAAACTCTTTTTTTGCAAGCATGGCCAAAACATACAGTTGTGCTCAAAAGTTTGCATACCCTTGGAGAACTGGTATTGGTAATTGGTAATATATGTACCATTTGTAATAAAAACAGGAGTGAGCAGGTAAAACATCTTTTATTTATTTTGGGATTCACATTCAACTGTAGGTCATAACAGAATGGCAGAATCATAAAACAAAACATGGCAACAAAGAAAAAAAATGAACTGACTCCTGTTCAAAAGTCTACATATCTTAGTTCTTAATTTTGTATATTGCCTGCTTTAGCAGTCTTTTGTAGTAGTTGTCTATGAGTCTCCGAATTCCTGCAGGTGGCATAGCTGCCAATTCGTCTTGGCAAAATGCCTCCAGGTCATGCAAAGTCTTTGGTCGTCTTGCATGAAGTGCACGTTTGAGATCTCAGAGTGGCTCGATGATGTTAAGGTCAGGAGACTGTGATGGCCACTCCAGGACCTTCATCTTTTTCTGCTGTAACCATAGGAGGGTCAACTTGGCATTGTGCTTAGGGTCACTGTCGTGCTGGAAAGTCCAAGAGCGTCCCATGCGCAACTTTCTTTCAAAAGAATGCATATTTTCATGCTGCATTCACCTTGCCATACATTTTCACAAGATTCCCGAGCCTTTAGAGCTCACACACGCCCAAAACATCAGTGAGCCACCACTATGCTTCACAGTTTTGTTCACTATAGGCCTTGTTGACCCCTCTCCAAAAAGCTCTATTTTGGCCTCGTCACACCAAATTACAGTGTGCTAGAAGCTGTGAGGCGTGTCAAGGTGTTGTCAGGCATATTGTAACCAGGCTTCTTGTAAAGGCTTCTTTCTGGCAACTTGATCATGCAACTCATTTTTGTTCAAGTACGGTCATATTGTGCTCCTTGAAACAACCACACCGTCTTTTTCCAGAGCAGCCTGTATTTCTCCTGAGGTTACCTGTGGGTTTTTCTTTGTATCACAAACAATTCTTCTGGCAGTTTTGGCTGAAATCTTTCTTGGTCTACCTGACCTTGGCATAGTTTCAATAGATCCCTGAATTTTCCACGTCTTAATAAATGATTGAGCAGTACTGACTGGCATTTGCATGGCTTTGGATATCTTTTTATATTCTTTTCCATTTTTATGAAGTTCCATTACCTTGTTACATATGTCTTTTGAAAGTTCTGCTCCCCATGGCTCAGTATCTAGCCTGCTCAGTGCATCCACATGAGAGCTAACAAACTCACTGACTATTTATACACAGACACTAATTGCAATTTAAAAAGCCACAGGTGTTGGAAATGTAATTGCCATTTTCACCTGTGTGTGTCACCTTGTGTGTCTGTAACGAGCCCAAAAATTCAAGAGTGTGTAAACTTTTGATCATGGCCATTCGGGTGATTTCTGTTATCATTATGATTTAGAAAGGAGCCAAACAACTGTGTGATAATAATTGGCTTCATATGATCACTATCCCTAAATAAAATACAGTTTTGTTTGAATTATCAATAATATTTTCAAAATCACAATTTCTGCCAGGGTATGCAAACTTATGAGCACTGTATAATATTTGAGCACAGTGGCTCCAAAAGCCTTTCTCAGTAAGACAATTAATTACATATTTCTGTCAAATAACTATTTTAGGAGGCCTAAGCAGTAGGTTAAAAATAGCTTCGGCCTGCCTATGAATTAAGCTAACCATCCTGTCTGCAACTTCAGTCCAAACTTCACCCAATGAATCTGGGCAACCATGACAGTTAAATAATTCCAACTTAGCAGACTGAAGTTGGTCGACAATATAACAGGACCAATCAAGTCCAGGCTACTTTAAATATCTACATGCGGGAGGAATCCAGCAGTCTGTTTATTGTCATGGGAAATAGAACCATGTCAAACTTTGCTGAATGATTCCTGCTCCTGTTGCAAAATGGGAACTGCATCCTTAAATATGAGGATGATCTTGCTTTCATTTTTATCGCCAGTTGGCACGCAGTCACAACTAAATCCAAATATATTTTTACAAGCTCCACCTTGGAGAGTTTGTGTTGTATGCTCCCCTTATCCATTATTTTCCAGTCCATCTAGCTATTATCCACAGCTGAGCTCACACTACACACACATCACACCACATACGCTCACTTTTTTGACATGTAAAATTGTGTAGGCTACTTTGTGTCTGATGTAGTGAGCAGACCGTGTTCAAATAAATACGCAGCAGAGTGATCTTGTTGTGAGAAACCTCCAAATGTGCTGTGCAATAACACTGGGACTAGGTTAACACCAGAGCAGTTTATGGGAAAACTAATCATGAGGTATCATTGCATAGGGGAAAGTCCCTACCAAAACAGAACAAATCTAAACCATGACTGCTGCAGTGACAGGTATATGAGTGCCACAATACATAAATTAGTTGTGAAAAAGGCTCATAAACTAAAGCATCAACAGGGTACAGTTATATAGTATTGGGCAATATTTTGCTCTAGCAACTACTTTTCGTGTTGGACTCTTTTGCCCCTCCTCCAATTGTGACACAGACCAATTGGTGTTCACATGTGCTGTTTCCAGTGGGCCAGCTGGCGGACAATCTGTAAAATTCCGTGTTATTCAGTTTTGGTGGGGTGCCAGCTCTGCACTGACATCATCCCAGGTTTTGATGATGACCAATCGGTGATAGCTAGCTGCCTCTGGCTCTGTGTGTCATGCTTTATTCCCCTACTGGCTGGATGTGAGTACTACACTGACAGTGCTTACAGTTACAAGTGCTTACATTTACCCCACACGCAACACTCAACAACACACACCCACACACACACTTTTACTCACACATTTTAATAACTTATTTGAGTCAAATGTACATGTACATCAACACCTATGGATAGGAATAGCACCTCCTCAACACAGCAAGGATGCCTATGAACACTGTCACTAACTTCTGTGTTATTGTTTTTTTTCTTATGTAGGCCTGCAATCTGAAGGCCACGCACAGCCAGCCTATTAACAAGTACACAGACAAACGCACTCACAATCTGATTGCAGAGGGTGAAAGGGTGAATGAGGATTGCGGTTTTTCGTTCAATTCAGCCGATGCAAATTCATTGGGCAGAATCAAACAGGGCAGCTAATTGCCCTAATTAGAGCAGGAAGCCCCTTGAACCAAAGGAAATGTCACTGCATCATTATGCCATAGGCATTCCAATCCAGTAAGCTGGTGACGTTTCTGCTGTGGATGTGGGCATGCGCACACACACACGTTTACTTAGCTACAGTACCAGGCACAAGTTTGGACACACATATCGGGTAGGTCTGTCCAGTCTTTTGACAATGTCAATGGGAACACCAAAGATTGACCTTAAAGAAATCTTATTTGTACTAATCCTAATCCTAAACCCAACTATAACCCTAAACAATATCCATATTCTAACCCTAATCCTAATTTAACATTTTGCCCTAAACCTAACATAAAAAAGAGTTTGCGATCGTTTTTCTTCCATTATTATAGTTGTGTTAGAAACACACACACACACACACACACACACACACACAAATGCTTGTATATTTTAACACACAGATCAGATTTTTTATAAAAGCATGCACGCTATCATATGTAAGAGATTGATGGTAAATGGGCAGAGAATCACAATTCCACTCACTGAGGTGCAATTGGGTTTTATTATGAATAATTGAGATTCTTTCTTCCCTCACACACACCTTGTACATACAAACCAATATTATTCACTGATCCTAATCTCAGACAATAAGCCTCATTCTGTAGCTTAGCATAGAACAATTACATTGTCCAATGGTCAGGATTTTTAAATAGACTCCAAAAAAGTAACATTTTAGGATGAGATAATTGCCATTGAAACAGTCCAGCTGTCTGTAGTTTTTCTGTACCTGAAGCTTCTGCAGCTGTTTAATGTGGTTATTGTGGTTCCTCTGCCCCCTGCAGGAGGCTGAAGGGAGTGCTGTGCAGCCACTTAAAGTCTCTCTGGATGGTGCTCATGGCTCTCACTGTGCTCTGTGTGGCCATCCAGATCCTAGGAGTCGTCTGGCAGTCCAGGTTAGAGTCCGCTCGTACTCTACACACAGTAGCCGTCAGGTCAGATCATACTATGTGGATTGATATTACTGGCATCAGGAGTAATAAGCCTTGACATTCTTCTTTGTTTCATGAAGTGGCGTCAGTGGTTGGCTAACTATAATCTACTGCTCTGTTTGGTTTCAGGAACAGTAAGATGTTGAGCGAGAAGGTTCTGAATTTGCGCTTCACCATCGACATCCAGAGAACTCCCCCAGTGGAGCACTGGGACTGGGAACGCCTGCGCTCTTTGCCCTCCCCCGTGGTAGACGAGGACGTGAAGCCTCAAGAACAGAGCGTTTCCAAACGACAGAGACTGGCGGAGTATCAGCCCGGCAGAGAGGAGCCAGGCCAGGAGTGGAAGGTCACAGAGCTCTCCAACCCTTTCAGTACAGTCAAAGACCCAAGGAAGCAGGCCTGGGATAACGTTCTAGCTTTAAAGGCAGCCCTGAGTAAAGTCACACTGGGTAATAATGTTCTGCACTTAGGGGTTCCTTGGTCTGTGGCGCTCAGGCCAGAGGGGGCACTGGGTCATCCTGCTAGCAGAGGGCCACCCACCTTGCCTGGCAACCCTCTGCAGCACTACTCAACTCACCGGCCGAAAAGCAGAAACAGTCCCGCCCTTCCGGGCACCGCTCTCCCCCACGCTCGCAGTGCCTACGGCAACGACGTCGAATCTTTAGTCGCCGGGCCGCCGATAAACACGGCGGGACCGGGGGACGCTACTTCCACCTGTCAGCGCAAGAACCACATAGTCTTCCTGAAAACTCACAAAACAGCCAGCAGCACCATCCTGAACATCTTGTATCGCTACGGTGATAGCCGGAATCTCACCTTTGCCCTGCCGCTGAGTAAGCACAGCCAGCTGTTCTATCCCTACTTCTTTTCCTCACACTTTGTGGAGGGCATGAAAAGTGGGAGCGTCAAGGAATTCCACATCATGTGCAACCATATGAGGTTCAGACGAGCTGAGGTAAGTTCCACCATGGAGCAAAGGGATGTTGAGGTTGCAGAGGTGATGTCTACTGTCTTTTTTCAAAGGATATAAACCAAATTTAAAAGAAAATGCAAAATTATTATTTAACATTATGGCGTCTCACAAATACATTTTTTATTTATTTTTTGGTCTTCTGATGTTTCCTACAGGTTGTTAAGGTAATGCCCCAAGACACATTTTACTTCTCCATTCTTAGAAACCCTGTGGCCATGATGGAGTCTATCTTCATCTACTACAAGAGCATACCAGCTTTCAACAAGATAAAGAGCCTGGATGACTTTTTCGACAATGGCTCTCGTACTTTTAACACATCCCTTTCGAACAACCATTACGCCCGAAACATCCTGACCTTTGACTTTGGCTTTGACAACAATGTTGCTGTGGAGACTACTGAAGATCTGGAGATGCGGGTCGCCATGACCATCAGCGCTATCGAGCAGGACTTCAACCTCATCCTTATCTCTGAGTACTTTGACGAGTCCATGATCCTGCTCAAGCACGCCCTCTGCTGGTCACTTGACGATGTTGTATCCTTCAAGCTAAACAGCCGGAGCGAGCGGACACGGCACACACTCTCCCCGCAAACCGCCGACAAGATCCGGGCCTGGAATGCCCTTGACTGGAAACTGTACCTGCACTTCAATGCCACCTTCTGGCGTCGCGTGGACATTACGGTGGGGAGCGAGAAGATGAGACAGGAGGTGAATGAGCTGCAGGAACGACGTGCTGAACTAGCCAAAACCTGCCTGCAGGACGGTGGTGCGGTAGACCCGTCGCAAGTGAAGGACGTGGGGCTCAAGCCTTTCCAGTACGGGGCGGCTGTCATCCAGGGCTACAATCTGAACCCCGGGCTGGACGGGCCCGCCAAAACACTTTGTCAGAACCTCATCACTCCAGAGCTGCAGTACACAGACATTCTGTACACCAAGCAGTTCCCTGATCTGGTTGCCAAGCAGAGGGATGCCGCCAAACTGGCTGCCTCACAACTCAAGCCTGGTTCAGCCAAGGTCAGCCAGAACCGAGTGAGGGAAGCCCGGCACGCTAGGACAGCCAGGAGCAGACTCAGAAGTATTCGGAACCAAAATGCCCTGGTTCTGAGTGCCCAGTCTAAACACACTGCCCCTAGGAGCAAAAGGAACATGCCTTGAGGGGAGCGGGCACTCTTTCAACACAGATGGTCCCACTCTGGTCGGTTGCTGAGCACGACCAGTTGGCTGACTCGGGTGGCTGTAAAGGATGCTTTGTAGCCAATGATACTGGACCTTTTTGGTGAAGTGGGTGAAACTGAAGGAGGAACAACTGGAGCGCATCTACCATGACTGTCCCGTCTTGACTGGTTGGACCGGACAAAGCCTTCATGGCGCACATCTTCTTAACCGGTGGTTTACAATACAGAACCCAGGGAACCCACGTACTACTACTTTTTTATTCTACCTCGTCGGTAATAGCGCTCACCTGGTGTCTCAAGTCTAAATCAATCCTTTATTGAAGGGCTAGAATAAAAAACAGTGGTACTCAGGTTCCTGAGGCCAGGAGTTGAGAACCACTGTCTTGAACCATTTCATTTAATCTCTGATTTGACTCTGTCACACACTGGGTTTTGGAACCAGTGCTATGGTTTGAATCAAATGCTTGTAACTATTTATTAAATTGAATGGGGTTGGGTATAACTTGTAATGCAATGGGCTGTACATGACTCTGCTAACAGTGAAAGAGAAGCAGCACCTACCCTGTACTGGATATGTCTACTCAGTTAAACAGGAACTATCTCAGGGCTCATTTATCTGAGCTTCACTCAGAGCAATGGTGAATGAAATATAGGACATTACGGTAAATATCTATAAATTTCACGGAAATGGGTTTCCCTATGTAATTGTAAATTACATGTTTTTATGTGAAAGCACATCTAAGCTATCAGAATTCTACCGAAAGAGATCCAGAGGTTCTCACATACTGTAATATTAGGTCCTTCCATAAACGTTTTATGCAGAATGTTTTCTTGAGTTTCCACTTTTAGGTCAGTTACTGCGAGATTGGGTTACTGGAGGCAATTGATTCACATGGGAGATAGCAGACCACTGAGGAAAGATTTTGTAACCAAGGAAGAGCAATGGAGCGCTTGATTCTCTAAAATGGGAATCACATTAACATATTATATTTCTAAGAATATTAAATGATTTGTAACTTTAAATTAAAGGGGACTTTGAAATCATACTGCACTTTAGTAAGAATATACAAATTAAGTAAATGAAGAATTAATTACAACGAATCTTGATTATTTTTAGAGATATCACAATACTTTGCATTTAATGCATTTAAGATTGTTGGGTATTTATGTTTATTTTAGATTTTTTCTAATGTTTTCATTGTTATGATCTGTGATGTTGCCAATTACTCAGTATGCACATTTGGAATGGTGAAATAAAATGTATGAGACATGAATGGAATGTTTCTTACTTTCATATCTGCCTCAACATAGATTGCATCAAATGGAAATATCTCTCTATATATACAGTACTGTGCAAAATTCTTTCAGTACCTGAAAGTTGAACTAAAATAATTGATTTGGATCAGCCATAACATTATGACCACCTGCCTATTATTGTGTAGGTCCCCTTTGACGCCAAAACAGCCCTGACCCGTCTGGTATGGACTTCCCACTAGACCTCTGAAGGTGACCTGTGGTATCTGGCACCAAGACATTAGCATCAGATCCTTTAAGTCCTGTAAGGAGCGAGGTGGGGCCTCCATGGATCTGACTTTTGTCCAGCACATCCCACCGATGCTCAATTGGATTGATATCTGGGTAATTTGGAGGCCAAGTCAACACCTTGAACTTATTGTGTTCCTCAAACCATTCCTGAACCATTTTTTCTGTGGCAGGGCACAGGGCTGAAAGAGGCTAATGCCATCAGGGAATACCATTGTCATAAAATGGTGCACATGGTCTGCAACAATGCTCAGGTAGGTGCAACATGTCAAAGTAACATCCAAATGAATGTCAGGACCCAAGGTTTCCCAGCAGAACATTGCCCAAAGCATCACACCGCCTCTGCTGGCTTGCCTTCTTTCCATTGTGCATTCTGGTGCCATGTGTCCTCCAGGTAAGCGATGCACATGCACCCGGCCATCCACGTGATGTAAAAGAAAACATGATTCATCAGACCACACCACCTTCTTCCATTGCTCCGCGGTCCAGTTCTGATGCTCACGTGCCCATTGTAGACGTTGTCGGCAGTAGACGGGTCAGCATGGGCATCCTGACTGTTCTGTGGATACGCAGCCCCATATGCAATAAACTGTGATGCACTGTGTGTTCTGACACCTGTCTATCAGTACCAGCAGTAAGTTTTCAGCAATTTGAGCTACATATGTTGGATCGGACCACGTGGGCCAGCCTTTGCACCCCATGTGCATCAATGAGCCCACAAGGGCTGCAGTTTTGGAGATGCTCTGACCCAGTCATCTAGTCATCCCAATTTGACCCTTTTAACATATCAACTTTGAGGGCAGAATGTTCATTTGCTGCCTAATATTTACCACCTACTGACAGGTGCCATGATAACTAGATTATCAGTGTTATTCACTTCACCTGTCAGTGGTCATAATGTTATGGCTGATCGGTGTATCAGTGTTATTCACTTCACCTGTCAGTGGTCATAATGTAATGGCTGATCGGTGTATCAGTGTTATTCACTTCACCTGTCAGTGGTCATAATGTTATGGCTGATCGGTGTATCAGTATTATTCACTTCACCTGTCAGTGGTCATAATGTTATGGCTGATCGGTGTATCAGTGTTATTCACTTCACCTGTCAGTGGTCATAATGTTATGGCTGATCGGTGTATCAGTGTTATTCACTTCACCTGTCAGTGGTCATAATGTTTTGGCTGATCGGTGTATCAGTGTTATTCACTTCACCTGTCAGTGGTCATAATGTTATGGCTGATCATTGTATCAGTGTTATTCACTTCACCTGTCAGTGGTCATAATGTTATGGCTGATCAGTGTATCAGTGTTATTCACTTCACCTGTCAGTGGTTATAATGTTATGGCTGATCAGTGTATCAGTGTTATTCACTTCATCTGTCAGTGGTCATGATTGGTGTATGTCCCATATATCCTGAACAACAGGACATTATGTGGTTAGGTCTCAAGGAAAACCGATCATACTTTAGATCACAATACATTTTACCATTCTGTGAAAACTCACATTATGAGCAGAAGAGAACGTTTTAAGTACAGACAAGAAAAACTATTAATGTGAGCTTGTCCAAGTTGTCTTTAGAGTTCCTGCACAGTGTGAATGTAGTTCTCAGACCAGACAACAGATGGCAGCCTTGTCCTTATTACTGATGTAGTAATGTCTATGAAAATCTCCCCCTTTTACCCGCCTTTTATGCCCTTTTCAATTAGTATTTTTTTATAGTATAGCAAGAGCCCCATCTAGTGTTCAGTAATCGTATGGGTTCTGAGGCCCGATCATATTCTATACAAGCAGGGAGCGAGTTAACAACCCTGTTTTTTCATAATGACCACAGAGAAGACTTTTGTTTGAAAGACAAGGTGGCTAACAAGATAAAACCTTATGTATCTGTTCCTTGTTTCCACTGAAGCATGAGTGATGGGTGAACATGTGACTGTATCTGGCTGCTCATGCTTGTGTTAGCAGGGGTGTGTGTGCTGTCTGTGTGTGTTTATGTAAATAGAGTAGATTTATGAAAGATTGCTTTTATGTATCTGTGTGTATTTCTCAGAATGGGTGTGTGTCAGCAGGCATTTCAGCACGCAGGCCTAGTAACCAAACAATGTGGTGCAGCAATGGCTTGAGAGGACATGTTTAATATTTACTCATCAATCAAATTGGCTCTAAAGGGTAGCGGCTTGAGCAAACAGCAACACACAAAGCCAACGTCTGGTCGTGCATCTATCATTCACCCACAGCGGGATTTGACAAATAGCCTGTTTGGCATTTAGGGGGGATATGCATGTGCGGTCACACCTCAGTGTGCGCATGATAAACTGTTGCCAGGCGCTTCGCTCATTAGCCTAGCTATCCGGCGCCAGCCAAAATGTTGCCTGGACTTGAATACGGTGTTGTTCACCAGCAGCGAACGAGAAACATTCGGTCATCACTGGGCCTGCTGCACAAAACCTGACGACATGGACAACAAAGGCAAGTTTTTCGGTAGAACATGGTCGCATGATTATTCCTGTTTTATAGTTAGGACGGTTATCGGTTCTTGCCGTCTATGGAAGTGTTCTTTCCCCGGCGTGTGCTAGGATTATGAAGAACATGTCCACCGTTGCGGTGCTTGATTTTGGACCAATCACAAATTTACAGGGGGGTGAACCTTGCCTTTTTAGAATTTGGAAAGAAGAGGGTTATTTTGCCATTCCGTTCCAGATCTGTAGCTTAACTATGGAACATTTTGCATCTCTGATCCCAAGGATAAACTTCGTAGGCGACCACTTACCATGGGCATATTTGCTGTTTTAGAGTATCCAGTGGTTAAAAAACAATTACCATGTTGTTTTTCTGGTGTTATGAAGAATCGGCATGCTGAGTCTTAATGAGGTGGAGAATTTTAATTTCACATGGACGGATGTTATCTTTGTGTAGTCCTGGCCCTTTGATGCAGTGGAGACCACTACAGACAGCATGGGAGGAAAAATATTGGACATCTCAAGGTAAGTAAAATAAAAAAATGACCTCTCTATTGTTATTGCAGACCATTAAACCTGTCTGATTTCAGATATACTAAAACATGACAAGATATGGTGGTACTAAACCTTTTCCTTTTCCAATTTTCTGCTCCTATAAAAGCATATGACCTATCACACAGTTGAAATAAAATCACCATATATCTGTGTGCGTATGTGTGTGCTTGGGAGTGTGTGTGGATCCTGAACTAAAGGTCAATATTGCACGTTTGTCTAGTTGAGTAAAATATCTATATATGACTTGATAACCGGACACTATGAACAATGGTGAGAATGATTACATTTAAATTGACTGGTTATGCTGCTGACTTTGAATGTTGTGAGTTCAAATATCTACAGTGAAACACTTTGTTTAAAGTCTCACATAAACCCTAGCTATCACCTTAACTGTTCTGAATAAATACTAAAACCTACTGTAACCTCAATACCTATCCCCAATACCTATCTCTAACATTAATAAATATCAAAGTCTCACAACTTTAATACCTATCCCCAAGACCTATCTCTAACATTAATACATATCACAATCTCACAACCCCAATACCTATCCCCAACATTAATACATATCACAATCTCACAACCCCAATACCTATCCCTAACATTAATACATATCACAATCTCACAACCCCAATACCTATCCCTAACATTAATACAAATCACAATCTCACAAACCCCAATAGCTATCCATAACATTAATACATATCACAATCTCACAACCCCAATACCTATCCCCAACATTAATACATATCACAATCTCACAACCCCAATACCTATCCCTAACATTAATACATATCACAATCTCACAACCCCAATACCTATCCCTAACATTAATACATATCACAATCTCACAACCCCAATACCTATCCCTAACATTAATACATATCACTAACCTTTATCCTATCCTTAAACCTGAACCATTCCTGTTCATGGAACATGGGTATCTTTCACATAATTGTTGTATCCCTGTGTAGATATCATGCCCCTGTATCCTTCATTGTTTCCGAACATGTTTGCTTCATCTTCACATATATCTCCACCTAGACGAACGTCAAACACTAAAGTGAGCCTGACAAATTACATAAGACCGTGTGTATGTGCATACGGTTCAACCAATGGGCCAATATCAGATTTGAAGCTGTTCCAAGGTCAGGCATGGCTGCCTCTTCCCATTTGTCCGGCCCTGTTATGCTCCACTCTGTTCGTTTCTCTAACAGCCTGCTAGCCCTGCACTATTCTCTCAGTCAATCAGACAGACTCACTTCCGACTTCACTGATACAGCATGTATCAATGTGTATCACACTAATGGTTGCACTCTACATTCTCTGATCCTCAGGACTTCAGGAGTTTTTGCTGAGCAGTTTGTCTGTAACATGATGAAAATATACATGCAAAGATTGATTCAGCACCCCTCTACACACACACTGTTTAATCACTCTGGCATTGTAGTCCTAATAATCATTTACTTCGGGAAATTCATCCAGTGTCTTGTGATCACAGTTAACCCATGTGCTGTTAGGACTGCCTGTGGGGTTGGACTGCTCAGAACTAATATCGATGAGCCCCCCTCTCTTATCTGTGTTGGCGGACCAGCGTTTCCTGACCAGATTTACACATTCACGCCTGACTGCCCACGTTCAGGCAGTTCTGACCATGGTTTTGCCTCAGCGTGCCCCCTCCATCCGTCCGTCTATCCCTGCTGCTTCCCATCGGGTTGGGTCCCTGCCTGGTTGGATCTGCCGTTTAGGTTCTCCATTGTCGGACCTCCGTCATCGCACTCTCTGAGCTGGCAGTATGTGATGCCCTCAGACGTCCTGAATGACATTGTCGCTATGTGGGAAGTAGGACGAGCCAGGCTGTTGCAGGACTTGGAGTCGGGTGTGAGAGAGATTGGAAAAGAGAAAGAGCTGGAGATGGATGGAGAGGAACAGAGGGAGGGGAAAAGAGGGAGTTAGAGAAGAAGGTAATGAGGGAGTGCAAGAGAGGGAAGAAGAGAGGGAAGAAGAGAGGGAGGGGAAGAGAGGGAGGGGAAGAGGGGGAGGGGAATAGAGGGAGGCGAAGAGGGGGAGGGGAAGAGGGGGAGGGGAAGAGGGGGAGGGGAAGAGGGGGAGGGGAAAAGGGGGAGAAAGAGGAGTGAAAAAGGATCAAATTGGCTGCTGTCTGTTTGAAAACCATTCAGGCGGTAAGGCAGATGTATTTTTTCTCATACAGAGTGTCTTTTCCAGATGTCTCTGATGATGCTAAAATAAATGTGGTAACGCAGTTGCAAGTGCCCACACTTGCACACGTGCGCACACAAACAAAAAACAATCTCATGCAATGTTTTTATGTGTGTGTGTTCACTGTTGCAAATATTTACCACCACTCAGAGACTATTCTGCGTCCCAGGCAGAGCAGCTTTCCTTTGCTGAGCTCACCACCCAGGCTGAGGCCAACCACAACCAGAACCTGCTGTTTGATGTGTCCTGGTACAGAGCCAGCAGGGAGGTAAGTGTGACATGAGCACCTCAGCCACACAGCTCACCCTCTCTGGGCAGCTCAACAACTCTACCTCCCCCCATGGCTCAAGGAGAAAGATATTAAAGCAAATAACAACTGATCATATTCAACTGGCAAGTGAGCTACTGAGTCTGAAATCGGTCTACAACTTACTAAAACAACATACTGTTGTTTTTGTACTAATCCCTAACTCATATTTAAAAGGTACTGTTTAACGACGATACAATAACAGACAAATAACACCATTCTGGACATAACTCACCCATGATGCATCATTAAATGCTTGTGTTATTTCCCATCGTTCATTCATTTCGATACAGTGAGTCACTGTCACAGCAGATTGTCTGTTGTGTGAGAAAGAACTGAACCTAACAAGAAAACTCTGTTCCTCAAAAGTGAGCGTGAATTATAGGTGAAAGGTCAATATGAGTATGACATCCTGGTATTTCTAGAATACTACATATAGCAACTTCCACACAGCCCATACATTTTTTTATTTTCATATTCCCAAATACATACTACTTACAATGAAGGTACATGTTTAGAACCACAGTCCAAGTATTTGCTAGCAGTGCGGTGATAACAGTTAGTTGCTGTTTTGTACCACTGACCCGGGTCTTTCTTAGTTCCCTGAGTTCTGTAGCTTCCAGGCTACATATGCCCTCCGCAGTGCAGTGGTTACATTGGCTGGTCTCATTGGGCTGACATTATAGGTATATAGGTATATGTGTGTGTATTCTTGAGCAAGCACCTGTAGGGTTCTGACTGAACATGAGATCAACATTTGCAGAGCAGAATACATGTATTAACTTGCGTTAGGTCTTTTTTTATTTATGTGCATAAGACATATTTATTTACACATACGTACCTGCTTAAAATGTACAGGAAGATGTGTTCACACATTTTGTTTTATCCCGTCCTGCATTTGTGCAGGTTTGGTCCTGGTCGTGTCATCACAAATCGGGGCCGTGTCCCTCAGAATTTCGAACAAATCCAGCTGGACAGGCTCAGGCCCCCAAGAGTTGTGTGGACATGCAGACAAGAGAGCTCAGCTATAAGACCTTTACCTTCCTCGAGACTGGGAGGGGTTTTGAGTCAATTCTCCCATCTCCTTGATCTCGGCACCTCTGTACATTGAGCAGAAGTGCAAAGCAAAACCATTTTCAAGAACTCACAGTCAATTCATCCTAACTTATTGTAATTATTCTGTTGTGACCTGAATGTAATGGATCCGGTATGTGGCCATTTTGCATGGTGCCAGAAGGAAAGCAACCATAGCCTGTCATTAGACTGTCTCTCCGCTGTCTCCCAGGTCAGGTAACACTGACTCAGTCCTTTCTCACTCTTCGCTGGCTCTGTCTCCCAGGTCAGGTAACACTGGCTCAGTCCTTTCTCACTCTCCGATGTCTCTGTCTCCCAGGTCAGGTAACACTGGCTCAGTCCTTTCTCACTCTCCGCTGGCTCTGTCTCCCAGGTCAGGTAACACTGGCTCAGTCCTTTCTCACTCTCCGCTGGCTCTGTCTCCCAGGTCAGGTAACACTGGCTCAGTCCTTTCTCACTCTCCGCTGGCTCTGTCTCCCAGGTCAGGTAACACTGGCTCAGTCCTTTCTCACTCTCCGCTGGCTCTGTCTCCCAGGTCAGGTAACACAGACTCAGTCCTTTCTCACTATTCCAATTAATATCTCACTGAATAAAGTAACTTAGTTAACGAACAAACATGTGAACGCGGTAATCACTGTCTAAATCACACTGAACTATTGGGGTTTTCGGGGGGTGGCCACTGGACAAGCTCCCGATCAACAGCTCAGGGGGTGTGTATGCACTCCTTTATGTGGGTGGAAATGGTCACATAGCAGAGCTGGGGGGCCCACCCACCTCTAACACACCTAGATCTATGAGTGCATTGGTGGAGTTGGTTTGAGCAACAGACACATTTAGTTAACCTGATAACCCCCCCTCCCCCAGAAAAAATGAATAACAGAGTGCTTATTGTTCTTTTTACAGGTAAGTACACGCACACTCATTTTTAACAATAACCTGGGAGCAATTAGAGTTAACTGCCTTGCCTGCTTCAGCTCCCCACATCTCCAGAAGTAATAATCAAGTTTTATTTGTCATATAAACAGTACATATGGACCATTCAACTAAATGCTTACTGGCCAGTATCCTCCCAACAATGCAACAACAACAGAAATTGATTCAGTACAGTACATAAAAAGTACATAAAAATGTGTAAGGACTTCATTTAACAAGGAATTAAGGACACAATACTAGTAAAGAAGATAATATGAATAAAGATGAGGGTGCATATTGTTTATGTTATTTACATGTGTATCAGGTTGGGAATGTTTAAATTGTGCAGTAGTTATAATAACTAAGTCTGGTCATTAATTACTTGTAAAAGGTAGGCTGATAGCAACAGATGTGAAGTGTGCATGAGGCAAGAATGTAGGTATGTATGTGCAAGCTTTTCTCCAGTTATATACTGAGTCCTTCTACCACACACTGTGGGCCCTGCGGTCATGTGCGAAGCAGTGTCCTTTACCATGCAATGTTGCAGCCAGGCAGAATGCTCTCGATGTAGCTGAATAATCTTTTGTCGTCTTAGGAAGAAGAGCCATTGCTTGACCTATTGAACATTTCTGACCTATTGAAACCTTTCGTTTACTGGTCAGATGCTCTAACTGCCAGTGAATTAGACCAAAATGAAATTAAAATGTGTCTTGAACAATGGCAGTGATGGTTCTTTAATCTGATTGTCAAACAAATTACAAAAAATGTACTACCTGCACACGTCCACACAACCTGCTTGATCCCGGACACCAAGACAGAGAACAGTGACTCGGTTCACTAATAACTTATACTATCATTAATATTACCCATTTTTCCAAAACAACTTTAGTCATTCATTGCACCTGCTGGTCACAATTATTTCTAAAACAGGATTAATATGAAATTAGCAAAGAGAACAAAAAGAAAATTTAAAAGTTGATGATTGATTGCATTTTTCAAGAATGAATCCCGTTAATAGATTGCCAAATGTAATCAACGGAAACAGCTTTGTAGAATGAAAACATTGTCTACACAACCAGTCTCTGCTTAAAACTTGAACACATATTTTGAGGCTCCTTCTTCAATTTGCAATACTATGTTTATCACCTGCACCTCCATCAGTCTAGTTATAATGGAAACCATGCATCAGTCATGACTGTCAGATGAGTATGGCTGTATTCTTCATACTTCTTTTATCTGTTTTAACATACTTAATAAATACTACAAAAAGCATATGAAATGGGCCTGGCATTGTTGTGGCGGAAGTTGTGTCTGGCAGATTTACTGCCATTGAAAGATCCAACACTGATTTGGTTCTTTTAATATTTAGTATTTATGCTCTGATTAGAGTTCTCAATTTCACCAGCGCCCAAAGGGTTCAATTATACACATGACAGTAAAATGTCATGTCTATTCTGATGGTGTGCTTCTTTGTCAGGAGCTCTCCCAGATGTGCTTCGGAAACAGACAGGTATTCTTCTGAGACAGACAGGCGTGCTCTGGAAACATGTCTATTGCATTCAACAAATATACAAAATGTCCAAAAACACTGTTGTACAAAACCTAACATCTAAACAATAGCCTAAATGTACAAAAGCAGCATATTCTCGCTTTGTCTCGGAAAAACAGGTCCAATATGAATGAAAATGACGCAGCCAAAGCGGTGTGCAGCCAGAGGTTCAGCACTGGTGCAGTGGAAAGCCGGCCACTGTATTGGTGCTCATGCCTCCCCGTTAAATGGGATTCACTGCATTGAAATGCAGTGTCTAGTTGTCTAGTAGGCCTGTATGGAAAGAAGCATGCTTTGTGTGAGTGGCAAATCCTTCTGGCAATATAAATCAATAATATTTAAGCTACAATAAGCTTCATTCAAATTTCTGGCAAAATCACTGCAGTCATTTTAGGCCCTTGTCCAAACTCATTGAACATACCCTATTAAATGGTTGAATGTGTGAACTTGGCAGAGGTTAGCGGAACAGCCTAAGTTACATAAGGTATTTGAAAGAAAATAAAAGAATATCGGCCTTACACATTTCTCCTGTGCAATTAATGGCAAGCTCCTTCCACATACTTTTTGTAGACTTTATTATACATTTATTTATTATACATGTTACTGCAGACAAATGATAATAACCATAAAGAACACAGATATACTCATCTGACAATCACGACATGTGCAGTGTCATTTGCATGTTATTATAATGAATAACGAAATAGCATCTCATTATAATGACATAGCTATCTCGTTATAACAAGAGACATTTAGAGTTGTGGCACCAACACAATTTTTTCTGGCCTTTCATAAAAATTGTCTGCTAAATACACAGAAAAAAAGAATGTCCACAACTCTGGTATGTTTCCATGGTGCATTTAGTGCATATAATTGCACAAAAACTGTCAACATTTCAGAATCCATGTCAAATACTAAGCAACATCACTTCACATCACGTACTTGATTAAAGGAACGTTCAGGGGAGCTGCCCGCAACTTGTGGAACCATTAAAGACCCAGCATTTTAAGGGCAGCAGTACTGGCTGTTCTCCGATTGGCTTCACTGAGATCGTATAAACGAGTATGTCTATTTCCTTCCCTATTTGTGGAACACAACAGGTATCATAATTAGTTACAAAACTATTTTCCTCAATTCTATATACAGCTCAGGAGGGAAATGTTAAAAAAAAAAGCATAAAATTGCTAGTGAATCTTTCCTAATGTGTTATTGAATAGAAACATGCTAACTAATACTGAAATTAGACACTGGCGAGCAAGCAGAAACAGAGGAGGTCTGTGGAAAACTCACACTGTTCTGGATGCTGAACTCAGGAAACCATTATAGTTTTCCTTGTAAGAGTTTACCACCATACATTTACTGCTTTTTATGTTCTTCGGAAAATGTATTCAGACTGAAGTGGTTTTATATTCATGAAATTCCTGTCAGAGATATTATTGACAGGGCTAAGGTAATAAAAGTTGTTTACTTAGGGTTGTGCGGCGTATTTACCTCTTCTGTCCCATACGGAATTATTTCTTCATCTCTGCTTTCTATGCAGGAAGAACACAGTCATATCAAAGTACACAAGGTCTTCTGTATTTTTCTTTATTGTTAAAATCAGTTAAGTAATCTGTTATAGGGTCCTTCTAGCAGCTATAGAATGAGATTTTGTAGTCATTGAATGAGTGTGTTTCGAACAGGTGGGCTTGTTTCATATCTAGCTTCTGAAGAAAATCTCAGCTGTAACACCGTGACTACTCCTCAAGAAAGACAACGTTCAGGTCAAAGGTGACAGAAAAATATCCTTTCGGTATTCAGCTCCGTGTAGCAAAGTGTAGCTATACTTTATACATCTTCTATATAAAAAGGCATCTGGTCACTGATAAAGTCAGAGCCGGTCAAGTTGCTACGCATGCATATCCCTTTTGTCAAGCTTCCGAACCTCTTGTGACTTCTCTTTTGTACATGACAACGTATATTTAAATGTTATGTAAATTATTGCTTAACATGATGCACATACCTCTCGCGTTTTTCGCCCGTTTACTCCCTCTCATAGTCTGAAAAGACTCTGAGGTCTCTAACGTGAATTATTCAACGCCTCGTCTTGTACAGTATCAGTGTGGGGACAGCACTCCGTCATTTGCATACGCCCCTATCAACCCTCACAGAGGATCTACTTAGCAATTTTTTCCAGCAAAATAGAATAAACAACATCGACAACAACAGTATTTCATAGGCGCAATTAGCTACCCGTGTGACTTCAGAAGAAGGGGGAGGGGCATTGAAACAATTATCACAACGGGAAGGCAATTTCACCAGGGCATGCCACTATCCCTGGAGAGGGAAAATGTGATGCTTTTGTTTACTGCTGGGGCTTAATTGGGGGAAATTGGAAATGTAGTGCTATACCGATAATGTAGGTGGAAGGGATACTTATGTCATGAAAGTTAGAAAAGCCTTTACAAGTCCCTTCTGTTCAGCTGATTACTGGAATGGTTTGATTCTATTTCATTACATTTTGCTTTAGAGGGCGGTGGAGCCGTAGAAGGGTATGGAGGATGATTGTCGTCAACATTAACTTTTGTTTTTATGGAAAAGTTTCCTTTCTATTGGATTTCCTTTTTGTTGCATTTTCCTCTGGCAATTAAGTTTCTCTCCAGCATGAACATTTGCTGAATGAATGACATGGATTGTGTTGGTGTGTTGAATGCTTTCAGGTGGTTGGAACACAAGGACTACACAATCCAGTGGAAACCTGACTGAGACATGGCTTCTGAACCGTAAACCACAAGACAGATGATATAATGCAATAAAGTGAATAGATAAAGAGGCACACTCTGACACTTTTTATTGAGATTTAAAAGAAAAAAACACTGCCCATGCACCTACCTCTACAGCAGATTGCTGGAAATGGGGAGGGGGGAGTTTGCTTTCCTACCCTTCATTCCAGGCCGCCTGGTAGATTGTTGACGTGCTGTACTCTGCCTGCTGTTACCTACCTGGCTACCTGCCAAACTTTTTCGAATTTACTCGATATAAACTAATTGGTCAAAATTCTATTTTAGAGTTTTACCAACGCAATATTTATCTGTTGACCTCTTACCCAACTTTTCTACACCGGGACTCTTTTTGGACATAATTAACAGAACTACTCACCCCTGAACACCGGAGGCTAAGTATCATTACAATGCCTTTTCACTGTAATTGTTGTAGCAACAACACGGAGGAGAATGTTCGTCTTAAGTTAAAGATAGCAGAGTTAGAGGCTCGGCTTCTGACGCAAATGCCAGGCAAGGATTATGCTAGTGTAGAAATAGAAAAATCTGCGTCAGTGCCACCAGGTAGAAACGATAGTTTTGTTAGCCCCCCGGCACAGCTCCTGCAGCCGGGTAATAACTTTCTCTTGGTCACTGGGAAGAAATGCCGTCGACCAGTTAAACCTGAATCGTTGCTAAAACCAACTGAGACTTTGAACAGGTTTTCCCCACTGGAGTCGGAGTCAAGGCCCGAGCCGTCTTCGGAGGGGAATGGTCGGCAGGCATGTTCTACCGGTGGACTTGAAAAACTGAAAACTTTAGTCATTGGCGATTCCATCACACGCAGTATTAGACTAAAGAATCAGCCGGCGATCGTACATTGTTTACCGGGGGGCAGAGCCACCGACGTAGCTGCAAATCTGGGGTTGGTGCTAGCAAAGTCTAAAACTGGCAAGTATAGAGAGTACAGAGATATTGTTATCCACGTTGGCACCAACGATGTTAGGATGAAACAGTCAGAGGTTACGAAGCAGAACATAGCATCAGCGTGTAAATTAGCTAGAAAGATGTGTCGGCATCGAGTAATTGTCTCTGGCCCCCTCCCAGCTAGGGGTGGTGACGAGCTCTACAGCAGACTTGCGCAACTCAATCGCTGGCTGAAAACGGAGTTCTGCCCGTCGCAGGAGGTAGAGTTTGTAGATAACTGGCCTTCTTTTTGGGACTCTCCCAGAAATAGGGCCAGGCCTGATCTGCTGAGGAGCGACGGACTCCATCCTAGCTGGAGTGGTGCTCTTCTTTTGTCTAGGAACATTGACAGGAGTCTCACTCCTATAGCTTTAACATGAGATAGGGTGCAGGTCAGGCTGCAGGCTGTTAGCCAGCCTGCTAGCATAGTGGAGTCTGTCAATAGCATAGCCAGAGTAGTTAGTACAGCTTTACCTATTGTCACTGTGACTTGTTCCAGGCTGAGAAAAGTTAAACAAGGTAGTGCTAACAAAAACAACCTTATTAAGATAAAGCCTTCCTCCACCTCGGTCAAAAATAAAAATAATTGTATTACTTCGCATCTCAAAATGGGACTCCTAAATATTAGATCTCTTGCTCCAAAGGCAGTTGCGGTAAATGAATTAATCTCTGATCATAAACTAGATGCTATTGGTTTATGTGAAACGTGGCTAAAGCCTAATGAATTCACTGCCTTAAATGAGGCCTCTCCTCCTGGCTATACTAGTGATCATATCCCTCGTGCGTCCCGAAAAAGAGGGGGTGTCGCTAATATTTATGACAGTAAATATAAACTTACTCTCAAACATATCACAGAGTTTCATTCTTTCGAAGTTTTACTCATGAAAGTTAACCAGGCCGATAAATCATTTTACATAGCTACTATTTATATGCCCCCCGGGCCATACACATTGTTCCTCAATGAGTTTCCAGAATTCTTGTCTAACCTTGTAGTCATGGCAGATAGTATTCTAATTTTTGGCGATTTCAATATCCATATGGAAAACCCCAATGATCCTCTTCAAAAAGCCTTTCAAGCCATAATCGACTCAATGGGTTTCATCCAACATGTCTCAGGTCCAACACATTGCCACAATCATACCTTAGATTTAGTCCTGTCACGAGAAATAGATATTGTAGATCTAATAATTTACCCCCAAAATCCTGGATTATCGGATCACTGTCTTATTACATTTACCGTTAAAACAAGAAATCCACTTGCCCCCCAAACAATGAGTTTCAAAAGCCGTACTATAAATTCTCGGATTACAAATAAATTCCTTGATATTCTTACTAGTTCGCTCATTAATGACAGAGTAAATAAATCTGTAAACGATCAAATCGAGGATCTAAACTCAATACTGCGAAATACATTAGACATAGTTGCACCACTAAAAACTAAAGAAATACGCAACAAGAAACTTGCTCCCTGGTACACAGACAATACTAGAGCACTTAAGCAAGCCTCCAGAAAATTGGAGCGAAAGTGGCGCTCCACCAAGTTGGAAGTATTCAGACTAGCCTGGATAGACAGTACAGTACAATACCGAAAATCACTCACGTCTGCTCGATCAGCTTATTTCTCCAACCTGATTGAGGCGAACAAAAACAATCCAAAATTTCTCTTTGATACAGTTGCAAAGTTAACAAAAAAGCAAAGCTTAGCAAGTGAAGTGGGTCTTCACTTTAGTTGTAATGAATACATGAACTACTTTGATGAAAAGATCGTCACCATTAGAAAACAAATAACTGAATCCTTAAATAGTTATGGTCCTAAAAAAGGTAACAAATGACCTTCTAATGGCCTCAGACAAAGGTTCCGCATCCGTCCTGTTGCTTCTTGATCTTAGTGCTGCTTTTGACACTATTGATCACTCCCTTCTCTTAGAGAGACTGGAAACCAATATTGGGCTACGTGGACATGTTCTAGCCTGGTTTAAATCTTATTTATCTGAAAGATATCAGTTCGTTAGTGTGGATGGCATATCCTCTGACAAGTCAAAGGTATGCTTTGGAGTTCCTCAAGGCTCGGTTCTGGGCCCATTACTTTTCTCACTATACATGCTCCCTCTGGGCGATGTAATCCGAAATCACAATATTAACTTTCACTGTTATGCTGATGACACACAGTTATATATTTCAATGAAGCATGGAGAAGCCCCTAAATTAGCTATTTTGGAAGCATGCGTTTCAGATATTAGGAAGTGGATGACAGAGAATTTCTTGCTCTTAAACTCAAATAAAACAGAAATGCTCCTTTTAGGACCCAAAAAACAAAGAGCGTTGTTAGCAGATCTCACTGTGAACCTCGACGGCTGCATGGTCGTATCCCAAAAAACTGTAAAAAACCTTGGCGTTACCCTTGACCCTGACCTCTCCTTGGAAGAACATATAAAATATGTCTCAAGAGTTGCTTATTTTCATCTTCGAAACATCGCAAAAATTAGAAACTTTCTATCAAAAACGGATGCAGAAAAATTAATTCATGCTTTCGTTACTTCTAGATTAGATTACTGCAATGCTCTTCTCTCTGGTTATCCAGACAAATTAATAAATAAACTTCAATTAGTGCTGCACTCAGCTGCTAGAATCCTAACTAGAACAAAAAATTTTTAACACATTACTCCTGTCCTGGCATCCTTACATTGGCTGCCTGTTAGGGTTAGGGCTGATTTTAAGGTTTTACTCCTAACCTATAAATCAATACATGGACTTGCTCCTACTTACCTTGCTGAAATGATCCAGCCATACATACCTACACGTAACCTTAGATCGCAAGATGCAGGCCTTTTAATTGTACCTAGAATTTCTAAACAAACAGTTGGCGGCAGGGCCTTTTCTCATAGAGCTCCACTCCTGTGGAATGATCTGCCAATTAAGGTTAGAAATGCAAACTCAGTGCAAACTTTCAAGTGTCTACTAAAAACTCATCTCTACAGCACGGTTTATAATTAGGTGTAGCCTGGCCCGGGGGCGTGAAGGTGACCAGTAGGCTTGATACTGTCCACCCTTGCTGTCTTGCCAGGTGGGCTCTCGTCGCCACTGGGATGCCCTCCCTCCAATGCCCTTCGGGGGAAGAGTCACTGGCTGGTTGTTGACTCTCTATTGCGCACTTGTGCAGTTGGGTTGTACGCTGCTAGCAATACTCGGCCCTCATTCAGGGGGGTTGCGGTTGGTGGGTGTCCCTTTGGTTGATGCCTGGCAATGTGGTTGGATTGATTTCCTGCCTGTTGGGCCCTGTCCGGGGCCTACCCCGGGTAGGGCCACAGTGTCACCGGACCCCCCCGTCTCAGTTTCCAAGGTGTTACGCTGCTATATTATTGGGCTGGGGGACATGAGGGATGTACTACTAACTTTTCTCAGTTTCCTCCAATTTTAAATTTTAGAAGGAGATGAGGTCCTGGTCCACACCTGCGGATTACCTGGTTTGGGGGGACCGTTGCTGTTCCTGTCCTTGTCCACCTGGTCATACTTCTGACCTAGTCTAAAATCGAATATACTCTGGATTTAGCCAAGAGAAATTTATTTATTATTCCAATTGGACTCTTAATATCTCACCGGCACAGCCAGAAGAGGACTGGTCACCCCTCTGAGCCTGGGTCCTCTCTAGGTTTCTTCCTAAAATTCGACCTTCTTAGGGAGTTTTTCCTAGCCACTGAAATTCAACACTACTGTTGTTTGCTCCTTGGGGTTTAAGGCCGGGTGTCTCTGTAAAGCACTTTGTGACAACTGCTGTTGTAAAAAGCGCTTTATAAATAAATTTTGATTGATTGAATTTTGATTGGTACTACAGACCTCTGCGCTCCATGCCCAGCTCCAGACCCCAACCCAATATAGGCTCTACATCTGCCTACAGACACTGAACAAAGGAGACATCCCTTGTGAGTTAATCTTTAATCCTGCTGAATCATGTTGAGTCCGTAGTTCAATTCTTCACAATTCAACCAAGCCAGACTGAAAATCCAATAATGCAACACACTCTCCATTGTAATCATAGTTGTTAAGGTGGACAAGAGCACTGGGCCAGTAAATGATTGGCTGGTTCTAATCCCTGAACCAACAAGTTGAAAATGTCCTGTCGTTCTGTCCCTGAGCAACACGGTTGACCCTAATTGCTCCAAGGTATTTGCTTTAAATTACGATGTGTTTGTATCATAACAGTAAATCTAGTATTTGAGAGAATACTTTAAAAGAGTTGTCTCTCAAGTTAGCCCTCCTTCTTAAGGTGTGGCCTACCTGACATTTGAGGACATCTGCTCCATGGCATTGGCATCTCAGCGGTCTCAGTGCATCCAAGTATTTCATTAAAATACACACTGATAACACCACCCTCAACATTCTCACTAAAAAGCTAGACTGAACTACTTAAACCAGTACCACAACACACCCCAACAAATGTATCAAACGGGTACGTCCAACCACTTACCAATCCAGTACCTCCACGCACACTGAAAATAGTTGGCTTTTTAGAAGCCAGACTGCTTCTTCCTTCCTGTTAAGGAAAACCCAACGTTCCTTCTATATGTTGCAGATTGAAGAACTGACAGTGTTCTGGAAAAGATGAATGTGTGTCATAGGGGCCCATGTATTACTCTTTAGGACGTTTTTATGCGTGTGTACTACTATACCCTAGGATGGCCTTTACATTCATTTGTTAGTGAAATTTTGTACTGCCCTCTATAGAGACATTATCACTACTATATGTCAGATAAATCCTAACTCCCTTAACCCAAGGGACTCATCTGTGTCGGTCAGTGACGACTCAGATAATTGATTTCCATTTGAGTGGACGTTAGACGAGCGATTGTTTAAGCATGGCCACATAGTCCGCATTGACAGCTAATGTCATTTTACCCACTTAAGTAATGTCAGCACACTTCCAAGCCGAAGTGTAATTAAAACGAAACAATTAGCCAATTTTTCAAAGCTTTATACCCCTTCATGCACTTAAAATACAAAAGGTGCCATCGATGGAAGCACAAAACAAGCTTTTTCAAAGACATTTGTTAGGTATCCTTTACTGCAGTTAATGCTTGCAGCTTGCACAATTAATTATGACAGAACTGCATAAAAAAAACGGCATCAAAAACAACGATACAGGGTGAATATAACCAACGGCGTATGAGACACATACGGGGAAGAGTGTAGTGGGAGACTTAGGTGGTTTACATTTGCCACCTGAGCCATTGGCCACCAATGTTGTGTGTTGTTCTCATAGTCTACAAAGGCCACTTCTGAAGTCAGGGTCAACGAGATCATCCGCACGTGTGTGGAAGTCTATGGTAACGAGACCTCACCAACATAATAGTTTGGAGACGAGAGAGAGATAATGACCTTCTCTTCCTAACATGCTTTGTAAATGTCTTTACCCTATCTTTACTGTATCTTTAACCTATCTTTAGCTTATCTTTACCCCGTCTTTACCCTATCTTTAGCTTATCTTAACCCTGTATTTACTGTATCTTTAGCTTATCTTTACCCTGTATTTACTGTATCTTTAGCTTATCTTTACCCCATATTTACTGTATCTTTACTCTATCTTTACCCTATCTTTACTGTATATTTACCCTACCTTTACTGTATCTTTCCCTGTCTTTACTGTATCTTTACCTTATATTTACCCTACCCTCGCCCTGTCTTTACTTTTCTTTACCCTATCTTTACTGTATCCTCACCCTATTCTAGTTGACATTCAGCAGAGTTTGTTGATGTAGATAACTGAATATAATGCATGTTAATATATTATTCTATTCTTGTCCACCAGCTTGCTCTTTCTATATGCAAACTGAGCCTAGGGACGTGGTTAGTATTATTCATATTTGAATGAAATACAGTAGATGGGGTATATCGTATCACTGGGATGTCTATAAATAGGAATAGTTGATACCTCAGACTATGTATCTCATCCACAAGATCCAGTCATGGCCCTCAGGGAGCTACAGAGCCAGGTGCCAGAGCACATCACCTGGGAAGCATACAGACTCACTGACCTCAGGAACATCCGACACGTCTTGTGAAGAAGCGGGGTACAGAATGAAGCTTAAATTGAGATTGGAAACTCTAGTCAATATACAGGCAGTATATTATGTGTTAAATTAGTACTGTTGTATTGTGTGTTTTCATTAAATCTTTATCATGGTACTGAGGAAATGAAGTGATCAAACCGTAGACAAGCACTGGCATATGCTGATCTATTTATGATCTTTGATATGACTGAGCCCTGAAAGAAATGTGCTTCAATCTTGTGCTGCAAAAAATGCTTTCTCAAAAATAAGTAAAAAATACACTGAAAATGAGGGGGGGGGGGGGGGGGGGGGATGGGGTGATAAAAGAAAGAATGTCTGTTGTAATTGAAAAGTTGGAAAACAACCAAAATTGTCAAATTCAGACAGACAAATATGAAAAAAAACATGATATTGTTGTTTTCAGAATGTAAAACCCTTATTGTCTTGTTCTAAAAATCAAGTTGTGCCTGAGTTCAACTAAGTTGCTTGTTTTCAGTTTTTCTACAAAAAGAAATCACCCGATTGGCATTATGTTTCTAGTTTCACATATTTTTTTATAATACATTTTAGAAAGACATTTTGCAGTAGTAGCATTTTCATTTCACTTTGTCCTCTGGGAAAAGGAGATTAAATATTTATGTGTGTCAAGGTACATTTTGTGCAGTATAAGAAAACAGCAGGAAGGCGTGCTTGATACTGTACTTTATAACGGTAGGTTTACTTTTGGAGAACATTGCTATATGATCGGCTTTTGCAAAAATAGACTAACTTTCATCTGCATCCTGCGCTGCTTCTAAGGGCAGGGATCGTGCTGACACACACACACACACACACACACACAGGACTTTTACTGTCTGCTGACTGGTTCTTTTTGGGGTGTGGCGCTCTCTGCTTTGATATGCAGAGTCACACATCTTTTATAGCTCACACAGGGATTTACAAACAATTGTGCGGGAGTGTCTCACTGGAATTCCATTGATAAATGTATGGCCCCCTTCAATGCAAATTCCTTATGCTGTCCCACCCGCTTCTGTACAGTGTGATGGTGGCTGTGAAAAAAAAAGAACATCCTAAGTCTGTATCATCTACACGGACAGAAATACCTATATGTGAAGCTGTCAGATTGAAGGCATAAACCTCGTCAGCTTGTATTAGTTAGTCAGTGACTCTTTGTCAGTTTTATCTGCTTGAGCAGGATACGGTATCTTTGGTTGGTTTTAAAGGAACGTAACATCAGCCACACACCCACAGTCTGGATTGACTCAATTGAACACAACCTTCTCCTAACAGCGAGCCTTCCAGTTGACCACTGACATGCAGTGGTATCTCGCTGGCCTCCTTGTCTATTTTGTTTATGTAGACCAGCCATCCGAAGGCCACACCCGGCTGGTCTTTAAAAAAGACACACACATACACCTTGACATACATTGTAGGTATGCTAAGATTCGCCAGTCAACCATGTACGTTAACTACCAGTGCCACTGCCCAGATTCCCCTTCTCCCCGTTCTCGATTTTCACACAACACAATTATCATAATAGGGGGTTTAATGGAATCGGCGCGGGTACAAAACGCTCTGCTTGCGCGTGTACAACACCTTGATTGATTCTGCGCTCCATCTGTCGCCATCTGCTCCCCCCTGGACTGCATTAAACACAGTCATTACCAAGCCTCTGGCTGGTCAGGGAGAGCGTGATGTGTCTCCAAACCCAGAAAGAAGCAACACAGATGGGGGAGGCTCGGCCAACACCCCCCAACCATCCCCCTTCTACCACCTCCTTTGGAAAACTGCCCAGACTAGAGCGTCTAGAAGACAAATGGAGAGGGGAGCGGGAACACGGAATCAGCAGGACCACAGATGCTAATCGGTTTTCCTGTGGAATTCATTGAGGGTGCATGAGAGGAGGATGGGGTGTGTGTGCATGCATGTATGTGTGTGTGTGTGTTTGTGTGATAGAGAACACTTGTGTATAATAGAGAAGGGGTGTTGGTGGTCAATGCCTGAACTGCCAATATGGGAGTATTGACTAACACGTCAGCGCAAACAGTTACAAACCGGCCGATCGAAGAGTTGTCAGTCATCTGCTTCGAATCCTTCTGTTAGGTTGGTGAAATCGTAGGGTAAGCCATTCTCTGCCCGTGCTCAAGAGTGTCCCCTCTAACAAGGGTATCTTTTCGCAGCACACATGGAAAAAATGAGTGAATGTCGGTGACCGACATACAGTATCTCACAAAAGTGAGTACACCCCTCAAATTTTTGCTAATATTTGATTATATCTTTTCATGTGACAACAATGAAGAAATTACACTTTGCTCAAATGTAAAGTAATGAGTATACAGCTTGTATAGCAGTGTACATTTGCTGTCCCTTCAAAATAACACAACACAGCCATTGATTAATGTCTAAACCGCTGACAACAAAAGTACACCCCTAAGTGAAAATGTCCAAATTGGGCCCAAAATATCAATATTTTGTGTGGCCATCATTATTTTCCAGCACAGCCTTAACCCTCTTGGGCATGAAGTTCACCAGAGTTTCACAAGTTGCTGCTGGAGTCCTCTTCCACTCCTCCATGATGACATTACGGAGCTGGTGGATGTTAGAGACATTGCGCTCCTCCACCTTCCATTTGAGGATGCCCCACAGATGCTCAATAGGGTTTAGGTCTGGAGACATGCATACATACATACACTCAGCTTCTTTAGCAAGGGAGTGGTCATCTTGGAGGTGTGTTCAGGGTCGTTATCATGTTGGAATACTGCCCTGCGGCCCAGTCTCCAAAAGGAGGGGATCATGCTCTGCATCAGTATGTCATATTACATGTTGGCATTCATGGTTCCCTCAATGAACTGTAGCTCCCCAGTGCCGGCAGCATTCATGCAGCCGCAGATCATGACACTAACACCACCATGCTTGACTGTAGGCAAGACACACTTTGTACTCCTCACCTTGTACTCCTTGTTGCCACCACACACGCTTGACACCATCTGAACCAAATACGTTTATCTTGGTCTCATCAGACCACAGGACATGGTTCCAGTAATACATGTCCTTAGTCTGCTTGTCTTCAGCAAATCTTTAGAAGAGGCTTCCTTCTGGGACAACAGCCATGCAGACCAATTTGATGCAGTGTGCGGCGTACGATCTGAGCACTGACAGGCTGACCCCCACCCCTTCAACCTCTGCAGCAATGCTGACAGCACTCCTACGTCTATTTCCCAAAGACAACCTCTGGATATGACACTGAGCACATGCATTCAACTTCTTTGGTTGACCATGGTGAGGCCTGTTCTGAGTGGAACCTGTCCTGTTAAACCACTGTATGGTCTTGGCCACCGTGGTGCAGCTCAGTTTCAGGGTCCTGGCAATCTTCTTATAGCCTAGGCCATAAGCAACAATAACTGTTTTTATATCCTCAGACAGTTCTTTGCCATAAGGTGCCATGTTGAACTTCCAGTGACCAGTATGAGGGAGTGCAAATTTAACCAAATTTACCAAATTTAACACACCTGCTCCCTATTCACACCTGAGACCTTGTAACATTAACGAGTCACATGACACCGGGGAGGGAAAATGGCTAATTGATCCCAATTTGGACATTTTCACTTAGGGGTGTACTCACTTTTGTTGCCAGCAGTTTAGTCATTAATGGCTGTGTGTTGAGTTATTTTGATGGGACAGCAAATTTACACTGTTATACAAGCTGTACACTCACTACTTTACACTGTAGCAAAGAGTAATTTATTCAGTGTTGTCACATGAAAAGATATAATCAAATATTAGCAAAAATCTGAGAGGTGTACTCACTTTTGTTAGATACTGTAAGATGCACACAGCATTTTACAACTTTTTAAAGCTCCGACTGAGTTTTTTAAAAGTGTACAGTAAATAGTATATTTTGAAAAGTAGGAGGCTTCCTTGTGGCCTTTAGGTACTACACATTCTGCTATACGTGCAGTGTGTTCAGTTTGTTACATAGGCTGAATTGTCAAGTGAATGGTGGTTTTTGTTCAGTAAAATGTTAAAAGTGCAAATCCAAAATGAGTTCTAAGGATTTATTCCTTCTGCAAATTCACTCCTGTCTATTTTCCGGCATGCTCAGTTTATTGCTCGGTCTTCCATTGCATCCACAGCACTAATGGGTGTTAATGTGAGTGTTTATCATTCAGGTCCATGTTGAGTCAATGCTGAGGCGGAGTACTTTGTGTTGAGGTCAGCATACTTTGTGCCTCTGCTCTGTAGGAACAGTGTGTGAATGACCGGGCTTGTGTGTATGTGAAAGAGACAGAGAGAGAATGGCAGGACAGGTGAGCCCTTTCTCTATTGGACTGATGAATTGTCTCCTTTGTAAGAGAGTCTGAATGCACCCAAGGCTGTAATTGGAAAGTGGTGATGGTGGGTATAGGTTGTGCCATTCCACAACAATCTGATTAGGACTGTGTTTAGACAAGACTGGCGGATGGCAGATAATTCACTCTGCCGACTTTAAAAAATGTATTTCACCGCCTTTCGTTTAATTGTTATTTAAATTATTAATTCTCTCTTTCCTCCACTCTAAATTACCTACCTATGCAACATACACCCCAGGGCACAAGTCAGCTGCCATTATCAAACAGGAAGACTTGCTTAGACAACCCAATTTCCAAGTGCAAACTCACAAGCACACATGAACCATGTTTTGTCGTTCAGTAGTTTTGTGTTTTTTTTTATTGTTTCATTATTTTTTTGATTGCCTTTTTGAATTTCTGTTTGTTCTGGTTAGTTTCTAAGTCGATTAACATGTTGAGGCTGGGGGTAATAAGATGATCTGTCATAGTTATGGTTATGGTTCCTTTTTTTTAAATCCAATTTTGTGATAGCAAATGTGTGATCAAGACCCTGCTTGATCACAGCAACGTTCAGCAGACTAAGGACAGCCGTTGTGAAGTCATATCTCTTCCAAAGCACTGATGCCTTTCTGGTTGTTATCACAGTGGTCGCTCAACCAGGAAGTATAGACAAGAATCCTTACACCCCAGAAGGAGCACACGTCCCAGCCATATTCTTGAATTGATCACACATATGCATAAGCAACCACAAGGAGTCATCAGAGCACAATGAAGCAAGGCAACCGTATTCAATTAAAAACCCCGAAAACCAGGACGGTGCTAACCCTCTGTGGGTCATCTTGGCTAATCCATGAAGAGGATTCAAGCCCTGGTCTTCCAAAAATGCAGCTAACTGCGAGATATGGTGCAACAAACATGGTGAAGGAAACTCTGGGCCATGTTTAAGTCATGCAACGACAAAGACAAATGTATGATGTCGTTGCAGTGTGCGGCATGGGCATTTTGACACCATTTTGCATATACAGTTCCAGTCAAAAGCTTTTTACAGACCTACTCATTTGAGACGATTTCTTTATTTTTACTATTTTCCACATTGTAAACTAATGGTAAAAACTATTAAATAACACATACAGAATTATGTAATAACCAAAGAACCAAATACATTTATATTTACAATTCTTCAAAGTAGCCAACCTTTGCCTGTATGACAGCTGTGCAGACTCTTTGTATTCTCTCAATCAGCTCCATGAAGTAGTCACTTGGAATGCTGCTACAGTGTTTCAGGAGTTCCTATATATGCTGACCACTTGATGGCTGCTTTCCCTTCACTCTGAGGTCCAATTCATCCCAAACCATCTAAATGGGGTTGAAGTTGGGTGATTGTGGAGGCCAAGTCATCTGATACAGCACTCAATCAGAACTATATCTCCTTCATCAAATAGCCCTTGGAGGTGTGTTTTGGGTCAATGTACTTTTGAAAAACAAATGATGCCAGATGGGATTGCATATTGCTGCCAAATACTGTGGAAGCCATGGTTGTAGAGGGTGCCTTCAGTAACAGTATCAGCGACAGGGCCACCAGCAAAGCAACCCCAGACATCACACCTCCTCCTCCATTCTTCACGGAAAGAACACATCAAGATCATCCATTCACCCACTCTGTGTCTCACAAAGACACAGCAGTTGGAACCAAAAATCTAAAATTTTGACTCATCAAACCAAGGGGCAGACTTTCACCAAACCAATGTCAATTTCTTGTGTTTCTTGGCCCAAGCAAGTCTTTTCTTATTGGTGTCCTTCAGTAGTGCTTTCTTTGTAACAAGTTAAACACCTTATAATGAGCACCTCATTCACGCAGTCTCCTCTGAACAGTTGATGTTGAAATGAGTCTGTTACTTGAAGGCTGGTAAATTTAATAAACTTATCCTTTGCAGCAGCGGTAACTCTGGGTCTTCCTTTCCTTTGGTGGTCCTCATGAGAGCCAGTTTCATCACAATGCTGGATGGTTTTTGTGACTCCACTTAAAGTTCTTGATAATCTCCGTATTTAATCACCTTCATGTCTTGAAGTAATGATGGACTGTCTTTTTTATTTGAGCTGTTCTGGCCCTAATCATTAGCAACACAGTACAAACATAATGATGGTCTTCTCTATACCAACCCTAACCCTAGTCACAACATAACTGATTGCCTCATTAGTGTAGACATTCCACAAATTAATTTTGAACAAGTTAATTGAAATGCATTCCAGGTGACTACCTCATGAAGCTGGTTGAGACAATACAAAGAGTGTGCAAAGATTTCATGAACACAAAGGGTGGCAACTTTGAAGAATCTACAATATTAAATAATTTTGAGTCTTCACATTGAGTCTATTTGGATCTGTTAAACACTTTTTTGTTTGCAAAATGATTCCATGTGTTATTTCATAGTTTTATTGTCTTCACTATTATTTTACAATGTGGATAATTGTAAAACAAGAGAAACATCTTTGAATGAGTAGCTGTGTCCAAACAGCTATTCATTGGTAATGTATGTTTATATATTTATAAGCATATTTGACATACTCTTGTTGGAGGTTTTCACTGACTCACTGAAGTTCAGTTACAAAGGGAACACCGAAGAAAACCACTTGCCAATTCTCATCCCCTTGTAAAAATGTACACTTGTCTATTCTGTCCCCTGGTGACAATGTCATTTTCCTGGTGAGAGTGAGTGTATCAATATACATTGGTTCTTGAACAGATTGAGGTGTGTTTACAATCCACGGAAGCAATACGGTTCAAATCGGCTTGGGACTCAAACAAGGATGGAGCTCAGAAAAATGGCAGAACTTGAAAAAGGGTGTAAGATTATTGCAGAATGTTGGAAAAACCAGGATAGGAACCGTGGGAGGTGAAATCTTTCACTGGATTGTTGAAAACCTACAATAGATTTTCTTTCCCATGAACAAATATATTTGTTCAACAGTGAGAGGGCTAGTAGAAAATCCATTGTACACATCACTACTTTTTGCATACTTTGTAAAATCAATAATGGAATAGTTGGCTATTTTAATGTGGTATATTATATTTCACTGATTTAATCCCATTGCTCAGCTAATGGCAGCATTGTGGCAGCAAAGGCAATTATTTTCCATTTGGTTTACCTACATAGTTACTCAAGACCAAAAGGCTAAATGATCCATGGTAACACCATCCTAAAACAATTATATATGCGGAATGGATTACTATGGTACAAAGAGGTAACTATCACCCTGAAAGAGATAATTTTCTTTCATTTGTGAATGTTAAGTAAAATGTTCATTTGGAAGAGTGGTTTCTGGGGTCTACTGGAACGAACAAGAGTAAATTATAAAGGGAGCATTCTGGACATGATGTTGAATTTTCTCAGTTTTGCAGAAAGTATTCCAAACTGACCCCTTTAGCGGGTGGCTTCCCATCTAGTCCAATCTACCTCCTGTCATCCTTTGTCTTGAAGTCTTGCCTATGTGTGTTTCATGGTCACTGTAGTTTCCAGCTTGCAACTGTTAATTAAACCTCCGGGAGTAATAAAGAGTCCTCCTTTGGATGGGTTTCTCTGTTAAATTATGACATTCACACACATCCAATGCTTTCTCACCCTGTCTTTATCCTGAAAATGTACTCAGTATGCATATTTACACCTAAATCTCAAACGGTTGTTTTTGAGTCAGAGGAGCTCTGCGAAGCCCATCGAAAGCCTCTCTATCAAGAAACCCATGACATATTACTTACAGACATGCTGTGAGATTCCCTTTCATCACTTTCTTAGCAGTGCATGCATTATAATACACTCACACTCACCCCTTATTTTGCTCTTCTACTCCAATATTCCACATAACACACATCTTGCTTTGTCTTTCTCTCTGACACAGGCCCACACACACACTTACACACACTCATTCAAGCACACGCATACACACACACACACACACTCTCTTCCTCTATCACACACAAACACACACGCACACACTCTTCCTCTATCACACACACACGCTCTTCCTCTATCACGCACGCACACACACTCTTCCTCTATCACGCACACTCTTCCTCTATCACCCACAAACACACACACTCACACACTCTATCAAGCACACACATACACACACACACACACACTCCCTTCCTCTATCACACACAAACACACACGCAAACACTCTTCCTCTATCACACACACACGCTCTTCCTCTATCACGCACACACACACTCTTCCTCTATCACGCACACACTCTTCCTCTATCACGCACAGACACACCCACACACACACGCCCAAACACACACATACACACACAGCATATTTCAACCCGCACATTATTATCTCTGAACTTTCCCTTGGAGTAACACACAATAATATCCCCCGGGAGGACTAGCCCAGATCAAAGTTCCCTGGCTGCATTATTACATTATTTATTAGAAAAGTGCTTAAAATAGCTGTGCTTTTTAGAGTGAGAGACGCTTCATCACGGAGCAGCTATGTGTTCAGACCCTACCTCACAACTGCTACTGTTACTGATGATGATGAGGGGTGCAGAGGCGTGGAGCACTGAGCTGCACACCGCTCTGATCCCAGCCATTATGTGGAGACCTGACTGGCATCAGCATCTCCACCCACACATTTCCTTTCCCCTCTCATCCAGCGGCAGCATAATGGATCAAAACAGACCAAGGGATACATTCTGTACAGGTAGGTGTTACTTTAATAGACCAACCAGTCTGAACTGGTTACTGTACATAGATAGCCCTTAAGTCTAACCTCTAATTTGACATTTCCACCAAGTTAACGAAAGCAGTTATTTGAAAATGGTTATACCAAGAATCATTTAGTAATTTTTAGTTTTAGGACCAATTTGTTTTATTATTATTTGAAATTACAATGAAATGGGCCTTTACTTCTATGGTGCTAAATACGATTTTTGTTCTTCAGATCACGATTGTTTATGGAGGGGAAAAAAACTAAACCGTTTGTTCAGAGTCTCATGTCATTTATTAAATCACATCACAAGACACGTTTTCATAAATAAAATGGTTTTCAAGAGTTATTCCCCTTTAATAGCGCATCTAGCATATTTTGCCTGCTGCTGATGCCATTTCATACAAATAGCAAACAAAAGATACAAATGATGTACTAACTCATTATATGTCATATGTCTGCCAGGTAAGACTAATTTGCTGTTTTGCAATGTTTAGATTTTTGGTGAAAGTATTTCTGTCAACTCAGAAGACATGGTTATCATTAACAGCTGAAAACACAGAAGTGGTCACACACCTGCAATACAAAGAGAGACAGGAGCAACATGCAGCAAATTAACTGCCAGATATTGTGTCAGGTTTGGCTTTTCAAAACAATAATGGGTAAACCGGGGTCGAGTAAAGGCAATCAATAATTGTGCTCTACTTTTGATTGGTCCAAAAAACCATGAGGCTGTGCCAATGACATTTTAGGATGTTATCACATGACAGTTACAGTACAGTGGTAATGGACCAGTTGGGTCATTGAAATCGATGCCTGGGTCTATAGGAATTCAACAGACCAGTCATCAAAACAAGTTTTTAATGACTGTGCTTCAAAATATTTGTCAATACATGCAGATGGGACCTAATTAACCGGACATCTGGTTGAAAGATTCATCAAAAGACTTACAGACCCGATAAGAAAAAACGCAATGCTTTCTGGCAGCCCAATTTGGAATACTGTTTTCCCTGCATTCTATTCAGTTCATCAGCAAGTGGACAGGGTGACACACTGTGGATGAAGACAGGCGCTTTGCGGAGCGACTGAGCAAGTGAACAAATGTGACATGAGCAGTCAGAGCACATCTGGAATGCTCACTCAGGCTAGCCATATTGAATTGGCACTCAGGAGACATGACAAAACTGAATAATCAGAGACCCAGGAGTCTTCAGGGATGTGGGTATCTTTGTTGCGCCATCTTTTGGACAGTGACATGTATTTCTCTGACCTGTGTTGCAGTCATGACAAAAGCAACCTGTTCTCACGTATGTTTTTATTAGATCTCCTGCTAAATTTGGTGATTAGTAGATAAAATAGCTAGCCATGGCAGTAAGTCAGAAAATAGACTAGTAATGAGCTGTGCTACAGTGTGGACACCAGGCCCGGCGTCACACATGGGGAGTGGGTGCATAATGTGGGCATTGCCCCCTCAGATGGGAACTTGACACTTAAATGTACTATAATCCTGTAGGTAACTTAGTCCACTTCAGCCACAATGTTATTGAGGCGAGGGAGTGTTAGATTCATTTGATTATTTTCAATCCTGGTATGTGAGGAGATAAATTGTCTTCCTTGATTTTGCTTCAGTAGCTACGTTATAGCGATGGGAAGCTCGACCCTTTCTACTGACTCGGATCTTATCGAGTCGTTCAGTAAAAAGTTCGAAGTCATTTCTCTCTAGTCATTTCGTTCATTTGAGTACCCCTAATCCCCCGGGGCCAACGAATGCTCATCATCAAAGCAAACGCTTGTTTGACTCTATGATTACTACTATGTTTATCATAGGCCTACTAACAGCGAAGTGTTTGGGTAGAACTCCATTGCCAGTCGTTGAAATGAACGAAACAAACATTCAATTGAACAATAAAACTGTCTTTTTTACTTAGGCAAAGGCACTCCATGCTTGTTTTCATCTGTTTTTTTCATCAGTAATCAACTAACTTCAAACCCGATTCCAAAAAAGTTGGGACACTGTACAAATTATGAGTCAAAAAAGGAATGGAATAATTTACAAATCTCATAAACTTAGATTAAATTCACAATAGAATATAGATAACATATCGAATGTTGAAAGTGAGACATTTTGTAATGTCATGCCAAATATTGACTCATTTTGGATTTCATGAGAGCTACACATTCCAAAAAAGTTGGGACAGGTAGCAATAAGAGGCCGGAAAAGTTAAATGTACAGATAAGGAACAGCTGGAGGAACAATTTGCAACTTATTATGTCAATTGGCAACATGATTGGGTATAAAAAGAGCCTCTCAGAGTGGCAGTGTCTCTCAGAAGTCAAGATGGGCAGAGGATCACCAATTCCCCCAATGCTGCGGCGATAACTAGTGGAGCAATATCAGAAAGGAGTTTCTCAGAGAAAAATTGCAAAGAGTTTGAAGTTATCATCATCTACAATGCATAATATCATCCAAAGATTCAGAGAATCTGGAACAATCTCTGTGCGTAAGGGTCAAGGCCGGGAAACCATACTGGATGCCTGTGATCATCGGGACCTCAGACGGCACTGCATCACATACAGGAATGATACTGTAATGGAAATCACAACATGGGCTCAGGAATACTTCCAGAAAACATTGTCGGTGAAGACAATCCACCGTGCCATTCACCGTTGCCGGCTAAAACTCTACAGGTCAAAAAAGAAGCCGTATCTAAACAGGATCCAGAAGCGCAGGCGTTTTCTCTGGGCCAATGATAATTTAAAATGGACTGTGGCAAAGTGGAAAAGTGTTCTGTGGTCAGACGAAAGTTCATTTTGGAAAACTGGGATGCCATGTCATCCGGACTAAAGAGGACAAGGACAACCCAAGTTATTATCATCGCTCAGTTCAGAAGAGTGCATCTCTGATGGTACTCTTGAGTGCATGAGTGCGTGTGGCATGGGCAGCCTACACATCTGGAAAGGCACCATCAACGCTGACAGTTATATCCAAGTTCTATAACAACATATGCTCCAACATGACAATGCCAGACCACATACAGCATCAATTACAATGTCATGGCTGCATAGAAGAAGGATCCGGGTACTGAAATGGCCAGCCTGCAGTCCAGATCTTTCACCCATAGAAAACATTTGGCGCATCATAAAGAGGAAGGTGCGACAAAGAAGACCTAAGACAGTTGAGCAACTAGAAGCCTGTATTAGACAAGAATGGGACAACATTCCTATTCATGAACTTGAGCAACTTGTCTCCTCAGTTCCCAGATATTTGCAGTCTGTTATAAAAAGAAGAGGGGATGCCACACAGTGGCATCAGTTGTCCCAACTTTTTTGAGATGTGTTGATGCCATGAAATTTAAAATCAACTTATTTTTCCCTTAAAGTGATACATTTTCTCAGTTTAAACATTTGATATGTCATCTATGTTGTATTCTGAATAAAATATTGAAATTTGAAACTTCCACATCATTGCATTCTGTTTTTATTCACAATTGTACATTGTCCCAACTTTTTTGGAATCGGGTTTGTGTATTAATTATTATAGTCTGCGTTCAATTATCAGTTATAAACTTGTCTTTATGATGTTCCTGCCTTGATCTATTTTCTCTCTGCGAATGTACTAGACGTTGATCGGAGAACTGGGCTGGAGGACCTGGTATGCAACAAGTGATCATGTTGTAGAAATCCGCTGTCAAACGGATAAATGAACAACACAATTTAATGAGTCACTAGAAAAAAGGACTTGTGAGTTCCGAGTCACTAAAAAGATTAGTTCAAAACAAACGAATTGTTCGCGAACTGCACATCACTACTATGTTATAGTGAGCCTTAACTAAATTTATAGTTACCTATATTGATAGTTATTGTACCAATGTCATTCACGTATGAAAGAAAAACTATCGTTGTTGTGCCATGAAATTAAATAGCTTTGTCAGTCTTCACTCTAGCTAGAAATTGCTAAATTCTTTTGACTATTCCAAGTAGTAAGTTATAGATACTAGTAAGCCTTTTACTCGGTAGTAAGCCATACAGTTCATAGATGCTATTTCTGGAAGAGGTTAAATTAACAAGAAACATTGGTCAGTGTAACAGAGTGCTTAATGGTGTCTCGAGAAATATTCAAATTTGACATGTTCATGCGTGACAAAATGATTTAATGTTGAAATGCTATACCGACTCTTAGAAAACATGCAGCTTTGTGGTGTAGTGGTTGAAGACACAGTCTCATACGTGGGAGTCTTTGACTTGGGTTCAAATCCAGGGAAGGCAACTGCATTCAGCAATTTAATTGCGGGCTGGCTGAACTAGGCTTGCCTGGTTCCTTTTCTGTTTTTTGTGGTCAGGAGGCTCAGAGGATACATATGCTTTTTCAGACAGATTTGACAAAGGCTTTGAACTTGAAACTAGTGGATGCATATCTGTTGAATTTGTCACCGCCCCTACAAATCAGCCAATAAGGAGCCACCACTGAGGTAGATGTTGTGCTCTACAGTAGTTGGGAGCCTGCAGCGTCTGATACTTCTTAACTGTGTTCTATGATTCTTTGTAATGGAACATGTCTGAACTGTATGTACCTTCAGAATTGTTATGCAAGCTACACGTACGTGGGTTGTGAGCTGCCAGTAGCTGTTGGGGAACCATGATTTAGATGGGTTTTACAGCTTGTGTGTGTAGAGCGAAACTGTCAACACTGACCTGTTCCTAAAAGCTCACAGAGTATTAATGTGTAGTTCAAACTGACTGATTGATCTTAACATTTTGTTTTGTAACAATGCACCTTCTTAAAAAAAGAGCTTGATGTCACCAACCTAATTCTAATATCACACAGCCTGTGAAAGGCACATCCAGAAATTCCAATATCACACAGCCTGTGAAAGGAAGAGCCAAAAACTGAAGGCACAGTGCTGTTCCCTAGTATCTCTATGCAAATTTCAACCCATATGTATGCACAGCCTAGCGGTTGATTTGGAGAAATATCATTTTGGAAAAGCTGGTAGAGGAATGTCAACTAAAACAAATGGGAAACATCTTATCAATAGAAATATGAATAGCCTACAGGAATGCGCAAAATGTTTACTGCAACATTGTTGGCCTATAAGCTATGTATGTAGCAAGTGTTAAAGCCCTAAAGCATGTAGCTGATCCAAAAACTGGACTAGTCCAAAAAAGCGAGTTCTCACTCGAAACCATACAGACTACTGCCAAACTGCGGAGCCCCACAGCCCCACTCTGGTGTGCCACTGCAGATACTTGTTCTGTAACGAAAAGTCCTAGGACCACATGACTTGAACTTGGCTTGACCAATTCACTTAGATTTTGTCTGTATTGATATGTTTCTTGAATATGATGTTGACATGTTATGATTTACCTGATGGCTAATGATCACTAACTGCAACCCTCCCATAGCAACATGTCGGTGTCCCCTTTTAGGAATGTCCCACTCAGATCTCCCCAATGATGCCAGCTATTTGCTAGTCAGTGGGAGAAATATCTGTCACACTTTGCCCACCTCCTGTAATTTGGACACTGGTTAGCAGGGCCGCAAATCGCTTTCTCCCCTCCACCTTGACTGATCTCTGACCACTTTATTTTATTTACAACAGCAGCCACGTCTTGCAACGCAGAATATTTATGACTGGTTGTCGGGCTACTTGATACATTTTGAAAAATGAAACGTTCATTAGATTCTATATCGGATAATATTATGTGAATTTCACATTATGGGAGATAAAGTTTTTTTTCTGACTGGTCTCCACCTTGCTTCGTGAATCTACATAAATTATAGAGTCAACAGGGCTAATTTGGCTACTTTATATGGGTATTTGTAGGGGTTCATTGGGTGGAGACTGTAGGCACGTTCATGTACGCCGAAGTATATTATGGGTCTGATTTATCAACAGAAGCATGCGTATGTGTTGCCTACACCAGTTTGCTAAATCCCAATTATTTTGAGCTCATGCAAATCATAGGATTTCCACATAAGCATGAATTTAGTTAGAAACATACGTAAGATTAATATATGAGGCCCCAGGAGTCCCAGTGGAGACAGGTCGGCGAGACGGGGAAACATTGGTTTCTACTTCTGCCATTGCATCTTGATATGAGGTTGTCCAACTGCTTTAAGCCCTCTGTCTTCAGCCAACAATCACTGCGCACACACATCACCTCCACTCTCTGATTCAACAACAGCCTTTATCATGACTACTGTAATTCTCTCCTGTCTGGTCTACCTAAGAAAGCAATTGGTCCACTAAAAAACATACTGAATGCTGTAGCACAGGAACTAACCCATACCAGGCAGAGAGCACAAATTACACCTGTTTCAAATCGTCTGCATTGGTTACCTGTGCGTTTAAGAACAGATTTTAGGAGTTTCTTTTTAGTTTATAAATCCCTACATTTGCAGCTCAATACATGTCTGAAATGCTTTTAAAGTCCTCACCCAGAAGATGCCCCAGGTGCTCCCACACTGGCCTTTAGTTATGTACCAAGTAGGTCCCTCAGGTCCTCCCACAGTGGCCTTTAGTTATGTACCCAGTAGTTCCCTCAGGTCCTCCCACACTGGACTTTATTTATGTACCCAGTAGGTTCCTCAGGTCCTCCCACATTGGCCTTTAGTTATGTACCCAGTTGGTCCCTCAGGTCCTCCCACACTGGCCTTTAGTTATGTACCAAGTAGGTCCCTCAGGTCCTCCCACAGTGGCCTTTAGTTATGTACCCAGTTGGTCCCTGAGGTCCTCCCACACTGGCCTTTAGTTATGTACCCAGTAGGTCCCTCAGGTCCTCCCACACTGGCCTTTAGTTATGTACCCAGTAGGTCCCTCAGGTCCTCCCACACTGGCATTTAGTTATGTACCCAGTAGGTCCCTCAGGTCCTCCCACACTGGCATTTAGTTATGTACCCAGTTGGTCCCTCAGGTCCTCCCACACTGGCCTTTAGTTATGTACCCAGTAGGTCCCTCAGGTCCTCCCACACTGGCCTTTAGTTATGTACCCAGTAGGTCCCTCAGGTCCTCCCACACTGGCTTTTAGTTATGTACCCAGTAGGTCCCTCAGGTCCTCCCACACTGGCTTTTAGTTATGTACCCAGTAGGTCCCTCATGTCCTCCCACACTGGTCTTTAGTTATGCACCCAGTACATTTCTCCGTTCCTGCAGCACAGGCCTTTTAACTATCCCAAAACCAATGACTCTAGGGCAAGATACACCTACCACGGCCACGCACTGTGGTGTTCACAATTGGCCACATTTTTTCCTTCATGCAGTAAAGTAATAGTATGCTATTATATTTGGTTTGGTTCTGTTATGTAAAACACTATAATTATGTGGTCTTTCAGACATTGATTCAGCTTTGATCTACATTAAATGAGCACCATTCGCCAGAGTACACTGTTTCTTGAAGTAGGGCATAGACTGTGAGTACAGCAGTGGTTTCCCAACTCTGGGCCCAGGGTCTGTAAGGATTGGGCTCAGTCGGGCTTTCAAATTACTTTGAAAAGCTGCAATAGTAGAATGGACAAGGTGCAATTTAAACATAGGCTACTGCATCAGCTGTTTTCCTGTAGTCCCGTCAGTCATTGCAGAACTAGAGTTATATTTATAACTCATCAGAAAAGTCCAGATCAACTTGTCAGCTATTACTTTTTAGCTAGGCTTTCCAACCCATTGATTTTTTTTTTGTTTGTTGTTGCAGAAATTGAGCTTTACACAAAGGAAAAGGTCTGGGATCCTCTGGTGTAGAGAATAAGCACATGCTCAGAAGGTGATTCTCACAATGGCACAATCTTTGGGACAGATGCAGTAGAAGTCTAATCCACAGCCTCTCCATCGACCATAATACAGCATGCATAATACAGCAGGCTACCCCTTTCATGTTAACTGAAAGTATATTCTGTGGATCCTCAGTCTGCCAGACCCAGTGATAGAGCTAGTGTAGCGTAGCACCAGGCTGCTAACTCCAGCTGTTTAGATGGGAGAAGGCTTCAAATTAGTGTTAGCCCACCGCACAATCTCCCGCTCCTTTCCCCAGCTGCTTTTCAGAGGCAGGAAGGGGCATCTCTCCATATGGTGGCCACTCAGGGACATTTGGAAATGGAAGGAAATGGGTTCATCACAGCACAGAGGGGCGTGCTGGTCCATGGTGAGAATATTCTATGGCACAAATACAACCTTTCATTGTGATAATATTGTATATACAGTAGACAGTCATGCACAGGCAAACAATCACAATGCCCCCCCCCCACACACACACACACACACACTCCTTTATTGACTCTTGTCACCTTCCCTTTCACAGGGTCAAAGGTGTCCATTCTGTTATGTGTCTTCTCTGTCACACTCAGCTGGATTGATAAATAAATTGGAAGCTGGTTCTCAGCCCGTCAACCCCAGATGGTGGAGAAGGCAACACTGCACATTATATTACACCAGCTGTCTCTCTGTCTTTGTCTCTCTATTCTGTAGATCACTGTTTTCCTGCTTTGACAACCCCTCTGCTCAGCTTTCTTCCCTTCGCCTTTCTCATGTAATACAAGGCTACAATCACCTTACCCGTTGTTCTAGTCTTATATCATACCCTGTTCTCTCGCATTATGTCTCCCTTCTCCCAGTCTCACCTCCCCATTCTCTCCTCTCAATCCTCCCACTCGCTCCTCTATGACCTCAGAGTCTGTGATGATAATGCACATGATAGTTCTAATCGACTTGCCATATCTGCTCATTTATGAAGGAGTACGCAGACAATTATTCTTTTTTGTTTTATTTTTCTCTGCATGCGTGTCAACTCTTTTGTACCTAGTCTCACGCCTCCCAACCCCCCTCCTCCATTCTCGACGAATCACAGTAAGATGCAGGCAGATCATTTAACAGCGGGGTGGTGGGTGTAGTTTAAAGCCCAGCAAGGTTGGCCTTCCTCCCCGCCTCCGTTCTCCTCGCCTGTGTAACCATGTATGACTCTTCGGCAGACTCCCTGGCTGACTTAGGGCTGTAGCGGTTAAGAGGCGGGTTTCTCCAACCTGCCAGTGCACCTAATTCTAGGACTAATTTAGTGAACATTGCATCCATTCGAACTGTAGAGAGACCCAGGCAAATAGAAAGACGAAAGAGCCTGACAGACAGGCGGCCCCAGAGTGACGTGGAAAGACGTAGGCTGGGACAGTGGTAGGAGTGTATCTGTGACGGAGGGCGAGCTGAGCCTGAGCTAGTTGAAACAGATGTGTTTACAGGGGAGTGAGTCCCACCCATGCCGTGTTGATACAGACATGGCAATAGGAAGGTGATGCAGGATGTGAAGACAGGGCTGTAAGCAGACCAGGGAGTATATTTACGGTGCTGAGGCCCGGCCACCCCTGCCAACAGCTTTATGTGTAGGGAAGATGAATCTGACCCGTTTGGGTCCACTCAGTGCTGAGTGATGAGGACATATTCCTGTCTGGATGTGGTGGGCCTGGGGATGAACTACAACACACACACACACACACACGTTTTAGTGTTTCTCTCTTTTTAAAACCACCTTACTCCAATGAGACTGGGAAGAGAGAGGTGGCCTGCCACTCTGGTCCACCACAAGAGGGCAGTGTGAATATGAGCGAGTTTCTGGGCATGTGTGTTTTGTTCTATAAATGGATACACAAATATGTACAGCTCAAAGTCAATAATAATGTAATGTATATGATATGCACCAATATTTAGTATGTCAGCAAAGCTTAGTTTGCTGAGGAATCTATAGGGATATCAGACAGGACCAACATCAGGAAAATATCTTCAGCCAGTCCATTCCAGCCCTGGGGCACGCTGGAAGGCTTTGCTTAAGGCGTTGCACAAGGTCACACACCTCTTTTTGAATCGATCAAACACACACACACATACACTAGGTTATAATCCATAGTCAGGGCTGCGTAGGATGTGTGTGTGTGTGTGTGTTTGCAATTGTGCAAACATCATCTCACATTCACTTCAGGATCTGAAATGTGTCCACGGTTTAATAAAATGTCTATGACTGGACTCATTCCAACGATATTCAATGCCCAAGTAAGCAACCAGCCAACTTGACTGTAATAGTACTCGCCGTGGCCTCCAGTGGCCCATTTTCAAAAGCATATATTGACGTCCAGGGGCCGGTTTCCAAGCGTTATCTGATTGGATTACCCCAAACGGAGAGGACTAAAGTGGCCATTTGTAAGATTTTTACTGTACTGCCAGCATGGATGACCATAAGAGATATCAGGGAATGGGAATGTTTTGAAATATTTTCTTTTTCTACAAACGTGTTCCAAGTGCTTGAGATTCCCCATGTCCAGACGGTCCATCTATCAGCTGGAACTTCTATTCTCCTTATACTGTCTTTTGGCAAACTCAGTATCATCCCCTCCACCCCAAAACACGTCCAGTTTCCCTGACAATGTCGAAGCCATAGGAAAACTATTCCAGTAGATGGCAAGGTGTGGGTCATTTCCTAACACTGATTCACGGACAACTCACATAAGGAGAATGTCCAATGATGGCGTGAAAAGATGCCCAATGTCCTCTGTGGGGAACTCTCTTCTGTTTTACAAAATCTCGCACCCACACACCTGATTCAATTGTTGCCCTACCACCCACACACCTGATTCAAATGTTGCCCTCGCACCCACACACCTGATTCAAATGTTGCCCTCGCACCCACACACCTGATTCAAATGTTGCCCTACCACCCACACACCTGATTCAAATGTTGCCCTAACACCCACACACCTGATTCAAATGTTGCCCTCGCACCCACACACCTGATTCAAATGTTACCCTACCACCCACACACCTGATTCAAATGTTACCCTAACACCCACACACCTGATTCAAATGTTGCCCTACCACCCACACACCTGATTCAAATGTTACCCTAACACCCACACACCTGATTCAAATGTTGCCCTAACACCCACACACCTGATTCAAATGTTGCCCTCGCACCCACACACCTGATTCAAATGTTACCCTAACACCCACACACCTGATTCAAATGTTGCCCTACCACCCACACACCTGATTCAAATGTTACCCTACCACCCATACACCTGATTCAAATGTTACCCTACCACCCACACACCTGATTCAAATGTTGCCCTACCACCCACACACCTGATTCAAATGTTGCCCTACCACCCACACACCTGATTCAAATGTTACCCTACCACCCACACACCTGATTCAAATGTTGCCCTCGCACCCACACACCTGATTCAAATGTTACCCTACCACCCACACACCTGATTCAAATGTTGCCCTAGCACTTACATACTTATTTGATGTAATCAACCTATCATCAAGTCTTTAATTTGAATCAGGTGTGTGACTGCTGGGGCAAAAACTAAAATGTGCACCTCTTTGGGTCCCCAGGACCAGGATTGGGAAGCACTGGTTCACTGGTATGTGTGAAGTTACACAACACTCCCTCACAGAAAGCAATGCAACTAGTTAATTAGGTGACGACTAGTAACAACTATATGTCTCAGCAACCTGTTCATCAATTTGACTTTTGAAATGTAAGGTTGTCTTGAAGGGTGTTCCAATACTAGGGGGTGGGGTTAATCAGTAAAACGTTATGTAATGTAACATTATCTCCAATCAATGCACTAACATATGGGAGTGTTGAAAACAAGATTGGGATCATTTTATTTAGAGCTACAAGAGAGGATATATACTGTAGTTTTACTAACCCTATACTGTAGTTTTACTAATCCTATACTGTAGTTTTACTAAGTGTACCCGTGTCTGATCCCGTATGTTGTTAGCTAGTTCATTACAATCGTCAGTACTGTAAGGAACACAATTTTAAGTTTACTGATTTGGTTGTTTCTGAATGCTGATTGGTGATAAAACAAAATGCTGCATGATTCACAGTCAAGAGTAATGTTAAGTAGTATCATCACAGTCCAACACAAAGAGAAAATTACCATAAATCAAATCCTTTATGGTGGCAAAGAAAACAACAAGCTTTGTTTGTGTGTTGAAAACACAATAGCTTGGGCACCCTAACAAGGTTTTCTCATGGGCGGTTAAAGCTCAACTTCTCATCTATCCAAAGTCCTAGATATTGGTACATTTTTAATTGGTCTAAAGAATGTCCTGCCAAGGAAGCAATTACATTGTGTTTATTATTAAAACATACCTTGTATTACAGGTTTTGATTTGCACAGCTTCTGCTTCTGATAAATTATGGTAAAGGACTGGAGCCATATGTACAATTTATTGGCGAAAATAGTGGGGAACGATACTATTTTCCGAAATAGTTTTTTTCTTGTTGGCTTCCCAGTGATCTTGCCTTGTTTCTCTTGCATCCATTGTTGTAGTTGCCAGTCCAAAGAAATGGGAAAAAGCTCCGGAGTCCTAATAAAGTTGTTACCCACACATTGCTGTCTGGTGCCACTAGCTTAGGGCACATTTTACAGAAAGTGTTTGTTTGTTGGGTTATGGTTATACCAAAAGCAGGATAGGCTATAAGAATGGGTACTCCTAACCACACGTTGTATAACGTTCCATAGATCGCTAAGCTATCTAGTTGTTATTTAGAGTCATAAATATATTGTTTCTGCTATTTCCCCTTTTAGATGCTTGAGGACTGAACATAGCAATTTCTCCTTTAAAAGCTTTTTGATTCGATTTACTGCCACTTGAGTAGAGAACAGTGTCATTCACACAAAAATATGTCAGCTGTCTCCATGTCTCCCATTGTTGTTGATACAGATATTAAACAACAGGGGACCTGAAATTGATGTGGTACCCATGAGCACATCTCTGCGGTGTTAACGCACTGGGTTTGATTTGACAGGGGGTTCACAAACCACTCCAGAGCATTATCAGCAATCCTAATACACTTCAATCTCTGCACCAAGATAGAATGATTTACAGTGTCAAATGCTTTTGACAGGTCAATGAATATATACACTCACCTAAAGGATTATTAGGAACACCATACTAATACTGTGTTTGACCCCCTTTCGCCTTCAGAACTGCCTTAATTCTACATGGCATTGATTCAACAAGTTGCTGAAAGCATTCTTTAGAAATGTTGGCCCATATTGATAGCATAGCATCTTGCAGTTGATGGAGATTTGTGGGATGCACATCCAGGGCACGAAGCTCCCGTTCCACCACATCCCAAAGATGCTCTATTGGGTTGAGATCTGGTGACTGTGGGGGCAATTTCAGTACAGTGAACTCATGTTCAAGAAACCAATTTGAAATGATTCGAGCTTTGTGACATGGTGCATTATCCTGCTGGAAGTAGCCATCAGAGGAAGGGTACATGGTGGTCATAAAGGGATGGACATGGTCAGAAACAATGCTCAGGTAGGCCGTGGCATTTAAACGATGCCCAATTGGCACTAAGGGGCCTAAAGTGTGCCAAGAAAACATCCCCCACACCATTACACCACCACCACCAGCCTTCACAGTGGTAACAAGGCATGATGGATCCATGTTCTCATTCTGTTTACGCCAAATTCTGACTCTACCATCTGAATGTCTCAACAGAAATCGAGACTCATCAGACCAGGCAAAAAACTGTCCAATTTTGGTGAGCTCGTGCAAATTGTAGCTTTTTTTTCCTATTTGTAGTGGAGATGAGTGGTACCCGGTGGGGTCTTCTGCTGTTGTAGCCCATCCGTCTCAAGGTTGTGCATGTTGTGGCTTCACAAATGCTTTTGCTGCATACCTCGGTTGTAACGAGTGGTTATTTCAGTCAAAGTTGCTCTTCTATCAGCTTGAATCAGTCGGCCCATTCTCCTCTGACCTCTAGCATCAACAAGGCATTTTCGCCCAAAGGACTGCCGCATACTGGATGTTTTTCCCTTTTCACACCATTCTTTGTAAACCCTAGAAATGGTTGTGCGTGAAAATCCCAGTAACTGAGCAGATTGTGAAATACTCAGACCGGCCCGTCTGGCACCAACAACCATGCCACGCTCAAAATTGCTTAAATCACCTTTCTTTCCCATTCTGACACTCAGTTTGGAGTTCAGGAGATTGTCTTGACCAGGACCACACTCCTAAATGCATTGAAGCAACTGCCATGTGATTGGTTGATTAGATAATTGCATTAATGAGAAATTGAACAGGTGTTCCTAATAATCCTTTAGGTGAGTGTATATATATATATATATATATATATATATATATATATATATATATATATATATATATATACAGAATGGAGCTTCATATCCAGGGCACTGTGAATGTCATTGAAAACATTTAAAGTTGCTTTCACAGTGCTGTAGTCAGACCTGAAACTGATTTGCATTCAACTCAAAATATTACTTTCCTGGAGGAAGGCCTTAACCTGCTAATTGACTAGGAACTCTTCTACCTTCGCCAGAGCAGACAATTTAGATATGGAAGATAGTTATTCAGTAGAGTGTGATCACCTCTTTTAAACATAGGAAGGACAAATGCTGATATCTACATCTTGGGGATTTCATTACATTCCAAGATGAGGTTGAAGATGGATGTTAACTGAAAAGCAATGACGCCAGCAGCTAATTGTAGAAGATAGGGGTCTGGATCATCAGGGCCAGGAGATTGTTTTGGCATCAATTGCTTTCAGGGTGCTACAAAAATCTAAGATTGAGAAGGGCTTGAAATTTGCTCTGGAATGTCAGGTAATTTCACAGCTCATTTTTACATTCAACCCTATCGAATAACCCAAGAGAAAGCTGATTAAAACAGTTCACAATAGAGGTTCTCTGACTTACTACACGTGAGTCAACCAGTACTTGTTCCCAGCTTTTCCCTACACCATGTTATTAGGCAATGCTGTTTGGATCTTTGTCAAAACTAACATGTTAAAATAATAAAACAATTTAATGCATTCCATAACGAGTTAACATGAAACAAGTATTAGACAAATACTGACCAATAATGACCGGCAACAGCAGTCATTTAACATTTTCTTATGATTTTGCTTCATGTGGCTGCATTCACTTTAAAACCATTGACCATGAATTTTAACGAACTAAACAAGTTGGCTTGCTAGCCCTGTTACCCCAAACAAAAGCGTAATATCGTCATTAAAGCCGCTTCTATCCTCATATGTGTACATTACTTACATGGATCAAGTCCAAACATGACCAACAATGAAAATGGCTTTACAAATTCAGAGTGTTGAAATAATGACACCTCTCTAGTTACTGAAACTGGTGATGTTATTTTTAATATTTCTTTGTTGGAGAGAAGATCATTTTCATCCATCGGCTTGGTTTTTAGTTAGCTTTTTCCTGATCACCAGCAGGTATGTGGAGGGAAAACAATGTAGCTAGACAACAACTGTGTTAGCTACTGGCAACACTAGTAAACTAGTAGGATTAGCTATAGTATAAAATATAACCAGTCTATAGCCAGCCACTCTTGGCAAATAAATGTATGCCTATGTACTGAATGTGCGTCAACTGTTACTAAATTGTTTTAAAACAGTTTCATGTTTGCATAGTTGAATGGGCATTTCAACATCAGGGATGAGTTCAATTCTATTCCAGGAAATGATAAAACAATCCTATAAAATCCGAGAGTATCAGGCTGCTTCCAGATTCTTTTCTTGATGATCAGTGGAGAATTTTACCAAACCTTAGACAAGACAATGTTACAGAGGTAACAGCACAGACAACTGCCCAGTATTGGTTACAAAAATATCAAAGAGGATTTCCAAGGTCAGTTAGCGTTCTGTCTAGGTACACTTTAAACTTAAAAATACAAACCAGAGCCAACAGAAGCAGGTGGGGGTCTACTACAACAGGATAAAACAAAATTTTAGGATAAATTCAAACACATTCAAAGTTTTTGTAGAGAAATAAAATGGTTTCAGATACCTTGTTATTGAATGTGACCACCTTGATATTGTGTTATCTTAATCACAATGATCCTTTGCCACTTTTTTCTGAACACCCCGCTCAAGAATAGCCAGAATTATCTTGTCCTTGATAGCAAAATGAAAAAACAGATTGTTGTTTGATTGGCTTAACAAAAAGTTTTAGATAACTTACCCTGTAGATAACAAAATAGAGACCAAAGCAATGCAGTAAATAAAAATATTTAAAAAAGGATTATGTGATCCTCATTTGTGATATCTGGATCCGGCTGATCCTATCTGTTTATTCTCTGAAAAAATGGCTAAAAAACAGTCAGGTTTATCTGGTCCTGGAAAGCAAAATACTCTCACACAATATACTGTACAAACATATTCACTGACTGAAGTACCATCACACAAATATATCTAAGGACTAACTTTTGCAGAATAACATGTTTTCTTTAAAGACTTAAATTCTACAAAACTTAAAAACCCAAAGACACACATACATCTCTTACACACACCCACCCCACAGACGCACACGCACACACACACACAAACATACACAATATACACCCATTACAGTGATCTTATCGAAACAACCACACATACTTCAGTTTTTTGGTTGCCATAATGCCCGACAGTCACACAGTTCTCTCATTGGTAATGAAACTTTAGATCTCCCAGAATGCTTTGCTCTCTACTGACATTCTCACGCTCCACCTCTTATCATTATATCAGGAATGACACTGCCAAGCTTTCCTCAAGGTTACGCTGGCTTCTGTGTCTACGTCCTTCTGTTGGATTTTAATTTGGGCAAGCATTCTCTTCCCAAGCAACACAACAAGACTCTCGACCAGGGTCTCAGTTCATTATTCTCATGCAAGACTGACTGTGAGGTGAGGGTTAATGAAGGAGTTACCAGGCTGCGTGGGTTCCGCTCACGCTGTGCTGCTTGAAGCAGAACCATCAGACCTCACCTGGGTCAGGCCACTGCGTGTTTGTGCATGTGAACGTGCGTGCGTAGTTTTGAAGTCGAATTGTTTGGATCAGCTCTAAGAACTGCTGACACAGCGTTGCTCGCAGCTAAGTATTCTCAATTCCAGGAGTGGACCGAAGGAGCAGTAAGTGTCTGCGGACTGAAAAGTCACATCCAACGCTTTAAAACTCCACACAACATTTAGTTAATTGGATCCAAAGTGGAGTTGAGTCTACATACTGGATGTACTGGATGTGTGTGTGCGTGTCTGTGCAGTGTGTGGGGGTTGGGTTACTGACTAGGACAGCAATCATTATCCAAGAATATGGTTACTATTGATCCCTAATGGTAGAAATCCTATAAGTGGATGATGGACTGTTTAAGTGAGAGAATCTGTCATAATGAAAATGATGGTTATCACACTCACTGACTCATTTTTCGGAGAGAGCTTGCACATACAGATACACATACATACGCCCTTGCCCACATACACACACACACACAAGAGCACACAACTGTGTGTAGGATTTCCTGTACTCTTAACATATGTCGCTAAGCACATGCGTTGAACGCCTCGAAATAGACAGATCAGCTTTAATTTGAGACTATTCTTTTATTAATATCGGATGAACCATTCAGAAATTACAGAATGTTTTGTACATTGTTCTTTTAGGATGACAGAAATATTTGGACAGATTATCATTCTCTTCAATAAGGTAGTAATGTTTAGTAATTACTCGCATATCCTTTGCATGCAATGACCTATAGGTGTCGTCAGAAGCAGAGTATCTTCCCTGGTGATGCTCTGACAGGCACCATCTTCAGTTCCAACTTCTTGCCTAATCTATTCTTTACCCTGTGAAAGGAATGGTTAATTGGATTCAGATCGGAGGATTTACTTGGTCAGTCAAGAACTTTTTGGCCCTGATAAACCCCTCGTCCCGCTGATAATCAAGCACTCTCCCATTCATTTTAGGCATTTGGTTTAATCTGAGCAGACAAGATGGTTCTGTGTGCTTCTGAATTTTTCCTGCTGCCGTTGTCAGCAGTTACATCATTAATGAAGTGAGTCAGTTCAAGAGACATGCCCAAAACATAACACCCCCTCCGCCATATTTCACAGACGAGGTGGGATGCCAGTTCCTTCCTTTCTTCTCCACACCTTCCTCTTGCCATCACTCTGATGCGTGTTATATTTTGAGGCATCAGTCCACAAAAGTTTTCTTCAGGATCTGCAAGCTCTTTTGGATATGTTTTAGGCCATCCTGTTTTTGACCCAGCGGTGAATTGAATACAATAACAAGCCTTAAATAAAGACAGATGACTAAGAGTGAGTTCAGAATAAATTGACAGATTTACATTTTAGTCATTTTGCAGATGCTTTTATCCCAAGGGACTTACAGTAAGGTCTCTTGTGCATGTGCACCTAAGCGGCAAACAGTCCCAATACCCCTGGCATTTTAAAATGAGGGAACTATGTATGCAAAACATGACATAATTTCTAAATGGTTTATTTGATATGGATGACAATTACCTCAAATTCAAGGTGACAGTCTGAAGTTTCATAGAATATTCTGCTGGAATAATAAGTCAAAGAAATGTATCCACATACATTTGGATTTCACTGTAAACAGACAGGCAGACTATTTTCTAGAAGATAATTTAAAACAGCATTATAAATGGAATGTAGAAAAAAGGGTTTTGGCACACATCAGCCACTAAACATTTAAATGAGGCCATCCATTAAAACAAAGCACACTGGAAAGTTAAAGTTGGGTTGTTGGTGGACGACTGGAGCAGCTGTGCTAACATCTGTTTTCAGGTATTAAAAATACAACATACTGCATGCTAGTGTGGATGTTCAATGGCAAATTGTACAACTTCAGCTGTAACGATGCAATGTGGTACAGTAATAAACTTTGTTGCTTTATTGTTTGCAATGTCATCATTTTAAAGTGTCATTTTGCCAGGGGCTTTGGGTGTGAAACAACATACTCTTTCGATATTGCAATATTTTGCCGACTGTTGCCGAAAAGTACTGAAATTGAAATCCAATGGTCCAGTGCTATTCTGGTGCACATGGATTGAATCTGTCCCATAGCTCTGTCTGTAAAGAGTTTCTGTGTGTCTCAAAACACATTTCAGGGGTTGCTTATTATATGTTTAGTACTGCAGCTCGTTATCGTTTTATGAACTTGAGTAAAGGAATCAATATTAGCGGGATTGAATCAGCACCTGTAAAAAAATTAAATAATAAACAAACCTGGCTGGACTTGTGTCTATTTTGTACAACTGTATTCCTTCAGGGGGTCATGCTATTCCTACCTTTGGTGAATAATAAAATCTGAAATATATCAACAAAAATGTTTCTTGTTTTATTGCTCAACTGAGCCCGTCCGGCAATTGGTTGACTCAACCTGGCATGAAGAACTGTGTGATTTCATTAGGCATTACGTTGTGGGAGGGGAGAAAATGACAAGCAAAAAATTTTGAAATGCAGGATCTCATTGAAGGACTATGTTGTACAGGACAAACATACAGTATACAGGTAAACATTTTCATAATAAAATACAGGGGGAAAAAACACAGAATAGTGTTGCAAGCAACCATATGAAGCACTGCTGCCTCATAGGCTGATGTTTGAGCAACTCAGGTTGATGCAATCCCACCCATTCTTTTGCAGTGTCAATTGAAATATGAAGATTCGGATCTTGCTTGAGAAAACAAACCATAACCTTAATTCTAACCTGAACCAAGTTGAGTCATTTAATTGTAAAGATCCTAATATACGTTTAAGGCATTTAGCCGATGCTGACATCAAAGTAACATTTTAGGTAAATTATATTTTCTGGGACAAATATATTTTTCCACTTGCCCACTTGAGAAATATTGCAGTGATACTTTATTTAGAAGTCAGATACAGTAACCACTGTGTTACCTGCTGCCTGTATGCTGCCTTCTGATCCAGTAAAGAATGATATATGTTACTGTAATATTAGATTTTTGAATTTGATTGGCTGATTCAAATGAATGGGTGTTGCTTTAACCTGGGCAGAGTTTTTTAAACAGACTGTATGACAGCAGTGCCTCCCAGGCAAAATGTAGGGCACATTTGTCTTTTCTGCGCAAATCCTGCTAAAACTGATTATTCCTTATCTTTAGACTGAGCAAGAATGAGTTTAGTTAATTAAATAAGTGTAATCAGTGTAGTGAGCAGTTAGCTTTGAAGTAGAGTTTGCCTCACAAGTAATTTAATGTTAATAATACCACTGGTTGAATCCCTATGTAAACATTATTAAATACACTGCTCAAAAAATGTTAAGGGGACACATAATTATCACAGTATATCACCAAGTCAATCAAACTTCAGGGATATCAATTTGTCCAGTTAGGGATCATAAGCAATTGTGAATCAATGTCACCTGTTTTGGTGCAAATTAAAGTGACAACATGTGCACTTGAGAGGCAACAGCAAGACTACCCCCAAAAAAGGAATGGTTTTGCAGGTGGTGGTACAGGCAGTTGCTCTCTCCTTATCCTTCCTCTTCTTGTCTAGTTTAGCATTTCGCTAGTGTCCCTATCACTACTGGTAGCATGAGGTGGTACCTGCAGCCTATTCAGGTTGCACCACCAGTCCAGCTCCTTACAGGATGGCACATCCATACATGCGATCTCAGTACAGTCTCAAGAGCATGGAGGAGATCCCAGGAGATGGGCCGTTACACGAGGAGAGTTGAACAGAGCTGTAGTGGGACCTGTGCTCACAGCCCAGCCCCATGCAGCTCGATTGGCATTCACCAGAGCACATCAGAATTGGCAGGTCTGCCATTGGCGCCCTGTTCTCTTAACAGATGAGAGCAAGTTTACACTGAGCACATGACAGACGTGAAAGAGTCTGGAGACACCCTGTTGAACGTTATGCTGCCTGCAACATCATCCACCCATTTGGAGGTGGGTCAATGATGGTCTGGGGAGGCATATCCTTGGAGGGTCGTACAGACCTCCACATGCTAGCCAATGTTAACCTGACTGCTGATAGGTACAGGGATGAAATCCTCAGATTCATTGTCAGACCTTACGCTGGTGCAGGGGGCCATGGGTTCCTACTGGTGCAGGACAACGCCTGAGCTCATTTGGCCATAGTGTGTAGGCAGTTCCTGGATGATGAAGGCACTGATGCCGTTGACTGGCGCTATGTCTCCAGATGTCTCCGGCAAACTGGATCGTTAACTATAATAAATATAAATACAGGAATCTTTGTGGACAACATTTGGCATCAAAGTATGTGCATATATATTTTTTGTGTGTAACCACAAATCCCTGGCAAAAGTTGACATCCTTCAAAGCTATACACGTTCATTATTGAACTTTGTGACCCTACTAAACGTAATGGTATTGTAGCATTGTATTGCATCAACAGAATTTGTGCATTTTTGCAAAAATCTGGTCTCCCTGAAACCCATAAAAACACATGAAAATGGCCTGTCAATTTGTGCAGATTCAGTGTCCCTAAAATACACAAAAATGCACTAAACCCTCAGCATTACTTTTTGTGCATTTTGATTTGATTTGAATTCACTGTGAGACTGCTTTGGAAGAAATTGTGACATACTCTTTGCCAGTTCCAGCACCTCCCACATAATCTAAAAGTTAGGCCCAGTGACAGATAGAACTAAATTCACCAGAGTTTAACAAAGACTGACAACTGCTGTGACCCCAATTGCCAGTCAAGACTAGTGGAAGCAAATCCAGTACTGGGGGTGCACAAACAGTCTCCACCACTATTATGTCCCACAAGGGGGTTGCCAATCACAGCTCATCCAGACACTTTTATCCAGAGTGACTTACAGAAGAAATTATGTATCTAAGATTTGTCACCTAATCAAATAAGGGATTTAAACCAGTGACCTTTTGACCATTTCGGCCCAATGTTCAAGGACATAACTAACAGATAAAACCAGAAAAAAAAAAATTGTAAGGCGTACAGGTTAATTGTTGAATTCCATGTTAATTCAGCGAATCAGTGAGTTGCACTGATAGCTCGTGAGGCAGAGTTTTTGCACTTAAAACCCTAAAACCACACAGTCATGCACGTAAGCACACACACACACACACAAACACACACACACATTCTTCCCCAATTTAAAATCTGCAGATATTGGCTCAATTCATCCGACAGCATACTAAATCGGCTGGGTGGAGAGAATGACAGAGAGAACGGGTGAGGGATAGGAGGAGAGAGATAGAGAGGGGAAAGGATAGAGAGAATGAGGGAGGAAATAAATTGGGAGATATGTGTCTCATAAGCTCTTGCTCTGCCTGCTGCAGGTTGATGGCTCTGTAATACCAATGTTCACTTCTCAGAATATTTAGAAAATCCCTCGATTCACTTTTAAATGTGCAGGAAACCTAAGGGGTTGCCTGGTAAGAGCAAGTGAATATGTACCCCCTCAGCATTTCCAATCTATCTTCGCTGCAGGGATTTTTCCATATCATAATTGTGGTGTAACTTAATGCAATAATCAAGGGTAACTTCTTCATTCACTCTCATATGGGATCGTCAGGGGTAGAATATCCTGTATAATGATAGTTGTGGCTTATTTACTATAGTGCCCATGTGGCTATTATTATTATGTTGGAAAGCCCTAGAGAAAATTGAAAACTTGTATTACGGAGCACAAGAGCAACTAGTGACAGGAAGTCCCCTGTAGCTTGAATGCGGTTGCACATAATGTGTGCCAACCGAGGTTCCGCAGCTTAGAACCTGTATTACTGTTAAAGAAAGCAGTTGATAACAGAGAAATGGCTGTTGTCGAGCTGCCTTATATCCATGCCTTATCAACAGAAAGCCCTAGGGGTCTTAATTAAGAACTCCTTTAAGGTTTGGCCTTGATTATTATGATTTTTATTTCCATCAAATTTTTATAACTTATAACTACAATTAAAGAACGTGTTAGTCAGTGTGCAATTTTCCTTCCCCTGTAAGCATTCTCTCATCCAATTTGTGTTGTGCAAGTTGGAGCAGACACCTTTTTGGGTAGCCTCTTCTGAGTCTCTCCCTTTTTCGTCCTCCCCGCAGAATGGCAGGACTCCAACCTCTCTCTTTTCTGAACTCTCTCTTAGTCCGCAGTCCTCTTTATAGCTGTGCCATTCTCTCTCTGTTATCCTCCTCTCCAGTGTGTTTTTTCAGCATGTGGCTGTTCTTCAATCACCCATCAGAGCTTCAACTCTTCTGCCTGATCATGCCAACCTCCTGTACATCATTCACCATGCGCGTGTGTGTGTACGCCTAGGCGTCTACGCATTTGTGGTTGTGTGCCTGCGTATGAGTGTGTGTGTGTGTGTGTGTGGGGGGGGGGGGTGTGGGTGGAGATGTAGCTTTGTGTGTACACATATGCAGTTGTGTTATTCTGATTATGAGGATTACTGTGCATGTGTGTGTTTACGCCAGTTCAATCAGAGAAACAGAGGAAGACATTTCATTTAGACCTGAGCATCCCTAAAAAAAACAACAACCTGCCAACATAAAAGCGGAACATAATAGTTACGGAGGCAGCTGCCGCCGCTTGGAATCACCCGACTAACGACAACGCTTCCCCAAACCGGGCCTGAGATGTGCACTGCGCCCCTTAATCCTCCATAATAACTACTCCTGATCCGTCTGTGTAACGGCCGCAGAAGCCAGCCGGCATGAATTGGGACAGGTGGGGATGGTGCGAAGTGCTGAGGCAGAGACACAGGGCGCGTGTTGCGGCACCTGGAACTTGTTTGCGTGCGTGTTTCTGTTGTGTTCTACGGTAAAGCCCCCGTCCCCCGTCTGCTGCGTCTCTGCGAGACCAGGGTTCCCGTGCCTGTTAGCGGGGACATGAGGGTTCGGGTGTAGGCGTCCTGGTTGACAGGGCAATGTGATATGAATCAAGAGCGACGTCTAATGTGCTTCAGAGGACACGTATCTCGACATGGACTGTCTTCTGGGAGTTGCTGCGATGGAGCAGGGACTTAATTCATCATGATGTTCAGTAAAATAATGTAAATAATGTAATTTTCTGTAAAATAATGTAAAACAAAAAAGGTATTGTGTGTGTGTCTGTGTGTGTGTATGTGTATGAGAGAGAAAACACAAGCATTTACACTATTGTTAAGAATATCTTTATCTTCTTATGTATCTTTTCATGTAACAGGGGAAATATATACTGGATCTTTTATAATTTTATTTGGTGCTATGTTGGTTGTAGTCTGACCAATGCTGACCAGTGCTTGTTGTATAGATGGATTAATCATCATGTGTTTGCTGTATAGATGGATTAATCATCATGTGTTTGTTGTATAGATGGATTAATCATCATGTGTTTGCTGTATAGATGGATTAATCATCATGTGTTTGCTGTATAGATGGATTAATCATCATGTGTTTGTTGTATAGATGGATTAATCATCATGTGTTTGTTGTATAGATGGATTAATCATCATGTGTTTGTTGTATAGATGGATTAATCATCATGTGTTTGCTGAGCCCTGGGTCCGTGCCTTAGGGCATTCCTACTGGTAAATGGGCTTCCAGACCGAATGGCATCACAGCTGTTAGTTTGATCCTTCCCACCTGTCCTCTGGGTGAAACCATATCTGATGTGTCAATGTGTGGGTCTCCTGGCTGCTGCTGAATAAATGAGTTCTGACCGTCTGAATCCAGAACAATTCGGTATCTCTACACGTTTTGCTAATTTCTACCGTTATACTATGAAATTGATTTTTTTTCTACTTACAGTTTTTTCTCTTAGTTTTGTTTCTCCAAGCTAACGATTTTTGCCTTTGTTTTCTGTATTCATTTGCAATGCTAAAACCATATCAGAAGATGACTTTGAGGTAAAAATAAACAAAAGATTCACCTTAAATTCAAGCATGCACTAGCAAAAGAGTTTTCATTACCTGCATTTCATTTGAATTCATGGGGTTGCTAAAGCAATGCACGTTGGAATTATGCAAGTAATCATGACAATATCATTAAACCAAGTTGGTGTATACTGTCTCTAACTTTGTAATTTAAATTTATTAAAAAGGTTTTGGGGAGACCATATCCATCTCTCAGAATCTAGCTATTGTTAGCATCATTGCTAGAATCATTGCCCAAAATATAGACATTCATATAAAACTGGCAGTCCTGTGCTGGTTCATTAAGTTTCAGGAATATTAGCATCACTGAAACATTTATTTTCATTAAGATATTGTAAACCTTTTCTGCGTTCAATGTTTCTTGAATACATTTAAATCAATCTGTGAATAGATTGTGTTATTGCTTCTGCGTTTTCAGCATTTATAGGACCCTTATCAATGCCCATGCTCAGTCATTAGACCAAATCAAGTTTGTTAGGAGGAGGTAAAACAATTATATCCTGGAGCCGCTACAACATTCCCACCTTGGTTGTAAAGGGGAACTCCTCCCTCAGGGAAACCAGGAAGACATTAGTGGTTCAAAACTGCTGCTGGCATGGCTGCTGTTCTTTTCTGCTTTTTCATCTCTCTCTTTCTGGCCATTGTTTCAATTAAAATGATTTAGATAAAATGTAGCAGTAGTTTGTTAATAAATTATAACCTACATTTACATAATCTCTTTTGGACAGAGTCTTGTGGGCAGTTTAAACAGGTACATTTGAGAGTTTTGTGATTACAAGCCGTTTCTTGTTTGGAGTTTTTGTCATTGATTATTTCAACCAATGAAGATTGGCAAAGGCAGTGCTTATACTAGTTTCCAATAAATTCCATATTGTCAATGATGAGGACTGGTAAAATTAGCCAGGGGTTTTAACAGGAATTTTCTTCTGCGAGGGATGAGTCTTTGTTAACAACATTCCCCCTAGAAGTCAAACAAGAAATTACAAACTTTTGTGAAATGTTTTTTTCTTCTTCTGGATAACCGAGATTAACATTTACATGCTCTTACATCATGCTGTTGTACTGTAATCTTATTTACTCACTTTCAGTCACTGTAACGCTCACTCTTTCTCTTGCCCTACTCTCCTTCTCCACTGCTGTTTGTATCCCACTTCTCCTCCGTCCCATCTCTACTCGTTTACTTTGTCTACCCCTCTCTTTCTCTCTCTCTCTCTCTCTCTCTCTCTCTCTCTCTCTATCTATCTATCTATCTACACTGACAGCCAGCCATTGAGGAGATGTCCCTGTTGTATCTCATCATTATTGGATTAGCTTAATTAGAGTTCTGGAAGCGGTCTGATTGTATCGTATGTCACAGAATACATATCAAGTGATATGCCAGGAGTCATGCTGTGTCGTCACAAATAAAAATCCTGCTAGCAGTCTTGAGAACAACCACGCAGCTCAAGCTGCCGGTCTGACTGCTGGAGTTTTTGTGAGGATTCTGGCACACTGTCCTGTTTGAATTAGGTTTGTATGGGCTGTGTGTTACCTTGGACCAGTACAACCATGACATTGATTCCTACCTAAAAAACACAGGTTACTCAACGCCATCTGCATCTACATGTGTGGAGTTGGCGGGTGTTAGTGGCTTTCAGTTGCTGTGCACCATAGCTGGAGCATTCTATATCATATTAACCCTTTGGAGCGTACGATCACACTGGTGTGATTAGAACGTCATGTTTAGAACGCACCATTAGCATACCTAGCTACAAGAAACAATGGCTGGTAAAACCGCGCTATTATTTACTCACATTTAGCTCAAACAGTGTTTATAACTTTATTTCCTGATTGTAATTGTTTCAAGACCATACTATGATATTAACCAGGTAGAAAGCATTCAAATCGGGACAAGAAGTGTTAGTTACGTACCAACAGACAGCCAACACTAATGCACAAAAACGAATTATATTAGCGACTACTACCGATCAAAACCATTGCAAAAACTTTCTAGAAGTTACGTTCCCCGTTGTATGCATTTTATATAGTTTATTCATTTTCACTGCACTGAATAACTGGTCACGATTTGTTAGCTAGCGGGCAGCTGACGTTTGCTAGCGGTTAGCTGACGTTTTCTAGCTAGCTACAGTAATAAATCAACCAACTTTTGCAGCTCTTAGAATTCGAGTCAACGAGAGAAGCTTGCAATGCAATGCATGTAGTGTTCCTTACCTAGCAAGGTGACTGTTCAAATGCTGGCATGAGTTCAAATGCTGCAGAGTACTGAAGTCACGTGCAAAAAAACTCACGCTGGGGGGTCGGTAAGGAATATTTGAAACTCATGCGTGAAAAGGTTAACTTAACTATTTGCTCTATATCAGAATATCATGACATTAGACTAATGCAGGTTAGATTCCTGTTCCATTACGACAGCCTTCTTTCAATTAAAAGAACCAGCATTTCGGGCCCTTACAAATTATAGTTCAGAAATCAATGAATGCGCTGCACATATTCTGATGACGTCATGACCCGAATTCAAACTTCTTCCCCTGAAGGAAAAAGGACGAATGGATTAAAATAAGAAGGAACAACTAATAAGCTGTTTTCGAGATGAAAACAAATGTCTGCCGTGGCCCTGACCACAGTCCCCCAGAGCCTGTCATTCTGACCAGAGGCCTTGATGAGAGACAAAGCACATGCTAAATAGTTAGCGACTATGTTACGGATCAGCCTCCTCGTGTTGCATTTGAGCAGCCTTGTTTACCGGCGTGAGCTCGCCACGCTGACGTTTAGGAGTCTGGGCCAAGTTCACAGGCTAACAGTGAGTGACTTTCAGGTCACAGGCATACATAAGTCAAGGGTGATGCAGCTGGTGAGGTATTGCTCTGTGTCACTGGATGTGAGGACATTGACCCTTATGTGTCCACACACGCAGAGACCTTTGGAGATATTTCAAGTCCTTTCTGAATGTAAATGAATAATGTGTGGGCTCGAATAAAGTATTTAAAATGTGTGCGTGTGTGTGTGTGTGTGTGTGTGTGTGTGTGTGAGGGAGAAAAAAAAGAGAAGACGTGATGAAAACAGATGTGTGAATACCTTACCTGGAGCCTAACCTTCACCAGTGGACTGATTAACAGCGAGGTGTACGGAGCTGCAGGACCTCTGAGTCATCCCTGCCTCCCTCCATCCTTCTAGGGGAGGGAGAGAGGGGGGATGAGGGAACGGTAGAAAGGGAGTGAGACAATGAGGGAGGGAGAGCATACGATAGAGTAGAGAGGAAGTAGAGGAATAAAAACTCCCTAAGAGGAGGGAAAAGGAGGACAGTGGAAGGTAATGACAGAGACTGGTGATGCTACAGTGACTGACGGAAGTGTATCTACTGGTGGAGGGATTGAGAAGAAAGACTAAGACCTCACCTGTCTCGCACTTTGTACCAAGTAACTGTCAAGAAAACGGAGGGAGTGATGTATTTGGTGTGGCCATAGTGAGAGAGGTGGACCGAGTTAACTAGTCGTTGATGGGTGATGTAGGCTAGCATTTTATTGTGGACACAATCTGGAAGGGCTGATTCCAAGTGTAAGACTTAAGATGGGTCAAACATCTATTATAGAAAAATGGCAGAGTGAATAAAATGTGACATCTGGTGATAGATCTCTGGGTTGGACTGCAATATCTGAACTCTCTAGGCAACAGGGACACCTTCAGAGCAGCAGATGTGAGCGTGTGTGTGAGTGTTTTTTTGTGAGCATTTGTTTGTGTAAGTGTGTGTGTGTGTGTGTGTGTGTCTGACAGGGAATATCTCAAAGTCTGTGGCGATGATGTCTGTGGTGATGATGTATGTGGTGATGAAGTATGTGGTGATGATGTCTGTGGTGATGTCTGTGGTGATGTCTGTAGTGATGATGTCTGTGGTGATGATGTCTGTGGTGATGAAGTATGTGGTGATGATGTCTGTGGTGATGTCTGTAGTGATGATGTCTGTGGTGATGATGTCTGTGGTGATGTCTGTGGTGATGTCTATGTTAATTATTTCTGTGGTGATGTCTGTGGTGATGATATCTGTGGTGATGTCTAAGGTGATGATGTCTGTGGTGATGATGTCTGTGGTGATGTCTATGGTGATGATGTCTGTGGTGATAATGTCTGTGGGGATGATGTTTGTGGTGATGTCTGTGGTGGTGATGTCTGTGGTGATGTCTGTGGTGATGATGTCTGTGGTGATGTCTGTGGTGATGATGTCTGTGGTGATGATGTCTGTGGTGATGTCTATGGTGATGATGTCTATGGTGATAAAGACCATGTGAAACAGCAGGCTACAGTGGAGAAAAAGCATACATTGGAGCTGTCTGTCTGTCAGTCTGCCTGCCTATGTGTCTGACTGTTAGTCTGTCTGTCTGTCTAAGACTGTTTAAGATTACGAAAGGGAGAAATTAACTGTAAGACAAATGCAGCACAACTTTGCACACTCTCCATATTCTCTCCTCCCTCTCAAGGTCTGTGCTGACCAACTGGCTGATGTATTTACTGATGTCTTCAACCAGTGGTGTAGTCTATATTTTTGTAGTGAGTATACTGTGATTTCCCCTCCCAGCCTCATACTCGCCTGTCCCAGAGCAACACCCCATACACTGAGCACTGTGACGTTTCCATATACAAACTAGTATACACGGACAACTACTTCAGTATTGATGGCGTTTATTGAAAGCCCTGGAAAAACACTTAAAGTTGAGAACAGATGAGACATATTTAACTTTTTGAAAAATGCAACTGAACCTGAACACCACAGGACATCACACACTAAGAAAACCAGGCATGCTCTTCCCTTAGAGATTATCCATCCATAACAGGTTCAAGGTATCAACAGGCCACTCATTAACTAATGTCTCAAGTTTAAGGCGAGTTAATATAACAGTTATATTTAAAGTATCAGTCATTTAATACAATTTATTGGATTATAATATAATCCAATAAAATAAGATATATTAAACTGATAATGAGCACTTTTACTTTTGGTACTTTAAGTAGCCTACAGTATATTTTGATAATACTTTTGTACTATTACTTAAGGACAATGTTGAATGCAGGACTTGTAACTGACAAGTAATTTGTAACTCTACAACACTGTTTTTTTCTACTTTTAATGCAATACACGATCTTCCACCTCTGTAAATCACCAACAACAGTTGTGCATGAATACCTGCAGCTGTGTTTAACACTGAAAACATATAGCTCAGGTCAGCGTTTACTCAGGGCTCTTAAGTTTTAAGGACAAGAGTGACACCTTTTTTGAGGAAGTAACCTCCTTTAATGTGCATATGACAATTATTCACCTCAATGATAAATTCATTCATTTTAATGAATTAATACACCCCTGGACTGTAATATTTCAGATGTGTTTTGAGCAAGATTTCTGCTCATGTTCAAAACTTTGTGCACATTCAAAATATATCCGTGTTCTCTGAGATTTGGAGGAGTCGTGATATTTTGAGAGAAATAAAGTACCTAAAAAAAACTATAAAAATAATCTACCTGCACCATAGTCTGCTGTGCATTACGTGATTGCTCTGCTGATAGGGTAAATCTCAGACCGTCTGACAGACACAGAGCCCCGTTTGCTTTTTACATTGACTGTCACGCTCAATGTGTGACACTTGAGAGCCCTGGTGGTTTACCTGCAGCTCCGCTACAGTAGCAGCGAACCTTTAACGTTACCTGCCGGTAACATGGTCTCTAAACAGTCCGCTCACAGTGAAGTCCTGCACGGATCACAGATGCTCGGTTTGTTATAAGAGCAGATTAATGGAGCCGCTCGGTGTTTGGCTAGCTAATAAGCCGTTTGCCTGTTACCTTGAGCTTTGTCTGAAGGCGCTGAGTGGCCTGCCAGGCTCCGACACATTCCGCACATCCGCCGATCAGTTTAACCGAGCTAACCCCCCCTCCCGGTACCGGTCAGAGAGGCGTTTACTTTGTGTCTCGGTCCTCGCTCCGGTCAGTTTTTAATTAGCCTACATTAGTAACAGTTCATTTAGTTATGGTATGAACTTAATCCTAGGGAAGGCAAACAATATAAGACATTTGTAATGAAATCCAAGACTTTATATACCAAATTCAAGGCTTTTAAGGCCTGAGATTATCAAATGTAAGACTTTTTCAATGCTTTTAAAACACACACACACACACAACATCATATAAGATACTGTCCATAGATATAGAACAATATATCTATGATACTGTCACTTACCAGGTAACAGTAACGTTGCGGTTGGATTGTCGGGCTGGTTTTCTGTAACGGTAATCCGGTCGTCATGATCTGCGGCAGCTGTGTCACCCGACGCGGCAGTAGCTTCAGGGACCGACTTTTTAAAACACTGAAATAGTGTTTTTTGGGTCTGTTGACGTTTCATTGGCTCTGCTCTACCTAGCTAGCTAGTTGCGAGAAACAACTTGTTGTTGCTTAGTAACGTTCATTGACATATATACGGTATATAAGGTAACCATAGGTAACCAGGGCACCGCCACGGAAGCCTCAAAGGTCCAAGTGTCAGTGCTTCACAACACAGACGAGGTGAATTTATGAATGAAAATGAGAACGTTCTGTCACAACGATGTTGTTACGTATCATCGCGCTTTTGTAAGTGGGTATACGGAAATCCTTGACTTTTCCTAGTGGGTATACGGCGTATACCTGCGTATCACGTAGACTACACCACTGTCTTCAACCTATCGCTATGTCAGTCAGTGGTCCCCACCTGCTTCACAAAGTCCATCATTGTTCCTGTGCCAAAAAAGCAAAAAGTCCTCTGCATGAATGACTACCGCCCTGTAGCACTCAAACCAATCATCATGAAGTGCTTTGAGTGGCTAGTTAAAACACATCACAGACTCCATGCCTGGAACACTTGACCTGCTGCAGTTTGCCTATAGACATAACCGATCTTCAGAGGATGCCATTGCTTTGAGCCTCCACTCCGCACTCTCATCTGGACAAGAGGAACACATATGTGAGAATACTGTTCATTGACTACAGCTCTGCCTTCAACACCATTGTGCCCCACAAGCTGACGGTGAAGCTCAGGGATCTGGGTCTCGACCCCACTATGTGCAGATGGATCCTGAACTTCCTGATGGGCAGACCCCAGGTGGTGCGGATGGGCAACACCACCTCCTCCTCACTGACTCTCAGTACTGGCTCCCCCCCAGGGCTGTGTGCTGAGCCCGCTCCAGTACTCTCTCTTCACCCACAACTGCCTTGCAACCCACATCTCCAACACCATCGTTATGTTTTCTGACGAAACCACCATCATAGGCCTGATCTCTGACAATGACGAGTCAGCCTATAGAGACGAGGTAAGATCACTGACTTCGTGGTGTCAGGATAACAACCTCCAGCTCAAAATCAGTAAAACGAAGGAGAATATTGTTGATCATAGGAAGCAGCGGCGGGGAGACCACGCCCCCATACACATCAATGGGTCTGCAGTAGAGGGAGATCACAACATCTGGTTCCTTGGTGTCAACATCAGCGATGACTTGACCTGGTTTCATCACTCAAACATCTTGGTAAAGGAGGCCAGGAAATGGCTCTTCTTCCTACGCCGATTGAGGAGATTTGGCATGGATTCCAGGATACTCTCCAACTTCTACAGATGCACTATCGAGAGTATCCTGTCCGGCTGTGTCACCGCATGGTATGGCAGCTGCACCGCCCTCGACCGTAAAGCACTTCAGAGGGTGATTAAAACAGCAGAGCGCATCACAAGGTCTGACCTGCCATCCCTGCCATCCACAGAGAGGTGTAGGAGGAGGAGCAAACAAATCATTACAGATCCCAGCCACCCATGCCATGGACTGTTTACCAAAGCAGCCGTCTGGCAGAAGGTACAGGAGTATTCAGTCCAAAACGAACAGGCTACGGGACAGCATCTTTCCTCAGGCCGTAAGGCTGCTCAATTCAGGAAACCCTTCTCCCTTCCATCCACAGCCCTTGCACACCTGTCACTTTATATCATGCTCATCTGCCAATCATGTCATGCACACCTGTCACTTTTACATTGCACTACGGTTGTACAGCTGTATATTATTAGTGATTTCTGTTTTTTATTTGGTTTTATCAATAGTTTGTGTTATCTTGTTATCTTCTTATTTATATATTATAATTACTGTTTCTTTTTTTTTTACTTTTAACTGCACTGTCGGGAGTAGGAAAACCAAGCATTTCATTGCCATAACTTGTTATTGCAAATGACAAATAAACCTTGTGAACTTACACAGGCAGTTTGTTCAAAAGGTCTAAAGCCATGGCTTGGAGCCAGATAATGGAAGGGCATTACAAAGTTCAACTAGCGATTAGTATAGTGTCTTCATTTCCACCAAGTAACATGGAAAAACAATATTGTTCATGTTAAAATGTAGCCAAGCATTAACAGTGTAATATCTACCGTAGTCCAATCTGTTTGACTTGGTTTGAGAATGTTTTGAGATTTTCTTCACATTGTATATTGAATATATTATAAAAAGCATAGGCTTAAGTTAAAAGCCTTTACTTAATACATAGGTGTTTTTATAGTTTACTGCTGACACAGTTTTTTTTCAAATAAATTATTGCATGTGTTTTTTTCCTGAAAACATACAAACAGAGGAAAACAATGTTATGACAGTTATGACCATAAGCAAAAACAGAAGAAAAATAAAAGACATTAAAGTGGTAACTGGTCAGTCTGACCATTATCATCAATACAGATGAGAACTATAGAAAGTTAACTTGTTCATTTGTAAAGAGAAAATTCGATTTGTCACATTTAGAAATGTTTTGAAAAGGGAACATACAGTATAAGCTAACTTTAGTAACGTTTGCTACCAAAAATATTACATCAATTTCCGCGGTTTAGCCAACCGTACAAAGTTTCTGGCTTTGGCAGCTTTTGCTTTCAAAGTAAAGATCAACAGGCAAAGTGCACAAGGATGGGAATTTAACCTATACCACTCTTACTTTTTAGGTAAAGTACACATATTACATAGTTGAAATATCTATGTGCTAGTGGCCAATATTCTAATATTGTATTAGGCTACACTTGAGAATATATAATGATACAGCCAAGGATCATAAAAAGATGATCTCCTGCTGTATGCTGAATTTTACTGATAATAGAGATAAATGCACTTAATTGTTTTATATGGATTCATATGAAATGATTTGGTGGTCAAATGTGATAACATATATTTATTTTAAGTGGCACACAGTTATCAGTGGTTTTAATCACACTGGGGGCTCCTTGCACTTTATTGTGATGTTTTATTGCAAACAAACTATGTCTGAATTATATTGAAAAGGGGTAAGCTATCCTCTCAGTCTACTATGGAAATTGCTGAGTTCCTCCTCCCATTTTGGCATTCATTATGGCTGTGGTGACACATTGAAATGTGTCATATATAAGAGATACAATGAACTCTAAAAGTATTGCACATTGGCAATTTTTTATTAATTTATGGTTCTTATTTCAGCATTTAGGATTAGAAATTATACAATCACTACAGTGCACAAGGTTAGCTTGAATATTACTTTATTTTTATACATTTCAGAATACATTTTGTACATCTGTACAGACAGCAGAGTCTGTCAATTCAAAAGCAATCTGTGGTCTCAGTATTGGGGATGAAGTACATTACAAGTTGGAGATGGGCTTCTTGGTTGTGAGGGGTTCTAAACTCATAAGGGTATCAGCGAAACAGTTTTAGGTTTGGGTATTTATAGTGATGCTAAGCTGTCCTGGCTGATTGCGTCAACACTAGAGAGTGTTGGATATTTACTGATGTAGGAAAGAGTATTCATTTTTTGCAGAGGTGCAGAGGAGTACGTCTCTAGACTTATTCTAGGCACATATCAAAGTCAATTTCAGGGGGATTTTTCATAGAGTGGGAACAGATCAAAGAATGCTGTTGTTTTAGGGGGTTTTAGGATGTGAGTGGGAGAGCCAGGCTGTATTTTACTTTCCTATAGAGTGAAAAGTCAAGGCTCACAGAGTTTGAGTGGCATCTCTTCTGTCAACACCGACCTGTCAGACAAACCCAGAGCGCTGAGCCACGGCGCAGTCACGCTCAGATGAACAATCCTAACGTCTCCCTCCCTCTGAAACTAGATCCTCCCTCACTGAGAGAGTTGTGGTGCTCAAATGCTGCATTCCAACCAACCCATACATTTATGCAATCAGTACAGCAGACTCAAATTGCCCTTCAATCCTAAGCAACATTGCCCTGACTCCTGTGTCTTTTCAACAGCTGTATTAGTTGAGTGCTGGCCTTAGTCCTGGACTTAAACACTACTGTGACTGGGCATGACTGTCTGACTCCAGGGTCTAAACTGCCCATTAATGATGTTGCGCACCACAGCTTGCACTACCTGGCTTTAGCATTACCTCTGACTTCTGACGCATAACTGTCCATTAACAGATACTTCAGGACGGTACAGCGCCCATTCCAGGCCCACCGGAGCTTCCTTGACTCATCACGCTCTGGCAGTTCCCTTAGGCGAGTTGGATGTATGCTAAAGATAATGTCACAACCCTTGATTTGGCTGTCTTCCCGATTGTAGTGGCAGTGAGAAAAAAGCAGATGCCTAGGAGGAAGACATAACTCGATCTTCCAATTTCCTGAGCCCATTTGGAGTTCCTACAATAAGACAGGGATATCTTGGTATTGAGAAAAGTGGGGGGATGTAGTATGCTCAAGGGTAGGTTTAAAGTATTGTCAGGGATGGTGTTTTCTTCTGTGTTGTTTTGCCAGCATAGCTGTAGTTAGTGTTGTTTATGCTAACTGAAGTGGTAAATCGCGGTTACTGGAACAATATATGGGGGTAAAAATCCTCTTAAACTATGTATCAAAGTTAATAATCAAGAAAAATCACAGAATAACAGCACCACTCATTTACTTTATGCACCCAACATATATACCAGCTCTAACACAAGAGAATAGCTGCTTTCTGATGACATCCGAAATTAATCAAACAAGACTGAGCCAGAGAATGAGCGCAGTGGAGCGTGCATTATTTGGATAGAGTGCAGAGTGTTTAACCAGTTGCCCTAATCACCGGCATAAACTACAACTTGCTATTAAAATGTTTAGGGCCTTTTCTCAGATAGCCAATGTTAGCCTAAATAATTATGTAAGTATTTTTGGTGTTTGTTAGATTATGTTCTTCTACAGGCAAGGAGCAGCATGGAAAGAATTTTAGTGTAGCGAGGAAATGAACGTAACATACCTGAAGAGAAGTCCTCAGTGAGTGATGAGTTGGAGTACTGATGGTTTAACTTTGCTTACATTGCCTACTCTGGCCTGAGCCTTGGGCACAGTGTCCGACCAGCTCAGAATAATAGCTACAACTTGCACAATGCCCACCGACCCAGGCATGGTACACGTACTAACATAACCACAACAGTCATGGACACAGGCCGCAATCCAACAAGTAAAATGTTAGCTATTCGCAACAGTGTTGTGTATCTAGAAATCCTATTACGGAATTTGCTTCCTCCAAAACCGACCTACCCACTGCAAGTCAAATTGTGATTCTAATCTTGTTCGGAAATTCTGCTCTAATAAAGTTGAATGGCAGATGCCTTCGATCAAGATCCAAAAGGCTTTGCCCTGACGGCCTGCCTATAAACCACCAGAAATCTAACTGAGTAAGCCTATTCTTTTCTATTTGGTATTAACCCTTCTCTTTCTGACCCAAATTGAAGAAATGTATTCAAAAGACAATTAAAATGATTGAAAAGAAAAAAATATATAAATCGAACTAAACAATATAAAATTATAATATAAATACAATTTCTATGATTCTATTAATTGTTATACTGTTGAAGCCTTGACGGTTCCCCACTGGCTAATAGGAATGATAAGCCAGGCATGGGGTGTGTGTGTGTGTGTGTGTGTGTGTGCATGGGGGTTGGGGGGTGGGGGGGTTAACTAACACTGGAATTGCCTTAGTGAAGTCCCTAATTGGAATAGATTTCTAATGAACTGCTTACTATTACCCTTGCAAACTCGATTACATTTCCTTTTTCATGGAAAACACACAGGCATTTTAACGAAACCCCCACCGCGGACTGAGTTAATGAATCCAAGTGCTCCGGAATAATAACATATCCCAAACTTCCTTAAGAGCATCCCTTCCAACCAGATTCACCTGGGCTTCATTGGCTCAACAGGCAAACCCTGCTAATTTCCCATTCCTCCGCACAAAACGGCTCACAATTTTACCTCTTTCTTTCTGGTTTGATAATGAGATGAAGTCTTACAGTACACATTTCAAGCACATCAATGTCCTCAATTATTCATTCAAATGCACATGAACACTAACACATACAAACACACACATTAGAGGTTGTTGAGGCGAGAGGGAGAGTGAGTGCCTTTCACGTTTACTGCCCTGATGTCATGTTTAAAGTCTACCTAATGCTTATAGACCAGAAACCTCATGGGAAGATGGAACTTCCCCACCAGGAGTACCTTAACATGATCCCCTCAGCACTCTTCCCTCCCAGGTACCATAAATACAGCAAACACATAGCTCGTTGCCCTGGAGGTGGCAGTTACCCCAAAGTATTATTGGGAAGGTGACGGCACAAGGCTATACAATCAGGAGGTAGGCCTTATTTGTCATGAATCTTGAACCAGAGACAGATTTGTCCCCAGGACCTACTATATCATGTTTTTTGCTGCCTGAATGTTGACAGGCGTGTATTAAAAATTGGCTGTACTTGCCCTTTCTTAAACCCTAACCTTAACCTGCCCTTAACCCAAACCTAAGTCTACGCTGCAATAAATGTCCATCCAACTTCACATTATCTTATGAATAATTTGTTCCTCGAAGCAGGTCATGGGTAACATACACTTACAGGTAGATGGACCAACACAATTGAGTGGAAAAAACCCAACAGCTACGAATAGATTTCTTGCCACTCAAGGCCAAATTTTCCAAAACTGCTGAATTAGTTCATAATTTCAGCCTAACCAGCTTAGCTAAAAGTCAACAAGGAACCAGCAAGCAATCATGGTTTTGATGTCTACCAATCTGCCAAATCAGCTCTTAGTTTTCAATTAAACTCTTGTGTCGTTAATTTTACTTGTTTGGCAACATATACTTTCAGAAATAAACCATGCAGGCAGTTACACATACTGCTCTGTCCCATCTTTGGTTACTTCTGGTTAGTTCATACAGTAAATTAATTTCCTATACAACCGAAAGCCTATTTACAGTAGATCTAAATCTAGATTTCTGGTTCTTCCAGCTCCATAAACAGTTGTTGGGAAGCCACTAAAAAAACTCACAAAATGACACTATTCTTTTTTTTATTATCACCAGTAACAGCACTTGTAAGATGTAGATTGTCTTTTGAGAGTTTCTCATTGCCAGTGTGAATATATACATATATTTTTACATATTATGTTAATGCAATTTAAATTAAAATGTTCAAAACATTGATGTAGTCGAAATTGGCTCTTACGCTACAATAACTGTCATGAAAATAATTCAATTAAGTTCAACAGCAATGAGAAAATCTTGGTGCACTGTAAGATGCAACACATGCCCTCTCAGCGCTTTGGCCAGACCACTTACCTGGAAACCATATGAATTAACTAACAATGTTGTTTTACTGGTAACAAACATGGTGCTCTCCATCGGACAAACTTACTACAGACATCATCGTTAGGCCTCATATCCGCAGGGGTGGGGGGAGGGGTGTCTGTTGTCTGTTGGAGGTGTCCCACATAACCGGGGAAAGTAATGTGCGACGATTGCAATTTTCACCTGTTCAAACTGTAACACAATGTATCTCTGACAGAAATCCTTCAACAAGTCTCGTTCATAGAATTTACACTGCTGTAGTGGAAAAAAAACTCCTGGGCAAGTTTATGTTGTCATCAGGAACCCATGGACCTTGTGGGTGAGGTATTTGAAAAGCAGACACGGACAGATACAAAACATTAGTCCCACCTCAATAACCTAAACAGCCTTTCAATCTGAAGGGGATTTGTGTCAATGGGGCCAAGGCTGGGTGCTACTCCTCATTACACAATTCCAGATATAGACAGGATCTTTCATTGTATTGGATTTCCAGCCCACCGCCTGCTGTTTCTCAAGACAGGCTTTATCGTTTGTCATCTTTTTCATTTGTTGCAATTCTTCCAGAGGAAAATTGAGGGGGACAGGATACAGGAGAGGCGGAGGGGGGTGGGGGGGTTGGGGATCCTGGGGTTGGCGGGGAGGTTGAGGGGATGGATGATCTTCCAAGTTGTTTCAATTAACCCCTTCAACCCGTATACATACTATGTCTCAAGTAGGCTGATCACAATGCGATTGTTATGTCATTTTTTCATACTGAAACTCTTTATTGTTTCGATTCACCTCCTAAACAATAATGGCAGTTTATCGAACTACTTCTAAAGCACTGTGATTGCCTGACATTTACTTTAGAAAGCCACTTCAGTTAAAATGTGTCTAATTTGAATGACTAAACCACACAACCGCTGAGCAATCGATGTGTTCTCCTGACTAGCTGCTGTACTTGAAAATTTATTCTCAAACAAACAGATGCACTAGGAAATCAATCTTAGACTTTTCTTACTTACTTTTAGTTTATTTTGAGTAAGTTTTTGTGTGAGGACAGACAGCAGGCTACTCCTGCTTGTATCCATAATCATCTCCTCTCCATGCTAAACTGTGTGATATTGATTACACGCAGGGAGAGTATTTTTCAATTAGTACAGCAAAAGGTGCTAATCAAATTGAAACACAACATAATGAGAAGCATGGGAGGGGGACAAGGGGTGAGAGAAAAAAACCTAGACCGGCCGCAGGGAGCTAAATACAGTTAGCAGTAAAAGCTACGATTTAATACTGCATTTAGAGGTAGAAATGCTACTCAGCTCAAGGTGTTTTGTTGTTTCTGACTTAACATTAGCTGGCTCAAGCCAAATGTTCTACTCTGATTCCAATCCAGTCTCTCTTTATTACCTGTGTTTTCTTTCCCAACTATGTCCCTCTCTCCTCAGGGTGAAGGGATGTTTGACAGGAGGAGGAGCACTCCCAGTCTGAGCCCTAGCTATTTTAACACATCCAGGGCCATGAGCAGAATCCACAATTGAACAAGAAGAGGTTCCGTCAGAACTATAAGTTCATCAGAATATTCAATCCAGCGCCGACTCAAAAGCAATGATGGGCCCAAAGATACTATTTGAGAAACAAGGCAGAAACTCTCTTTCTTCTCACTCTCTCTCGCTCTCTCTTTTTTTGTCTCTCATCCTCTGCCCTGTCATTGTCTTTTTCTCTACCTCCTCCTCAGACAGGCTGAACTAAGAGATGTCATCAGTCCTCGTCTCCTGGGTGTTATTCTGTGGATCCTGTCATTAATAAAGAATATGTAATGAGACATAGAAAAAGAGAGAGAGGAGTGGGGCAGAGAGAGAGGAAGAAACAGACAGACTCATGCATAATCTACTATAACTAATGCTTCTTGCGCTTTTTCCTCACACTCTGTTTTATCGACACCGCTGAAGAACAACTCACTCTCTTCTCCCCTGTCTTTGATAGACACTACAGCTTGGCCTTGACAGCTAATATCTCTCCTGAAGAGGCAAGGCTGAACAACACATTATCGTGCACTCTGACTGATGCTGCTCGCTTGTCAGAAATGCCATCAGTTCATTTCTTGACCTAGTGATTTGTTTGTTGTTTAACCCCCCACCAGAGAATGTTAGATTTTTCCATGCTGTACAGCAATGTTTGACCAATGGATTTTGGATGTTTTAGGCTTAGTCATAGCGAAACCATAAACTACTGATAAAAAGTTTGGGGTTCAAGACAACATACATGAAATGAGTTTGAATAGGAAATATGTCAAAATGAATTGGAAATATAGTAATTGACAAGGTTAGAAATAATGATTTTTAATTGAAATAATAATTGTTCTTCAAATGTTTCGTCAAAGAATCCTGCATTTGCAGCAGTTACAGGCTTGCAGACCTTTGGCATTCTAGCTGTCACTTTGTTGAGGTTATGTTAAGAGATTTCACCACATTCTTCCTGATACACCTCCTAAAATTTGGACTGGCTTGATGGGTACTTCTTACGGTGTTCCCACGACAACTCAATAGGGTTGAGATCTGGTGACTGTGCTGGCCACTCCATTATTGACAGAATACCAGCTGACTGCTTCTTCTCTAATTGGTTCTTGCATATTGCTCATTGTCCTGTTGTACGAGGAAATCTGCTTCCATAGGGTATGGCGTGGCGTTGCCAAATGGAGTGTTAGCCTTCCTTCTTCAAGATCCCTTTAACCCTGTACAAATCTCCCAATTTACCATCACCAAAGAACCCCAGACAATCACATTGCCCCCACCATGCTTGACAGATGGCATCAAGCACTCCTCCAGCATTTTTTTCGTTTGGTCTCCATCTCAAGAATATTAATCTTTATGATCCAAATACCTCAAAATGTAATTCGTCTGACCATAACACTTTATTCCAACCTTCCTCTGTCCAGTGACTGTGTTCTTTTGTCCGTCTTAATCTTTTATTTTTATTGGCCATATGGCAACTCTGCCTAGAAGGCAGGCATCCCAGAGTCACCTTTTCACTATTGATGTTGAGACTGGTGTTTTGCGGTTACTATCCGTTTCTCAAACTGGACACTCTAATGTATTTCCTCCTCTTGCTCAGTTGAGCACCGGGCCTACTGCTTTTTCCATTCTAGTTAGAGCCAGTCACGCAGGTCTGTGAAGGGAGTAGTACACAGCGTTGTACAAGATGTTCTGTTTCTTGTCCATTTCTCACATGGCATAGCCAGGAAAACACTTTTCTTTAATCAGCACAACAGTTTTCAGCTGTACAAAATTGCAAAAGGGTTTTGTAGTGATCAATTAGCCTTTTGAAATGATAAACCTGGATTAGCAAACACATCGTGCCATTGGAACACAGGACTGATGGTAGCTGATTATAGGCCTTTGTACACCTATGTAGATATTCTATAAAAAATCTGCCATTTTCAGCAACAGGAGTCATATACAACATTAACAATGTCTACACTGTATTTCTGATCTGATTTATGTTATTTTAATGGACAGAAAATGTGCTTTTCTTACAAATACAAAGACATTTCTAAGTGACCCCAATCTTTTGAATTGTAGTGAATATCAATAAATGTTGCTCTATTTTTGACCCTAATTAAGTCAACCGTGCCATTTAAAATTGTCGCGTTGTCAAATAAAGGGAGGAGTTCAGGACCTCTGTCTCCTGGTACAAATATATTTGGTTCGGTTTAGCACTGGAAACATTTTACCACCCCCCCAAAATGAATAATTATGAACAATCCTGACCACCCACAACTTTTCCCGGGAATTCATTCTTAAAGATACATACATTTCCAGTCATGTTTCAATGCATTATTGGACATGAAAGTCTGGAAAGATAGAATATGTGCTGATAGAGCAGTGGGTTGGACTCAAACCCATACTGCAGTAGTACATGATGGAGTTGGCGGCTTGGACCACCAGACCACCCTGGGTTGGGAAAAAGGCTGAAATTGTGTTGGGAGTTAACTGTAAAAGGAATAGCTTTAAATAAATCGTATTTCTGTTGAGTTAGATAAACTTGTGGATAATGTTTTTGTTTCAGTGTGCAGTTTGAAGGAGGTTGCTAGCTAGAGCTCATTTAGTTTTGATTCAACTTTATTGTCACTGATCAAGATCTAGTACAGTACAACGGAAAGCAGTTAGCATCTAACCAGAAGGGCAAATAGAAGAGGGCAGGAAATTTCCAAGTGAAACAATTAAGAAAAATGTATGTTATAGCAGGGATTTGTATATGTGCAATGAAGGCAAATGCAAGTACAAATGGCGATTCTAAATGTGCAATGAAGGCAAATTGAAGGTGCAAGGGTAGCATGTGCGACTGAAATGAGGTAGACACCTACATGTAAACATTTGAAAATGTCTTTACAAAGCAATGTCACAGTCCAGTAGTACAAAGAGGGTATTGCAACAAGGTCCCTGAGAGGCAGTACTAAGTGATGGGTGGGTGGATAGGATTAACAGAGTTCAGCTGGGTTTCAGTAGCTGGAAATAAACTGTTCCTGAGCCTGCTGCTGTGAGAACAAAGAGACCTGTACCGTCTGCCTGATGGGAGGACAGTTTGTGGCGTGGATGTGAAGGTGCCGCGCGACCTATGCGCTGGAGGTCTACGATGGTTGGGAGCTGGGCACCAGTGATGTGCTGGGTGGTTTTCAACACCCGTTGCAGGGCCTTCCAGTCGTCCACGGAGCATCCGACAAACCACACTGTGGTGCATTTACTCAGAAATCTCTCGATTGTGCTGCGGTAGAAGTTCACATGAATCTTGGAATACCGGCGGGCCTTCTTCAGCCTCCTCAAGAAGTACAGGCACTGCTGTGCCTTTTAGACCAGGGTTGGGATGTAAGGGGTCCAGGAGAGGTCCCAGGATGTGGACACCCAGGAATTTGAAGCTGGACACACGCTCCACCTCAGTACCATCAACGAGGACTGGGTCGAGGCTGCAGCCTTTGGATTTCCTGTAATCCACAATGAGCTCCTTGATTTTCTTTGCATTAAGGGCCAGGTTGTTGTCAGCGCACCATGCCGGCAGGTACTTGACCTATTCCCTGTATGACTTGTCATTGTCACTGATCAGGCCTACCACCGGGGTGTCATCTGGGAACTTGATGGTGCTGTTGGAACTGTGTACAGGAACGCAGTTGTAGGTAAAGAGGGAGTACCGAAGGGGCTCGGCACGCAGCCTTTTGGAACACAAATGTTCAGGATCAGGGTGGAGGAGGTGAAGTTGTATAACCTGACAGACTGGGGTCTGTTGTTTATGAAGTCCAAAGCCCAGTTGCAGAGAGAGGGGCTGAGCCCTAGATCATGGAGTTTGTTGACCAGCCAAGAGGGGATGTTGAATGCTCAGCTAAAGTCTATGCACAACATTCTCACAAAGCTGTTGGTTTTGTCCAAAGCCATGGTGTTGTGGTCCCTCTCCTCTTTAGCCCGGAGGTCGCGGTGTCTATGATTCCCCCCAGAAATCTATACCTTAGATTTTTCCGACTATAGGACAGTTTTCCACTTCGCCTCAGTCCATCTAAAATGAGCTCGGGCCCAGAGAAGGCACTGGCATTTCATGGATTTTGTTTATATATGATTTCTTCCTTGGTAGAGCATTTGTGGATGATGCAATGTACTGTGTTCACAGACAATGGATTTTGAAAGTGTTCCTGAGCCCATGCTGTGATGACCACTACAGAATCATATGCGTTTTTAAGTCAGTGCCGTCTGAGGGCCCGAAGATCATGACCATCCAAAATTGGTCCCTTGCATACAGAGATTACTCTGACAATGAGATCCCCAAACTCAAGTGCAATTTTCAGCTGCGATAGGTTATTCTAGAATTGTGACACAATTTACCCGCACTGTCTTTCACAGAGTGATGAACCCCTCCCCATTCTCACTTCTGATAGACCCATCCTCTCTGGAATGATCTCTTAATACCCAATCATGGTGTGTTACCAAATGACCAAATTAGTTGTGTGAGATTCCACCAGGTTTAGTTTTTTAGCATTACACGTTTCCAGTCTTTTGGTGCCTCTTTCAAAACTTTTTTAAATGTGTTGCTGGCATCAAATTCAAACTGAGCATATATTTACCAAAAAACAATAACATTTCTCAGTTTCAACATTTGATATGTTGTCTTTTTACAATGTTCTATTGAATATAGGGTTTAAAAGATTTGCACATCATTGCATTCAGTTTTTCTTTACATTTTATACAGCACCCAACTTTTTTGAGATGTGGTTGTACTATACTCTGTGCTTTTAAAATGTATGAACTTCCAAAGTCCCTTTGGATAGGGACACAAATAAAAAAATGTAAACAAAATACATTTGAAGTAAGCATTACCAATGAGTTCAGGTGAGAAGCATTCTTTCTCTCTGACTCATATTTTAACAATCTCTCCTTGCTTTTCAGCAAATTCCAAATTTCTTCTCTGTCTGTTGGTCTGCCTTTATCGCTCACCTACACAACTCTCTGTTACATTATAGTAATTGCATTGACCTTTATTAGTGGTTGGCCATCTTCCACTCTCAGCTCTACTTCTTTACACCTTCACTCAACTAACGTTGAAGCCAAGGCCAACATTAGAGGCAATATCATTGATGGAATCCAGGGTAAGACAGTATGTGTGTGTGTGTGTGTGTGTGTGTGCACACTCCTTCAGCCCTTTTACACTTGACATCAGTGTGATTCTTGTTTGTTGTGATAATGGTTTATTACTAAGACTCAGCCTCCAACCCTGACAGATAATCAGTTCACATTAATGTGGGATTCATTAAGTTATCACTGTAATTAGCCCCTACAACATCTCAGAGGACACTACAGCATTTTTCCAAAGGTCAGGCAAGAGACAGTGTGCGTGTATGTGTGTGGGTGTGTGTGTGTGGGGGGGGGGACTACAGAAATGGGTGACTGTGTGTGTCTGTGTTTACGGACATGTGTGTGTGTCTGTGCAATGTTAAGACAATCATTTCTGACAAACTCAAATACTTAAACCATGTAGAAATGATCGCGGTGACTTTATATAATCCTTCAGAACCAAAATCCACTGTTACCTGCCTTGACCACATTTAATCCCATCTCTGTCAGTCTACTCCTGATATGCTCAGACAGACTCAGAATTCCTTATTACCACAGTTTAGCCTCATATCACCTCACTAGCGCAGTTTGTTGCTAGCATGTCCATTGCTACCCATATACTGTTGATGTGGTTGGCTCAGGAAGAGAAACTCACTCCTATTCATAAGCATCCGTAGCATATGTACTAATTAATTATGCATTTTAATAAACATAATTTAATCACTAGAAGGAGTTTGTCTTGACGGATCTCTGGTTTGTGGCTTTAAATAACTATCATCCCTTGTGATCTGTTGTGGTCCCTCTCCTCTTTAACTCGGAGGTCGCGGTGTCCATGATTCCCCCAAAACATCTCAAATTTTGATTTGTCCAACTACAGAACAGTTCTCCACTTCGCCTCAGTCCATCTAAAATGAGCTCGGGCCCAGAGAAGGCGCTGGCGATCTGAGGAGGGATGGTGAAACTTTAGAGGCTTTTAATGCAATACAACTATTATGTTGCTGAAGACAGTACCACTGGTTTGTTTGCTTGTACACAGCCTAACGGGCCCCTCGGCTAGTTCTCTTTATCTTTGCTGTGTCTGTCTTTCTTAGTCTGTCATAGGTTCCAGTCAGGCGTGGCTCGCGTATGGAAATCGTTTCAACGTTGGGATACTGTTTCTGTTCGGCTTTTGATATGTGTTTTTGGACTGAGTTTCTAAACAGTCACATCTTTAGGGTAGTGCAACATGTGTTCTGCTGTTGATTTCTTTATGCATTGACATTCAAATTTTATTCATATTTAACAGGAACGGTTCACTTCAGAGACAACTTTGTATTTAAATCCAAGTTATGTCTAATATGCTGCATGTAATTACGGGGGCGGGGGGGGAGGGGGTGATCAGGAGAGGAGGAGGGTGAAAGATGGAGTTTGTGTTGCAGAGAACGTATATCTGTGAAAGGACAGATATGAAGAAAGAGAAGAGAAGGAGAAGATAAATCTCTACTTCTGAGAAAGAGCAAGCAGACAGTGAATGTTTGACTGATATACTGTAGGATCTACCTGGGAGCTGCTTGTTTTCTCTCAATCTTTATTGACAAACTCCTGTGAGGTCCTGGTGAAAATCTATCCGCTTTAAAGGACTCACTTAATCTTCATCAACGTGCCAAAATAAAAATAAAATGCTATTTTATACCACGTGAGTTCACACACACATACACACATCTCTGTCTCTCATCTCACACACAATAAAACGCATAGCCTACACTAAACAGGCTACAGGAAGTAGACATGCACACAATCATGCACTCTCACAAAAAGTGATTGGATTTTGTTAAAAGAGAATGGCTCGTGTGAGTTCAGAGCTGCGTGGCCTCAGGCTTCATCACTATGGGACACCTCTAGAGTTTTACTGTACACTCTGTTCCTCCTCAGAGTATTCCTTGTTTTACAGATGACACTTCATTAAGAACGAGAGTGTGTGTATGTGTGTGTGTTTTATCAGCGCTACTGTACAAGAATGCCCTCAGGCCTGCAGTACCACTAGATATCCCTTGGGGTGGTGGGGACTTACTGTAGTCGGTTTGATATCCATGATGACGCGTTCTCCATTGTAAGAAACACATCAGATACTGTTGTTGACTGGAGGCCAGAAGGTGGTGCTCGTTCTGGAAGTGGACTGGTCATTTGACCTCTACCAGACTACAGCAGGCCTATGCTGACGAGGTAGCGAATTTCCAGAGGGGCCGTGGTTATCGGTGCAGGCCTGCAGTAGTCTGTTGGGAGCCTGGGCTATGTTTATAGGCTAGCTGTGCGTGGCCTTAAGATGGCTGGCCTACAAAAGCAAATGAGGCTAATGAGGCACCTCTCCATGTTATGGTCATTGTCAGCCTTGCTGTGCAGAACAAAATGGTGGCCTTTCTATCCTTGGGTGTCGAGACGCACAACAACCTTTGTAATGTTTGAATCCTATTTTAATTTCAATTTAAACTGCGGATACCAAAAAGGCATTATATGTGTATGTTTGCTCTATCAGTGTAACTGTACAAGAATGCCCTCAGGCCTGCATTACTGCCAGATATCTCTTGGGGTGGTGCTCTGATGCAGGTCCTGAGGACGGGGGGTGCCATCTGGCGTTGCTAAAGTCTCAGCCGGGGGCTCACAGGTGGGAAAGTGTGCCCTTATACCACCGCCTCCTCCCCCAGCTTCTCCAAAGGCACCCCCACAGTCAGCCGAGAACAGCCTGATCATTTATTTATTAACAGCTGGGGGTGAAGAGCAGCAGTGCACTGGACTGCCACTGCTTCTCCTTCCCTCTCTCCCTCCAGTCTCTCCTTCTCTCCCTCCATCTCTCACTACATAGTCAGGACACAGTGCCAGTTCGCTGAGCAGTTCACACCCCCTCAGTTTTCCCTTCTATCCCTTTCTTAACATTTCCTTCTATCCCTTTCTTAACATTTTCTCTCTATTACCTCTCCCTCCATCCCTCCACCTCCTCACCCCTGCCCTGCTCTGTAGCTGTGTCTACATCCCATTATATCTCTCTATTATCTCTGCCTACAACTCTGCTTCATCTCACTACTCTTTATTTTACCTCAGCTCCTCTTTTCTTCCTCCTCCCAGTTCTCTTAGCCTTCCTCTCTTTCTCCTTCCCTCCTTCCTTCCTGTCAGTGATGAGCACTTTCACAGCAGGACTGCACTGAGTAGCTTGCCTTCCCCTTATGAACATCTTACACTCAGCCCCTGACCTAAACTACATTGATTCACTGTTTCTATTGCTATCTTTCTTTTTAGCAGACCAGAGAAAATGATTTTTTTGAGATTATTTTCATCAAATTAGAGGTTATAAACATATTGATGACTATATGTGTTTAGTTGATTCGGGTCTCCAGGAGTTAAGACGGCAGGGAGTGGAAGAAAAAGAACAAGTTAGAGAGACATATAGAAACACAAACCCAAACATAACTCTAGAGAGCAGACAGGGCACCACCTCCCCTTCCACCCTGTAGATCATTGTTAGTAATCACTCCTGGGGAGTGGAGAGGAGCCCGCGCATATAACCACTCTCTCACACACACACACACATGCACTCACACTGGTGTTGGCTGATTAAAGTCTGAGATAAATGTGCCATACCCATGCCACCGTCTGCTTTCTCCATAGCGCCGGATGTGAGTTACAGTTGTGTGTGCGTGTACATTTGTTAGGAGCAGTAAACATTCTGCCTGTGGTGGGAGGGACTGTCTTCAGTGGCTGTGCTTGGGGAGCAAATGGCTTCAAGGGGAAAAAACAATTGATGCCATAATAAATACTGTTATTTTCCAATCCATCTGGACTGAAGTAGAACCCACGTCTTGGTGATCTGGCTTGGTTAAAACATACCATTATTTGGAGTTGTGTCCAGTCCATCAGCTGAGAGGTGGACAGTCTTCACTATCGATAGGCACCTCGGTGCCGAAACTCAGTGCCTGCTCCAATCACCATGCATGGCATCCACTGATGACCAATCAGAATGTACGGCAAGGTTGTTTAACACATCGGTCGTCAGCAGCTGACCTGTGGCAACACTCCGTCTATTGTGTTGTCTAAACCATCACTGATCCCTAGCACTCCTGTTAGCAGAGACTTAATCAAGCTGTGGTCTGTCGTAGTCTAGGAGACATCATGGCTCTCCACTCACTTCTCCCCCAGTGAACCAGCACATTCATCATCCATTACAACACTTCTCTCCCAATTTACGGCAGTCTCCTTCAATTACGCACAGGCGCAAACTGGAAATAATCAATGTTTCCCCATTAAAACCGCCAGTTATGAAAATTAGGGAACTGTTTTTTTTTTGGATGCTCTTTAATGCTTCCCATATGGCTACGATACACACACACACACACACAAACACAGGCGCGTGTCCGCACACGTAGATATCCACACTCGAGCCCAACACCTGGCGAGGGAGATCAGACGGGAGACCAACTCGTTGCTCCAAAGGGAGGAGCTGTGTGCTTATGTGTGTGTGTGTGCGTATGTGTGTGTGTGCGTATGTGTATGTGTGCGTATGTGTATGTGTGCGTATGTGTGTGTATGTGTGCGCGCGCATGTGTGATAGAAGGCCTCCATCATAGATTAACACATCAACAATAAACCTCCACCTCTTTGAAATTTGTAAGCAATTCCAGAGAGTGTATAAGAGCTAAGATATCTATTGAGCTGGCCTGGGTTAAAATCAGTCCCCACTGACCAGCTCACACACACATGGATGGGTGTTTCGACAAATGAATGGGCCAATTTGTGAAACTGGTCAACCTTCCAAAATGGTTTGACATCCATATAAAATTTGTCGCAATAATAATAACTAATTAAATTAATATAGCAAAAAGACTTTTCAAGCTACGCCTCTGTCCTTTGCTCTGTCCTTGTTTCCTGAACACATTGCCTCTCTTTGAAAGTGCTTTGGAGCAGGAGGGGTGGAGCATTCACTCCTCAACTCCATTGTGCATTCAGAGGGAGATGAGGAATGGAGGAACCACGGTTAGAATCGCAATTGGATTCCCCTGAATCTTCCCGTCCTCTCTTGTCGCTTTTTTAAAACCTACAGTATTAGGTAGAAGGTGAGAAAGAAGGGACTTCCTACCTTCGTATCCAATGGGTTTTGAGAAGGAGATGAGAGAGGATGTGACAAATCAAGAAAATCGGATTGCGTGTTTTGTATTGTCTGTAACGTTGTAGTATTGCCCATCAAGCCAATTCAACTTGTAGGAGATGCTTGAGGAAGCATGCGGTGAAATCTCTTCAGATAACCTCAACAAATTGGCTAGAATACCAAAGGTCTGCAAGGCCATAATTTCTGCAAATGGAGGATTCTTTGATGAAAGCAAGAATACAATTATTATTTCAGTTACAAATTCCTATTTCCAACCTTGTCAAATATATTTTCTATTCAAACTCATGTGTGTTTTCATGGAAAACAAGGACATTTGTAAGTGTATCAGCCGTATCGTGGTTGAAATAATGATTGTGTACCCGGTAATCAAGGGAGAGAGTAATTCAATTACTTATTGTAGCATTTGATAGTCCATTGTTCATGATGTTACAGACTTGATACAAACTCAATCTCATCTCACTTAATCTCAAAGAAACTTGCGGGCATACCTCTACTTTATATGCAATGCAACTCAGCCCATTTGTTAATTACTGTTGCACTTTGACTGAACGTGACTTCCTGTGTATGGACAAATTATGTTATTTTGTAAACTAAACCTAACAAGCCTACATTAATACACTTCAACAGTGACCCCAAACCTTTGAACGGTAGAGTATAGATATAAACCATTCATATATCAGGAAATAGATGTGGTTTGGCAGTATTGGATGTTAAAACAAGATGACCAAAGATTAGCTATTTACCTTGGCTTTATTGACATTTCAGCCATTTATCAGATGCTACTATAAAGAGGCACTTAATGGAGCAATTAGGGTTAACGGCTTTGCTCATGAGCACAGATATTTCACCTTTTCAGTTTTGGATTTGAACCAACACATTTTGGTTACTGGCCAACTCTCTAACCCATAGGTTTCTGCCCCATACCAGTCAGCTAAGCACCTAAAATACAATAGTTAGTATATACAATTATAAGTTAAGGAAAAATATTGCCTTATCTTGGCACTGTGGAATATGTGCAGCTATTACATAACCGAACAAATAGATCAAATATTAACATATTCATGAAAGAAATGAGGTAGAAGCATGAACTCCTAGTTTAGAAGGAAAGGTGTTGTCTGGGCACTGGACCAATGACAGGGCTTCCACTAAAGACTCCAATCATGAGAAAGGTTTTGATTAAACTTCTGAATGATACTGAATGTATATTAGATATGTTCCTCTTCCTGCAGTCATGGAAACAAATGGTAAATCATTATAAAGGAGTTTGTATCAGCTCCTAACAGTGGTCCAGAACATCAAATGCTAACTGTTATCATAACCACATAAAGTACATGTATTCACCAAAACACACAAACACTAAAACGTAACGTCATTGTATGTGTAAAAATACTCATGAACACACACAAACTCCCTCATATATTATACATAACACACACTGTATTTACCCAACTTGAGCACGGTCTACCTTCATCAGGCTGTGTTGACTCCTCTGCAGCTCAACACAGCCCTATCTTCCCCAAGGCTCAGTGTAGCACCTACAGCTTTCATATCTCCCAGTCAGAGATAGATAGGCCTACCTGCTCCTGTTTCTTGATGTGAATAAACTCAGTCAGTGCTGTGAACTATCACTGCTGGCTCCACGGCATTAGCCTATCACTGTTAGCTTAGTCTTCCCTAGCGTTCCTCCTGCTGTCCGGTACTGATAGCGCTGTGGGTTTTTTAATACGACCAGGCAGTGGGGTGTGCTGCTGCTGAGGAATGGTAGAGAAATAGCTCTGGGCCTTTTAGTGCTGTGGCTGGCAGCCTAGACCCCGTCCACCTGGACCTCCAGGGGAGCCTGGGGTCCTGGACGAAAGAGCCTTCCACATGTCAGAGATGGACTGTCTTCATACATACAATGCACATGCACACATCCATTCCGCACACACTCGTCAGAATGGTGCTAGACGGACCACGCTGGTCACTGCACATGATACGGCTTTATCAGAGATGCTAGGAACTTGCGTGGAACAGACAACCTCCCCCCGACTGGCCCTCAGCCAATGCTACATCGCCTGTTCAGGCCATCAGAGGCTGCCAGGCAAAGAGAGAGAAGAGAAAAAGAGAGTGGAGGAACAGCATGGAGAGGTATACAGAGGAGTGTCAAGAGGGAGAAAGAGAATGGAAAAGGAAAAAACAGCAGAGAAAGAGTGATGGACAGAGAAGAGGGACATTAGAATCAAGAAAGGAGAGAGAATAAGACAGGACAGCAGCAGAAAAGGAGGAAGGGAGAAAGAGAGCTGCAGCTGTACAGAGAGAGGGAGAGCAAAAGCTGCAGCGACAGAAACTCACCTCAAAGTGCCTTGCAGCTCAGCTAAAAGAACTAGGAGGAAATAAAGGAAGCGTTATCAGAGGCCAGGAAGTGGGTAGGGGGCGTTGGGTAGTATAATAATAATAATAATTATAATCTTGATAAAATAGAGGTTACAAGGAAACACTAGTCCTACTGGAAGGTGTGCTTACAGTACCACTAGGGACATTGCCAAGTATACAAAAGAAAGTGCTGACAAGAGTCTACTGAGAAGAAAGAATGTACACCCCCTGGAACGTTTAAAAAAAATATTTGGACAACGAATTTTGAGCTAAATTCCAAACACATTATTTGATAAAGGAAAACCAATTTAACAAATCACACAAAAGAAATTAACTTTGAAAGCATTAGTGCAAATTCATGCATTTTTGCCATCACATAAAATGAATAACATTAGAATCAGGCACACCAAAACAGGTGCAAATGATTAGAAAATAATTCCAGTACCAGAGTAACTTGGGAGTTTTCAACCATCCACAAAGATTAGAAGCTTGGTCTGGTTTGGTTTTAACCGTATGAATGTGTGGTAACACTTCACGGCAAGATCAAAAGAACTATCCACGGCCCTCAGAAGAAAGATGATTGATGCCCATGAGTCTGGGAGGGGTTACAAAGCTATTTCCAAGCAATTCAAAGTACATTTGTCTGACAGATCATATAAAAATTTTGAAAAATCCAGAACACTGGATAATTACATCTCCCAAATTCAGTCTAAGAAGTAACTGATATAGGCTCATACAAGTCTATAGGAAACCCAGGGTGACATAACCGAATCCACAGGCCTCTTTTGCCACAATCAAAGTACAGTGGATATAAAAAGTCTACACCCCCCTGTTAAAATTCCAGGCACTTGTGATGTAAAAGCATGAGACAAAGATGAATCATGTCAGAACGTTTTCCACCTTTAATGTGACCTATAACATGAACAATTCAATTGAAAAACTAACTGAAATCTTTGAGGGGGAAAAATACAAAATAAAAAAACTCACAATAACCTGGTTGCATAAGTGTGCACACCCTTAAACTAATACGTTGTTGAAGCACCTTTTGATTTCAAACAGCTCTCAGTCTTTTTGGGAAGGAGTCTATTAGCATGGCACATCTTGACATGGCAATATTTGTCCACTCTTCTTTGCAAAAGCACTCCAAATCTGTCAGATAGCGAGGACATCTCCTGTGCACAGCCCTCTTCAGATCACCCCGCCAGATAACACACCTACGTCTTACCGATGTCAACCCAACATACACACGAGATGTCGGCGGAATGCAGTATAGACGTCGGCTGCTCGTTGGCAAAATGTAAAGTAGACGTCGACTTTTCCCTTCCGCCGATGTGTGAACGACGCTTCCCGCTTCTCCGCCAACGTTTAGCCGACAGTTAATAGCTCTACTGCCGACAGTTAATAGATCTACTGCCGATATTTAATAAATCTACTGCCGACGGTTAATAGATCTACTGGTGACATTTAATAAAACTACTGCTAACGTAAAGTGAAGAGACAAGATAAAGAATAAGGTATGAACTTTATTTACAGAATGTACAATTTAACAAATATAGAAAAAACGAAAGAATCCTAAACAAAAACACCCAACAATTGTGCATTATGTAGGCTACAAATTGTCCTCTTCTTCCGCAGGTCTCTCCTTCCAGTTGCCGTCCCCGCCCTATTGTGTCATTATTGTGTCATTATCAAGACACAATAGTCTTGATAATGGGGACAGAGGGACAGAGTGGTACAGAAAGTAGAGTGCCAACAAGGTACATGGAAGAGGAGAGAGTAGACCATAGTGGAACAGAGGATGGAAGAGAGGAAAGAAGAGGAAGTGAGGAAGAGGGGAGGGAAGAGGGAATAGATGGAGGGCAGCCCCGTTCAACAACATTCCCACCACAGCAAGATACACTTCCAGAGGAAACACTGAAGTATGGGCAGCATCCACATTTCCAATGATGAGTTGGTTTTGTCCACCAATGTTTAACTTCTATACAAATAAGCAAGTGTTGAACTTACACATAACAGCATCCTTCAGTGGCATTGACCGGATGACAGCCTTCTGCCCCCTCCTGCACCAGTTCAGTTGGGTTGCAAAGTCCAGTGTGAAGACCTTCTTGAACAAATACCACACAGTTTGTTTAACATTCTGTCCCCAGTTGAGGACAACTTTGAGGTCTGAAATGCTAACAAAGCATTAGACCTGCACACTCATACTGTTAGGGGATGTCATACTACAACTTTGAATCATGTGTTTGAAGTAGGTGCAAAGTCTTTCCAAGGGACCCTCCAGTAATTTTATTTATAATGTTAAACAGCAAGTAGCTGTAGAGTTTGGTGGAACACGTTGCTCACTGGTCTGAAAACAAGGTCTTGGAGCTAGAAGAGACAAGGACAGGGCTGAGTAACATTGAAAGTATAACAGGACTACAGGACTGTTGTTTTGTGTTATACTCATTCAACCTACTTCCAAGAGTGTTACTTTCTTCCATCTGACTTGAAGTTGTAAGTTGGACCTCCACTCCTGGCCTCCAACTCGCTGTTGGGACACAAATAGAAGATATGAAAATAGTGGTCAAGCTGTGTCACGGTCCAGGTGCCATTTCCAAGCAGCCTTGGATCGTGGCATGATTATGTTCACTGTGTGTACCTGTGTTCTGGTAGGTTAATCACCATGTCTATTTAAGTTAATTCCTTTCAGATGCTGGTCTGGTTTGGCCTGTGATCTGGTCTGGCCTGTGATCTGGTCTGTCCTAGAACTTGGATCTGGATGGCTAGTGACTAAAATAATAAACATCAAAATGTGTATAATGTAATATCTGACCCTGTTTACGCTTCTGTATCACTTGCCACTACTGATGCCATTCTGGTGGTTTGTCTTTGCTCTCACAACCAGTGGAGGAGTGGTTTTAAGATGAGCTTCCTTGCCTTGTTAGTGGAGAGGTTGAGTTGTGTTGGAAGGAAGATGATCTTCCTCCTCCTGACACTGTTGAGGAGGATGATGACCGAAGTCTTTAATTTATATATGAAAGAACAACAAATTAGTTGAAAAGGCTTTTCTACCAGATTATTTTAGTCAAGATATTTTACTAGAATAATTGTCTATTTGGATATATTTTACTCACTTGCTACTTTCCTACATCAGGCTAAAGTAATAAAATAAAAAACTAATATATTCTCACTTGATATGTTGTCGGCCTCTTTGGCATTCTTGCTCCTAGTCAGTGTGGAGCTCTAATGTCACATGAACTCTCCCACCGCTCTGCAATCTTGTGAAACTATTCTGTAACAAATGACAAGGACCATGCACATTTAATGACAGTAATACAAATAATGTATGTGTAGTATTACAAATACATACATTCGAAAAATAAATATGTCCGTACAAAGAATATTAACTGTTTCAAAGAGTACTCGTGCTGGGTATTGCTTTCATCCACTTACTGGTTGTGGGGGGATCTGAAACAAAGTGATTAATATTTGGGCTTTGTCAGCATAAGGGGGCCACCATGCAAGACCATCGGAATACCACTACTTTGCCTCTGTTCCTCAACACAGTGGGAGAGTAACTGTACATTTGGGTAAACGTGTACATTCCTGTTAGCAAGATTAAAACCAGCACTATTTTGGCAATTGCACAAAATCGCAATTGCCAAAATATCAGTTACCTAAAACGCGGTTTGCAATTGGACGAAAGGCCAAAACGCATAGAAAACCCCAGCTAGCTAGGTACACTGCGCACATTGTTGTAGTTCACATTATTAGATGGAAACACAATTTGCTTACCTAAGCTAGCTAACTAGATTTCAAGATAGAGTTTGTGTACTCACCTTATATTCTATGAATATTGTTTTGTAGCAAAAATATCTTGTTGCCGGATAAGGCTTGGGTCAGACTTAGGTCAGGAAATAAATGGCCACGGAAAAGACTGCGCAGGATTGTACAAAGTAAACACATAGAACCGCCCATCGCAGACCCATTTTCTGGCCACACATTTCTTTTGATTGTTCATAGGTACATCCGACCTCCACTCGACCCTCTAAACCACTTTCGATCGTCCGATCTTATGCCGACATCACCAAGACGTATGTGTGCTATCTGGGCCACAGATGTTCAATTGGATTCAGGACTGGGCTCTGGCTGGGCCATTCCAAAATGTTAATCTTCTTCTGGTGAAGCAATGCTTTTGTGGATTTGGATGTGTGCTTTGGGTCGTTGTCATGCTGAAAGGTGAACTTCATCTTCAGCTTTCTAACGGACACCTTAAGGTTTGTGCCTGGTATTTGGAAGTGTTCATAATTTCCTCCACCCGGACTAAGACCCTGGTTCCAGCTGAAGAAAAACAGCCCCAAAGCATGACGCTGCCACCACCATGCTTCACTGTGGGTATGTTGTTCTTTGGGTGATGTGTAGTGTTGTTTTTGCGCCAAACATATCTTTTGGAATTATGGTCAAAATGTTCAACCTTGGTTTTATCAGACCAAAACACATTTTTCCCACATGCTTTTGGGAGACTTGATGTTTGTTTTTGCAAACTTAAGCCAGGCTTGGATGTTTTTCTTTGTAAGAAAAGGCTTCTGTCTTTCCACCCTACCCCATTCGTATGAAGTATACGGGAGATGTAGCACACAGCCAGTACTTGCCAGAAATTCCTGCAGTTCCTTTAATGTTGCTGTAGGCCTCTGGGAAGCCTCCCTGACCAGTCTTCTTCTCGTCTTTTCGTACATTTTGGAGGGACGTCCAGTTCTTGGTAATATCTCTCTTGTGCCATATTCTCTCCTCTTGATAATGACAATCTTCACTGTGTTCCATGGTATATATAATGTTTTGGAAATGATTTTGAACCCTTCTCCTGACTAATATCTTTCAACAATGAGATCCCTCTGATGCTTTGGAAGCTCTCTGCGGACCATGGCTTTTGCTCTGAGATGCAACTAAGAAAATGTCAGGAAAATCCTACTAGAACAGCTGAACTTTATTTCTGATTAATCAGAGTCACTTTAAATGATGGTAGGTGTTCTATTTAACATGAGTTTGAATGTGATTGGTTAATTCTGAACACAGTCAAATACCCAGTTATAAGAGAGTGTGCACACTTATGCAACCAGGTTATTGTAAGGTTTTCATTTTCCCCCCTCTAAGATTTCAGTTTGTTTTTCAAATGAATTGTTCACATTATAGGTCACATTAAAAGTGGAAAAGTTTCTGACATGATTTATCACAAAAAAATGCATTTTAACAGGGGTGTGTAGGCTTTTTATATCCACTGTACATGAGTTTGTCAGAAAGAGACTGCACTAAATTGCCTGCAAAGGAGATCAGATAGGATATGCTTTCAAAAAGCAACATAAAGACATGATGGGTGCTTGCCAGACAACACCTGGGTAAAGATGAAAAATATCTATCCAGAGCACAATATGCTCTGGACAGATAAGTTAAAGGAGGCCATGTGAGGCCAAAACTGAAACATTGCCTTTGGACAGAAGAACGTCCAGCCTTAAAAGCATGAGAGTGGTGGCATTATGGATTGGGGCTGCTTTGCTGTCTCAGGTCCTGGCCAACTTACCATTACTGTCAACCATGAATTCCATATAGTACCAGTGTCCCAATGAGGAGAGTCTGTCAAAAAGCTGAAGCTGAACCGAACATGGCTCTTGCAACAGGACAATGACCCAAAACACAAAAGAAAAGCTACAAGAGAATGGCTGAAAAATAAGAAATGGATAGTTATGGAATGGCCAAGTCAAAGCCCAGATCTCAATCCCATTGAAAAACTTTGTGGGGACTTGAAGTGTGCTGTTATTGCAAGAATACCCTTGAACATGGTACAGTCGAAGCAGTACAGTAGAGTGGGCATAAAATTCCTCTCAGCCGATATGACTGATTGCCAGATGCAGTAATTTCAGCCAAAGAATAGAAGCCAAGTTATTGAAGCTAGGCGTGAACAATGAACATTTATTTCTGTTGATTTTAATGTGAAAAATGTCAGTGTAACTTGTTAAGTTAGTTCATCTTTATCTATCAATAGTGTTGATGTGAAGATTGTATCTAACAATATCTTTCCAGAAAGTAAACTTTTTCACATGACTGCACTATCACCCAAACAATGTAAACACACCTGCATAAACACCCACACGTACATAAATAATACAATAGTCAGTTGCTCCTTATTACAGCCTTATGTTGAGAAAAAGTAAACAGGACGTGAATTCTAAATGATATTCAATCAGACACAGACCATGGATAACAGACAGACCATGGATAACAAACAGACCATGGATAACAGACAGACCATGGATAATAAACAGACCATGAATAACAGACAAACTATGTCTAAGAAACAGACTTTGGGAAACTGAGACAAACCATTGATAACATACAGACCACTGATAATTGAGACAGACCATGGACAACAGACATATCATGAATAAGAGACAGACCACCGATTACAGATACAGACCATGAATAACAGATGATGGATAACAGACATGTCATCGTTGACCAGAAGGCAAAATACATTTACATGGAACAACTTTCAATTAGAAACTTTTGGATGTTGCTGTCAAACTCACTGTCTATCACCTTCAAAAGTACCCGACACTACTTTTCCACCTCCCTTTCAACAAACCAAAAGGAAGTTAATTACTTTGTGGCTGCATGAAGACACAAGGGTTTTCCAAGAAAACAGGAAAGCTCTAAAGCAAAGTGTCATGAAGCCGAAGAAACAAAAGCCGGCCTATTAGTAATGCTTCCTCGTCTGAACTGGTGCCAGTGTCCACGGTGCCGGAGGTTGTTGCCTCTCAAGTGCCTATGCACAAACACGGCTCCTGATCCTGGTCGGCTCTTTCATATAATGATTTAAAAATGGAAATGGGAACTCCCTGAAGAGTGGAGACAGAGAGGGAAAATGATTAGAAAGTGCATTGCTTTCGCTTGTTGCTAAGGCTGCAAGAACCACCACTGCTGAATTAGGATGGAGACAATAAAGGAGTCTTTATTAAATCTGACATGGTGTTAGTTGAGTTTCTAAATTGTGTTAAATTGTAATTTGTGTCTGAAGTTTGTTTTAGGGTGATGAATGTTGTTTAGTAGTCTAAGATGATAAATGGGGATGGGATAATTGGAAAACAGCTTTTATGGGCAGACAGGTCTGCAACTCTCTTATCACTCTATTACCAATTTACCACCTGATGATGTCACCCAGATGTCAGGCAGAATTTTTTTCTGCCATCACTTACACAGCAAGGGCACAGCCATAAATTTCGCATTCTCAGTTTTATTTTAATCTTTTTTAGCATGGAAAAAGCAACAACAAAAACTTGGAAACCATGCATTTGACATCACTAGGCCTTTAATTTTATTACCCTAGGCCTATCTGCCATTACCCTAGACTATCCTAGTCTTCTGCCATTTTATTATGTTTGCTGATCTCTGAAGCTGCCCGGAGAAGCTGCACTGCGCCAGCACTACCTTTCTGAACTGGAAAGGTTCCATCGACATGGCAACCCAAAAGGTTCTTCCAGGCACCTTTAGTCTAAGAGTATACTTTATGAAGAAGTTATTTTTGATTGGTTTCTGAGGCAGCAGTGAGGTTAGACACGAGGACATGATGTTCTAGCACTCCAGGCAAGTTTCTTACAGCACTGTTAGGGTGAGAACCCCAACTGTTTGTGTGTTTGTGTGTGTGTGCGCATGTGTGTGTGTTTTTGTACATGTGCGTGCATGCACGTGTTTTGTGGGTGTGAGTGTATGTATTTGTGTGTGTTTCGGAGGAAGAAATAGCTTTTTGAAGTGCCAGAAACACCTTAGGGTTACTGAGACAGCTCTCACCTTGATACTCTCCCTTCCTCTCTCACACAAAATATAACACCACCACACCCAATACAACAACCCTCAATCCCTACACGCAACTCTACTCTCTGCTCCTATAATGTCTTACAAACCGTTGGGTAAGCATTATTACAGTGCAACGCAATGCTGTTCTGGTTGACACAGCCCTGATTGGTAGTTCAGGGCCCCGGGATAACAGACAGGCAGGTTGGAAGTACAGTACCTTCCCTATTTCTGGATGGACCCTAGCCTTTCAACTGAAGTACTATCAGATTCTTACCTATACAGCCCACTGGCACCCAGAATTCTGCAGTACGTGTATCAGCTATGCAGCCATCAGACTTCATTTGGACCTCGCTCAATGTGTAAGCCATACTGTCCACTAGGGGCGATGTGAATGCCTATTACATTTTAGTGAATTTGCAACTAGAGCACTGCATTCATTTAAGCTCCATGTTCTACTCTTGCATTAGGCAGTTATTTTTTTTGTTTGTTTTTGAAGTCCCCACGCATGCATGTTATATTTAAATGATCCTGTTATGTCTATAAAATCACTGTCTGTGTTTATTTTCTGAATATAAGTCTGAAATAGAGTTTTTGCAAATGATAGTCCGGAGCCCTGGAAATGGGACCGCTAAAAAAACTCATAGTTTTTTTTTGCCTTTCAAAAAGGCATAGTCTACCCTGAAATGGCTCTTCATCATATTGTCATCCTGAAGGGTCATTGAGCATTGGCTGTTAGGCTAGCTAAAAGAGCTTTCTATCAAACCGAAACAAAACAGGCATTGAGAAACAACCTTAACTAAGTGTATATTCTGTCTTGTCATTACAAATTTGGCATTAAAACAATTTACTAGTATGTTAATATTATGTCTTAATGCTAACTATACACTCACCTAAAGGATTATTAGGAACACCTGATCAATTTCTCATTAATGCAATTATCTAATCAACCAATCACATGGCAGTTGCTTCAATGCATTTAGGGGTGTGGTCCTGGTCAAGACAATCTCCTGAACTCCAAAGTGAATGTCAGAATGGGAAAGAAAGGTGATTTAAGCAATTTTGAGCGTGGCATGGTTGTTGGTGCCAGGCGGGCCGGTCTGAGTATTTCACAATCTGCTCAGTTACTGGGATTTTCACGCACAACCATTTCTAGGGTTTACAAAGAATGGTGTGAAAAGGAAAAAACATCCAGTATGCGGCAGTCCTGTGGGCGAAAATGCCTTGTTGATGCTAGAGGTCAGAGGAGAATGGGCCGACTGATTCAAGCTGATAGAAGAGCAACTTTGACTGAAATAACCACTCGTTACAAGCGAGGTATGCAGCAAAGCATTTGTGAAGCCACAACACGCACAACCTTGAGGCGGATGGGCTACAACTGCAGAAGACCCCACCGGGTACCACTCATCTCCACTACAAATAGGTAAAAGAGGCTACAATTTGCACGAGTTAACCAAAATTGGACAGTTGAAGACTGGAAGAATGTTGCCTGGTCTGATGAGTCTCGATTTCTGTTGAGACATTCAGATGGTAGAGTCAGAATTTGGCGTAAACAGAATGAGAACATGGATCCATCATGCCTTGTTACCACTGTGCAGGCTGGTGGTGGTGGTGTAATGGTGTGGGGGATGTTTTCTTGGCACACTTTAGGCCCCTTAGTGCCAATTGGGCATTGTTTAAATGCCATGACCTACCTGAGCATTGTTTCTGACCCTGTCCATCCCTGTCCATCCCTTTATGACCACCATGTACCCATCCTCTGATGGCTACTTCCAGCAGGGTAATGCACCATGTCACAAAGCTTGAATCATTTCAAATTGGTTTCTTGAACATGGCAATGAGTTCACTGTACTGAAATGGCCCCCATAGTCACCAGATCTCAACCTTTAGAGCATCTTTGGGATGTGGTGGAACGAGAGCTTTGTGTCCTGGATGTGCCTCCCACAAATCTCCATCAACTGCAAGATGCTATCCTATCAATATGGGCCAACATTTGTAAAGAATGCTTTCAGCACCTTGTTGAATCAATGCCACATAAAATGAAGGCAGTTCTGAAGGTGAAAGGGGGTCAAACACAGTATTAGTATGGTGTTCCTAATAATCCTTTAAGTGAGTGTATTAATAGTGTACTAACATAATTATTGCAGAAATACCTATGGGAGCTAATAAGTAAAATCACAAGAACGAGCAAGCCCCAACCTGCCAAGCATGTTAGAGTGATTACTGTACCTACATATTGATTGCAAGGTACAATGCATAGGTTTATAGTAGTTTATGGTTTGTTTACATATCTTACTGTGTATCTGTTTGCGAGCATTACTTAAAACCTTACTGCAACATGTAGGTAGCACATTCATTAAGCTAACCTGCAGCTGATGCATCCAGGTGAGCAATATTAGGTACTATTAAAGTGCTACCTAAAGTGCTTATTTGTATATGGGTGGTTGATATGACATGGACTTTTTCCTCAAAAATGTATGTGAACATAAAAGTTTATTTATCAAATACACCGATCAACACAGCGTCATCCTGCACAATGAAATTATTCTGACATGGCACCCAACAACTACGTAGTGAGACTTAAGAAGAGTATATAAGCAAAAATATAGCTAGACAGAAAATTATAATAAAATAAGGCAACAATACACATAACAATGTAAACTAGCAGCACTCTGGGTAGTATTATTGAAAATGTAGATAGATAGATTAGTATACACTGTACATAACATCAGTTTAAAAAGAGTACTGTAAGCTAGAAGTAATTTTGGTGGTATTATTGAATATTACAGATATGGCAAGTATGGCAGTAATATATATAAAAAAATGTAAACTAGCATCAGTTCTGAGAGAGTGGGATGGGGGAGTATAAAGAGTATGGTAGAAGCATTGAGTATTATAGATACATATGAGTGTAATATGCTAATGAATGATAGCTGCAAAGGAATATTCTAATGCATAATAAAAGTACCTGAAAGGACATCAAAGCATCTGGAATGTTCATGTGTAATCAGTATGACCATGGATCCGTGTTGCTGGTTGAGGAGCCTCATGGACTGAGGGAAAAAAAACAAATTTGAGCCTGGAAGTGGGTGCTCCGATGCTCCTGTAGCCTCTACCAGACGGCAGAAGTGTGCACAGACCATAGCCTGGGTGGCGGTGATCTTTGATGATGTTCCGTGCTTTCCTCAGGCATTGTGTATGGTAGATGCCTTGCACGGAGGAAAGATGGCAGCCAATGATGCGCTCTGCAGACTTCACCACCCTCTGGAGGGACTTGCGGTCTGCAGTGGAATAGCTGCCATAACAGGCAGTAATGCAGCCTGAGAGGATACTTTCAATGGTGCACCTGTAGAAGTTGGTGAGAGTTTTTGCAGACATGGCACATTTCTTGAGTCTGCTCAGGAAGTATAGTCATTTTTGGACAGTTTTCACTGCAGAGTTTGCATTTGAATTCGGATTTGAATTGCTGAGTTAAATTCCTGTGGAAGGTAGTAAGGCTGTATGTTGACAGACAGTAGCTCCAGGTCTGGTGAACAATGTGTCGATGGCACTGCAAAATCCGTTCCCCAGCGAGAGTTAACCATAATGGAGACTCCTCCGCCCTTACTTTAACCAGACTCTGATGTTCTGTCCTGTCGGTAGATAGAAAAACCAGCAGGGCTGATGCACAAGTATGGCATTGTAGGATCCAGCCATGATTCCACAAACTCTAGCACACAGCAGTTTGCAATATCTCATTGAAAGTTAATCCATGCGTGCAGTTCGTCCATTTTATTGTCCAGGGATTGAACATTTGCATGTTGAACCTTCATGCAATTCATCACTTACACCAAAATATTCAAATAAACATGAAAAAGCTTGATATGACTGTCCCAAAGTTTAAACTTTGAATAAAACAAATGAAAATAAATGCAATTTTCCACAATTAAGTACAGAATGATAACACATATGTCTATTTGTGTATCTGATATTTTCAAAGTCAGCTCTGATCAAAAAGATTTTGTCCCGGAAGTGGATATTGTATGGCGTAACACTATATTGTGATATTTAAATGGTCAATTGTTTGTTGACCCTTAGGGAGGTGGGGTCCTTGTTCAACCAGGAAGTAAAGAAACAACTCAGTAGGACATGGAAGGGTTACAATGTGAGTTGTCTCTTGTCATTTTTTCAATAAATATTTTTGGCACTCCCACTTCAGTACCGTTTCCCAGCGTCTTTTAGTGTCATGCTTTTTACATAAAAATGCCAAAGATAAATCACTTTTTTGTCATAATATGTTACCTTGTTGCAGTGGGCATGCTGCTAGGATGCTATCTTGTGCTAAGTGCATGAAACCTCATATGGTCTAACACTATCATACAGGTGCTGGTCATAAAATTTGAATATCATCAAAACGTTCAGTAATTCCATTCAAAAAGCGAAACTTGTTTATTATATTCATTCATTACACACAGACTGATATATTTCAAATGTTTATTTCTTTTAATTGTGATGATTATAACTGACAACTAATGAAAATACCAAATTCAGTATCTCAGAAAATTTTAATATTCCTTAAGACCATCCATCCATCTTCTTCCGCTTATCCGGGGCCAGGTCGTGGGGGCAGCAGTCTAAGTAGAGACTTCCCTCTCCCTAGACACTTTCTCCAGCTCTTCCGGGGGGACACCGAGGCGTTCCCAGGCCAGCCGGGAGACATAGTCCCTCCAGCGTGTCCAAGGTCTTCCCTGGGGTCTCCTACCGGTGGGACGGGCCCGGAACACCTTCCCGGGAAGGCGTTCAGGAGGCATCCGGGAACAGATGCCCAAGCCACCTCAGCTGACCCCTCTCGATGTGGAGGAGCAGCGGCTCTACTCTGAGCTCCTCCCGGGTGACCGAGCTTTTTCACCTTTTCATCTCTAAGGGATCCCCCAGCCACCCTGCAGAGAAAGCTCATTTCGGCCGCCTGTTTCCGGGATCTTGTCCTTTCGGTCATGACCCAAAGCTCATGACCGTAGGTGAGAGTAGGAACGTAGGTTGACCGGTAAATCACCACGACAGACCGATATATCGACCGCATTACTGCAGAAGCTGCACCGATCCGTCTGTCAATCTCCCGTTCCATCCTTCCCTCACTCGTGTACAAGACCCCTAGATACTTAAACTCCTCCATTTGAGGCAGACACTCTCCACCAACCTGAAGTGGGCAAGCCACCCTTTTCCGACTGAGGACCATGGCTTCGGATTTGGAGGTACTGATTCTCATCCCCACCACTTCACACTCGGCTGCAAACCGTCCCAGTGCATGCTGATGTTCCTGGTTTGAAAGGGCCAACACGACAACATCATCCGCAAGAGCAGAGACGAACTTGTGTGGTCCCCAAACCTGCGCCTAGAAATTCTGTCCATAAAAATTACGAACAGAACCGGTGACAAAGGGCAGCCCTGCCGGAGTCCAACATGCACTGGGAACAAGTCTGACTTACTGCCAGCAATGCGGACCAAGCTCCTGCTTCGGTCATACAGGGACCTGACAGCCCTCAGCAAAGGAGCCAGGGCCCCATATTCCCGAAGCACTCTCCACAGGATGCCGCGAGGGACACACTCGAATGCCTTCTCCAAATCCACAAAACACATGTGGATTGGTTGGGCAAACTCCCATGAACCCTCCAGCACCCCATAGAGGGTATAGAGCAGGTCCAGTGTCCCACGGCCCGGACGAAAACCACACTGTTCCTCCTGAATCCGAGGTTCTACTATCGGCTGTATTCTCCTATTCAGTACCCTGGCATAGACTTTCCCGGGGAGGCTGAGAAGGCTGAAAAGACCAATACAAAAAAATATTTTTAGAAATGTTGGCCAACTGAAAAGTATGAACATGAAAAGTATGAGCATGTACAGCACTCAATACTTAGTTGGGACTCCTTTTGCCTGAATTACTGCAGCAATGCGGTGTGGCATGGAGTCGATCAGTCTGTGGCACTGCTCAGGTGTTATGAGAGCCCAGGTTGCTCTGATAGTGGCCTTCAACTCTTCTGCATTGTTGGGTCTGGCATATCGTATCTTCCTCTTCACAATACCCCATACATTTTCTATAGGGTTAAGGTTAGGCGAGTTTGCTGGCCAATTAAGAACAGGGATACCATGGTCCTTAAACCAGGTACTGGTAGCTTTGGCACTCTGTGCAGGTGTTAAGTCCTGTTGGAAAATGAAATCTGCATCTCCATAAAGTTGGTCAGCAGCAGGAAGCATGAAGTGCTCTAAAACTTCCTGGTAGACGGCTGCGTTGACCTTGGACCTCAGAAAACACAGTGGACCAACTCCATCAGATGACATGACACCCCAAACCATCACTGACTGTGGAAACTTTACACTGGACTTCAAGCAATGTGGATTCTGTGCCTCTCCTCTCTTCCTCCAGACTCTGGGACCTTGATTTCCAAAGGAAATGCAAAATGTACTTTCATCAGAGAACATAACTCAGCAGCAGTCCAGTCCTTTTTGTCTTTAGCCCAGGCGAGACGCTTCTGACGCTGTGTCTTGTTCAAGAGTGGCTTGACACAAGGAATGCGACAGCTGAAACCCATGTCTTGCATACATCTGTGTGTGGTGGTTCTTGAATCACTGACTCCAGCTGCAGTCCACTCTTTGTGAATCTCCCCCACATTTTTGAATGGGTTTTGTTTCACAATCCTCTTCAGGGTGTGGTTATCCCTATTGCTTGTACACTTTTTTCTACCATATTTTTCCTTCCCTTCGCCTCTCTATTAATGTGCTTGGACACAGAGCTCTGTGAACAGCCAGCCTCTTTAGCTGTGACATTTTGTGTCTTGTCCTCCTTGCGCAAGGTGTCAATGGTTGTCTTTTGGACAGCTGTCAAGTCATCAGTCTTCCCCATGATTGTGTTGACTGCAGAACTAGACTGAGAGACCATTTAAAGGCCTTTGTAGATGTTTTGGGTTAATTAGCTGATTAGAGTGTGGCACCAGGTGTAACAATATTCAAATGTTCTGAGATACTGAATTTGGGGTTTTCAATAGTTGTCAGTTATAATCATCAACATTAAAAGAAATAAACACTTGAAATATATCAGTCTGTGTGGAATGAATGTATACATTATACAAGTTTCACTTTTTGATTGGAATTACTGAAATAAATCAACTTTTTGATGATATTCAAATTGTATGACCAGCACCTGTATTGTGTGACAGGTTTGGTGTGTCACTTCATATGATTCTTTTGTCACATCATATGAAATTAACTACATTTTCCTACACACAGAATAATTATTAATTTCAGCTAACAATTCTTGTATTTTATATCTAATAGCTAAGCTTAATGTATGTTTTGTCATTTTTAACTCTTTTTTGGCTATCATCACATGAAAACAAGTGAACTAAGCTGAAGCCTAGTTTTAGAGCCCAGGCCGGCATTGAACACCTTGCTTATCCAAGTGTTATTAATCTTCTTTTAGCTGACCTCTCACAGTCAAAATTTCCTATTATTTTACATTAGCGCCCATCGAGGAAGACTGTACCTACACCATTTGTCATACTTATTCATTACTAATCTAACCTTGTTTATATGACTGATTTGCTTAGGGGTAGTTATGAGTAAACAATACTTACCAATAGTTAATATTCAACAGACTTACTTACCTACTTGTGATTTCTTTATTTGTGAGTTCCTCACTAGAAATATGATTCTTTAATAGTTCTGTGGTACAATGTTTCACCCCTTTGTGTGAATGTTCTTTAACAGTTTTTGTTTGAATGTTAATGCATATAATACACATATTTGCTTTGACAAATTGTACTGTGGTGTGGTTCATTCTATGGTGTGCCACTATATGATTTTGGTGTGACATTCAGAATTTTGACCCAAAAAAGGCTTTCTTAGTTGTAAATCATACAAATCTCAATGGAACATATAAAATAAGATCAGCAAGAGACACAAGCATTTTGTTTGATTCATAACAGGGTTTGTCGGAATTAATCAAGAATATATTGAAAGATTGAGAACAGATGTCTGCATGATGATTAAGAAAAAATATACAAAATGTAGTGAGTTTCTTAAGAAAAGCAAATCATTTCATTTTATATACAATTACACACACACACACACACACACACACATATATATATATTTACATGCACACACAATTCCTAAATATTTGATACAATATTTTAGAAAATAATGTCAGTATCCAAATATTTCCAGACCTAACTGTATATATTTGGAAATCTAAGAGTCTGTAGGACCCAATTCATATTTTTTATGCCTAATATTTGAAGTAAAAAAAAAATTGGCTTATATATCAACCACCAATACGCACATATGGATATCCCAGTGTTTCCCAATCCTGGTCCTCGGGACCCAAAGGGGTGCACATTTTTGTGTTTGAGTGATAGGGCAAAAACAAAAACGTGCACCCTCTTTGGGTCCCTGAGGACGAGCATTGGGACACACTGGGATATACAGTACAAATGAGTCTTATTTCATTAATGTACACGGTCCACTTTGATCCAATCTGTCTTAAACAGTCTGTTTTAATTGATAGCAAAAGGTTAAGATTATTGATTATTATTTATACTATTATACTGTGAGGGACTGAGTGAACCTGATGCTAGTGTAAGGCAGCACTTATTTGAATGAATTGGGTTTTTGAACTACAATATCTTATGGACCAGTAGGTTTGGCTTCTGGAGCAGAGTGGAATGTTCAATCAGACGTGCACAGATTTTATACTTTAAATATATTGCTGGATTTATATGTTAAGATTGTAGAATAGCAAATGAAATGTGTCACAGTGTGTAGTTGTTTAATCCACAACATGCAATTCAATACCTATTACTAGTATTCTATATACCCTCGGAGGCACCCTATAATACTAAAGCTACACAAGCTTAGCAATCAAATCCACTTGTAAGTTTGACCTCACAAGACAGGTAACATGCATGGGTGTGTTTAAATGTCTGAAAGTATGTTAATGTCTGTGAATGTACGTTCTCAAATCCATCCTACCACAATGCTGTGAGTGTAACAGGGTTGATCAAGGATAGTCTCTAGACTCCAGTGGGAAGCTCACCATCTTGAAACATCAGGTCTTCAAAGAAACAAGACCAAAGAAATAGGAAAATCCCTCAAAAAACTAAAACCTGATTTCCTGTAGTGTAGAAGACTAAACACCCAAAATGGTCAGGTCCAGTACAACTACATTGCTTCTATTAAACAAAAGTATAACCTAAGTTACATTGGTTCAACTTTTCACAACAAAAAATTATTAAATGCATTCTTTTCTTTTTATGAATGAAATAATACTGATACAAAGTTTATAATACTTATGTGATTTACCTTCTTTCGTCAGGGTAAAGACGGGGTAAGCACAAAGAAAGAAAGCTTCAAGTTGCGCCAATTAGTGATATTTAGCAGGGAAAATCCTGTTTTATTGTTCAATATTATCAAACATTTTGTTTAATACCCGTTTTAAAGCCAATGTTCTTCTTACGTATCTTAACTGAATCACTTCATCTGTCTTTTTGTAATGTATTCGTCTCTGTTTCACGTCATGCACCTGCTTGTTTTCTCTCTGGTTAAGTTCTACCTGGCTGCTAAGCTATGGGTAAAAGTCGCTAGTTGGAATTAAAGCAAGCTGCCCATTTGGTGAAACAATTTGAAATGATTGGCTCAGTGATTTGTTTAGTTGTATGCCCTGTTCCAGCACAATATTTATCAGTTATATTTATTCTCTGTATGTATGTACATTTTTGTAAATGTATATTCTATATTTTAATGATAATACAATATTTATGGGTGCTACACTAGGTCAGATCTCTGAAAGCAAAATATCTATTTTTTTTTTATTGTTATAAATAGAAGATTTGGGCAAGTCGACTTTTGGAAAATAGTTTTTTGACAACCGATCTATGAAAGATATTCTGCATTCAACACTTCTATTGCAGAAGAGGTTTAGCACCAGAGGCCTGCCGGAAAGAATGAGCCAATGTCAGCGCCATCCAATTGCACTGATCGTTGGTCTTTGATTAGCAAGTGACAGAGTGACTGACAGGCAGTTAGGCAGAGACATACACACCCACATTTGCCTTGACCTTACACTACCGTCGAAAAGTTTGGGCCCAACATCCTAGAGTCGCCTCTTCACTGTTTCCTGTGCACCATACAGAAAGGTTGCACTGACAATGGCTCTGCATTCACTACCTAGTTTTTAAAATTGTATTACTTATTTATGTACATGCTGCACTGTCGCTCATACAGTATGATCAACTAGCACTCCTGGAAGTTCGTTCATCGCTGATTATGGACTTTTCTTTACATTCCGGAGCACTTGCTGTGATTCATTTGTCCTGCCATGAATTTGTTTACCAACACGCAAACGTGGCTAATGGTATTCTATGTAGATCTCAGACGAGATACTGCAATCTGCATTTTACTCACACATTTTCAATCCCTAGACAATAAAATGGATGCACTACACACTCAGGTTAACTTCCAGCCAGACAATGCAAACTTCTGTGTGCTGGCGTTTGTTGAGACTTGGCTAGATCCTATGGCGCCAGACTCTGCCATTATCCCAGCAGATTTTTCCATCTACCAGCATGACAGAACTTCGGAGTCAGGAAAGGGTAAATGCGGAGGGATCTGCAATATACACTCACCAAAAGGATTATAAGGAACACCAATTTCTCATTAATGCAATTATCTAATCAACCAATCACATGGAAGTTGCTTCAATGCATTCATGGGTGTGGTCCTGGTCAAGACTAAATCATCGGTTGCCATCTCTCCTCCATGCAAGGCATCTACCACACACGATGCCTTGGGAAAGCAAGAAACATCATAAAAGACTATAGTCACCCACGATATGGCCTGTTCACACTGCTGCCATCTGGTAGATATTACTGGAGCATCAGGACACGCACTTCAAGACTCACAAACAGTTTTCCCCCCATGCCATAAGGCTTCTCAACCAGCAACACTGGTTGATCACTTCTAATGCTCTGATTACTTTCTATGCGCATTCAATGTCCATTAGCGTATTTTAATGTACCATTTATTGGCACTATTACACTTATATTTATAGTATTTAATATTTCATGAACTGCCACCTTAACGTGGTGGAGGGGTTTGAGTACCTGAGTGACCCTAGGAGCTATGTTGTCTGGGGCTATATGCCCCTGGTAGGGTCTCCCAAGGCAAACAGGTCCTAGGCGACGGGTCAGATTAAGAGCGGTTCAAAACCCTTTAATGATGAAAAAAATGTTGAGGTCTGTGACATCGCCCGGTATGGCGCAGCCGGGGCCCCACCCTGGAGCCAGGCCCGAGATTGGGGCTCGTACGCGAGCGCCTGGTGGCCATGCCTTTCCCCATGGGGCCCGGCCGGGCTCATTCCAAAGGAGCGACGTGGGGCCGCCTTCCCGTGGGCTCACCACCTGCAGGAGGGACCATAAGGGGCCGGTGCGGAGAGGATCGGGCGGCAGTCGAAGGCGGGGGCCTAGACAACCCGATCCCTGGACACGGAAACTAGCTCTAGGGACGTGGAACATCACCTCGCTGGCGGGGAAGGAGCCTGAGATTGTGCGTGAGGTTGAGAGGTTCCGACTAGAGGTTGTGCGATCACCTCTACGCACGGCTTGGGCTCTGGAACCACACTCCTTGAGAGAGGTTGGACTCTTCACCACTCTGGAGTTGCCCATGGTGAGAGGCGGCGGGCTGGTGTGGGTTTACTTATAGCTCCCCAGCTCCCCATGTGTTGGAGTTTACCCCGGTGAACAAGAGGGTCGTTTCCCTACGCCTACGGGTCGGGGATAGGTCTCTCACTGTTGTTTGTGCCTACGGGCCGAAGGGCAGTGCAGAGTACCCAACCTTTTTGGAGTCTCTGGGAGGGGTGCTGGAAAGTGCTCCGACTGGGGACTCCATCGTTCTACTGGGGGACTTCAACGCCCACGTGGGCAACGACAGTGACACCTGGAGAGGTGTGATTGGGAGGAACGGCCCCCCTGATCTGAACCCGAGCGGTGTTCAGTTATTGGACTTCTGTGCTAGTCACAGTTTGTCCATAACAAACACCATGTTCAAGCATAAGGGTGTCCATCAGTGCACGTGGCACCAGGACACCCTAGGCCGTAGGTCGATGATCGACTTTGTTGTCGTTTCATCTGACCTGCGGCGTTATATCTTGGACACTCGGGTGAAGAGAGGGGCGGAGCTGTCAACTGATCACCACCTGGTGGTGAGTTGGATCCGATGGCGGGGGAGGAAGCTGGAAAGATCTTTAACTCCCACCTGCGGCAGAGCTTCGACTGGATCCCGAGGGAGGCTGGAGATATTGAGTCCGAGTGGACCATGTTCTCCACCGCCATTGTCGAAGCGGCCGCTCAGAGCTGTTGCCGTAAGGTCTCCGGTGCCTTTCGAGGCGGCAATCCCCGAACCCGGTGGTGGACACCGGAAGTAAGGGATGCCGTCAAGCTGAAGAAGGAGTCCTATCAGGCCTGGTTGGCTTGTGGGACTCCTGAGGCAGCTGACGGGTACCGGCAGGCCAAGCGGACTGCAGCCCGGGTGGTTGGGGAGGCAAAAACTCTGGCCTGGGAGGAGTTTGGTGAGGCCATGGAGAAGGACTATCGGCTGGCCTCGAAGAGATTCTGGCAAACCGTCCGGCGCCTCAGGAGAGGGAAACAGTGCCCTAACAACGCTGTTTACAGTAGAGGTGGGCAGCTGTTGACCTCAACTTGGGATGTCGGCGGGCGGTGGAAGGAGTACTTCGAGGATCTCCTCAAACCCGCCGTCACCTCAAACCCGCCGTCAAGGTGTTCCGGGCCCGTCCCACTGGGAGGAGACCCCGGGGAAGACCTAGGACACGCTGGAGGGACTATGTCTCCCGGCTGGCCTGGGAACGCCTCGATGTCCCCCTGAAAGAGCTGGAGGAAGTGTCTAGGGAGAGGGAAGTCTGTTCATCTCTGCTTAGACTGCTGCCCCCGTGACCCGGCCCTGGATAAGCGGAAGAAAAATGATGATGATGAATATTTTTTAATGTTGTCCATATACCAATTTTGTCCTCATATTTTACATATTGCTCACTGTGTAGATGTCACGTGCCATGTCATAAGAATTTCACTGCTCAAAACGACACTATGTTATCCTGTGCATATGACAATAAACCAAAAAAAGAAACCCAGCAAGCCTAGTTCAGCCCGCTTGCGATTAGAAATGATCAATGTTTTTGCAATGGTTGGTTTCAATCCGCGGTTTCCTATGAGGCAGACTGTATCTTTAAGCATTACACTATTTAAACAGTGGGAATAAATTTAGTAGTAGTTTAGAATAAAAGGGGTAATAGCATCTCTGCTGGAAGAAAATGGCTAGACTACACACTAGCTAGGCACATCACAAGGCACTCCCTCACTACTCATAGTAGTCCGGCCGCTGTTGGAAAGCCTCCAGAGATGCAAATTAGCTGATGCAAATTGAGATCTGGAGAAATGTGGCAAAAGCTGGCGGCACACTGGCTGTAGGACATTATAGCTTTTGGCGGCTCACCAGCAGCAAAATCCTGCCACGCCGCCATCGATTGCTCGCTGGGTAACGGTGCACGTCCACTGTTCCGGCACATATTCGCCTGCAAACATGCCGTCTTGCCCCTTGAGCCTTGCCCCTGCTTATAGACAGCTCAAACGGCCGCACTGCCCTCCTGAGATGCTTTGCACAACCGTCAATAAAGCCTTGACGCTGTTCATTGAAAATTAATTAGATCCATCTGAGGAAGCAGGCGCGCTGGACCAGTGGACATCCACCGTAAGAGACCACTGCAAATTGAACGCTTCTGTTCCTCACTCAAAACTTCCCTTTTCAACTTTTTTGGAAAGGAAAGAAAAAGGTGGAGTGGTCTCTTAATTTTTTCCGGAGCTGTATATTGTGCGACTGCTGAAATGGGCCGAGTGGATAAACATTTCTGAGAGACATATATTGGAACGTCTGAGAAAAGAATCGAATAAGGGTCAAAATACTGAATAATCCCACAATATTGCAGGGCTTGCGGGTAGGCAGACCACCTCTTTATAGTCTCCAAATGCCACTTTTATCCCAGCAATTACATTTTTGCTGAAATAATGCGGGCAACAGAACGTTTATTAATGGAACTGAAGTGTACTTTTGTACAAAGATTACTGTAGATAGTCCATACAATAATAGCTAACCATTACGCTATTTGAACTACGAGGGAACTATGAAAGCACTGGCTCAATCTCAAATTGCCTACATACTACATACCACAACCACGTACTTCGCGAATGATGGAGAGGTCCGTACCGTTTTCTATACAGTATTCTAGTATGCCAGTATTAGGACTGAATGGAATATAGTACCTCATAAAATTGCATCTCGACATTAGATCATTTTGTCATGCTTTAACATCACGCCAAGACTGAATATTTATCTAGACACCATTAATCATTGTGTTAAACATTTCTGATTAAGTTTACTTCCACTATAAATTCAGTGGGGCAAAAAAGTATTTAGTCAGCCACCAATTGTGCAAGTTCTCCCACCTGTCATTTTCAGCATAGGTACACTTCAACTATGAGAGACAAAATGACAAAAAAGAATCCAGAAAATCACATTGTAGATTTTTTATGAATTTATTGGTAAATTCCTCTGTAAAATAAGTATTTGGTCACCTACAAACAAGCAAGATTTCTGGCTCTCACAGACCTGTAACTTCTACTTTAAGAGGCTCCTCTGTCCTCCACTCATTACCTGTATTAATGGCACCTGTTGAACTTATCAGTATAAAAGATACCTGTCCACAACCTCAAACCGTCACACTCCAAACTCCACTATGGCCAAGACCAAAGAGCTGTCAAAGGACACCAGAAACAAAATTGTAGACCTGCACCAGGCTGGGAACACTGAATCTGCAATAGGTAAGCAGCTTGGTGTGAAGAAATCAACTGTGGGAGCAATTATAAGAAAATGGAAGACATACAAGACCACTGATAATATCCCTCGATCCGGGGGATCTCACCCTGTGGGGTCAAAATGATCACAAAAATCCCTGAACGACACGGGGGGACCTAGTGAATGACCTGCAGAGAGCTGGGACCAAAGTAACAAAGGCACACTACACCGCCAGGGACTCAAATCCTGCAGTGCCAGACGTGTCCCCCTGCTTAAGCCAGTACATGTCCAGGCCCATCTGAGGTTTGCTAGAGAGCATTTGGATGGTCCAGAAGAGGTTTGGGAGAATGTCATATGGTCAGATGAAACCAAAATAGAACTTTTTGGTAAGAACTCAAATCTTCGTGTTTGCAGGAGAAAGAATGCTGAAAGAATGCTGAGTTGCATCCATTGAACACCATACCTACTGTAAAGCATGGGTGTGGAAACATCATGCTTTGGGGCTGTTTTTCTGCAAAGGGACCAGGACAACTGATCTGGGTGAAGGAAAGAATGAATGGGGCCATGTATCGTGAGAGTTTGAGTGAAAACCTCCTTCCATCAGCAAAGGCATTGAAGATGAAACGTGGCTGGGTCCTTCAGCATGACAATGATCCCAAACACACCACCCGGGCAATGAAGGAGTGGCTTCGTAAGAAACATTTCAAGGTCCTGGAGTGGCCTAGCCAGTGGCCTAGCCAGTCACCAGATTTCAACCCCATAGAAAATCTTTGGAGGGAGTTGAAAGTCCGTGTTGCCCAGCGACAGCCCTAAAACATCACTGCTTAGAGGAGATCTGCATGGAGGAATGGGCCAAAATACCAGCAACAGTGTGTGAAAACCTTGTGAAGACTTACAAAAAACTTTGACCTCTGTCATTGCCAAAAAAGGGTATATAATAAAGTGTTGAGATGAACTTTTGTTATTGACCAAATACTTATTTTCCACCATAATTTACCAATAAATTCATTAAAAATTCTACAATGTGATTTTCTTTTTTTTTTTCATAGTTGAAGTGTACCTATGAAAACAATTACAGGCCTCTGTCATCTTTTTGAGTGTGAGAAATTGCACAATTAGTGGCTGACTAAATACTTTTTTGCCCCACTGTAGCATCTACTTTTTGAACTGTATGGCTTTTCTTAGCCAGTAATAGGCTCACTAGTATCAACTTATTACTTGGAATAGTCATAAGAATTGAGAAAGACTGAAGGTGAAGTTTACAGTGCCAAAGTAATTTCATTTAATGGCACAACGTTTGTTTTTCTTTCAATTGTGAATGACATTGATACAATAACTGTCAATATGGGTGAAGATAACTGACTATTTTGTCAAGTGAAAAGAGAGAATTTTATAACCCCCCCCCCTCTTTTACTGCACACGAGGTATAGGCTATTACCCCAAAAAGCATGCATGGATGCGCATTTCGAAAATCCACCAGAAATATTTGCAATATTACTGTAAAGAGTTTTATTTTAGGCTTACTATAACGTAGATACTGAAGGTTGTAGCCAGCACATTTTTTGTCTATACTGAACAGATCCTAATTCATAATTTATAATGTTTATAGCAAGACTCAAACAGCGCACACTTGCGTGGAAGGCTGCATCTCTAACCACAATGCTATTTAACAACGCTCTTCTTAGCCAGCTCCGCTTACGCGGTTCGGCAAAAAGACTTCGATGTTGAGACTGGTGTTTTCTGGATACTATTTAAAGAAGCTGCCAGTTGCGGACCTGTGATCTGTTTCTCAATTTAGATAACCAATGTATTTGTCCTCTTGCTCAGTTGTGCACCAGGGCCTCACACTCCTTTTCTATTCAGGTTAGAGCCAGTCTGCGCTGTTCTGTGAAGGGAGTACTACATATAGTTGTATGAAATCTTCAGTTTCTTGGTATTTTCTCGGCATTTTGAGCCTGTAATCAAACCCACACATCTAAAAAAGGCCAGATGTATTGTTTCTTTAAACAGCATTGTGTATATTGACAGCATTCTATGTATAGATATAACCCTTTACCTTTTCTTCTTATTCATTTTTTTGCTGAATAAGTGATCTAGTATGGGCTTATTATTCTTGAAGCGCTGATATTACTTTCTAAATAGATGCTTTTTTTATGGTCATGTGAGGAAATGGGCATGAGAAACGTAACACATAACACTGACTAGCGCTGAACAACGAACAATAGATTAGATGGGGTGGCCATTACTGATAGGCCCCACATACCCTTACCACACCTCCTGCTAGGAACTGTCCATTTGACTGTCATAGATTCTATCGATAGACCCATGGACCATCGGGGAGGTTGGAACATACCACACAAGTGTACCATGTAGGATAAACCTTTCTTATTGGAGCATAATAGACAGTGTAATGGTTGGCTACAATCATTGACCGTCCACAATGTGTATTGGCATAAAATACTGTGTTAACTTGTAATTATTGGAGAGAAAATGAAGGAAGGTTGGAAGGTTGACATCATAGCCTCATGCTGAATAAAGATGGCTCTCCCCTGACTTCCGGTTGCATTTATTTTGTTCATGGATCAAAACTGGACAGAATCTAACAGTCAGATTACTTACATTAGTGAATGATTATATTCCTTCAGGAAATGGTGACAGAGACTGTAATTAGGCTTTGTTTCCTATTTCATCCCACAACTACCATCCTACAGCACTTGAAATTCCACTCCCACTGTGTTTAAGTGTGTGAACATTTTAACCACCCTCCTCTTGTGATTGGAGCGTCCTACTTAAAGGGCAATCTCACCATTCCTCATGTACTTAATACAGTCATTATTTATGTTAGCAATTATATATTTTTGTCATAAAAATACAATATCTCAACACAATCAAGTTAATTAGAATACTGCGGTAGGAACTGAAGCTATCGACTTCATCTTAATTCATCTGTTCATTAAAAACCAGACGTTGTAGTGTTTACATAGCGCACGTAGATACTGCCACTCTAACAATAGACTATCTGAGAATATGATCACTTTTTAAAACCCCAAATATACCATATGTAAGTACAACAGATCAGGTCTGTGTCCCTTCCATTTATACCATGCCAACAGACAATAACATTAACACACATTTATCAGTAGAAATAACTTTTATAGAATAATAGAATGTAACTCTGTTTAAGCTCTTTAAAGACAGATATAGACAGTTTTGCACATGGACAGTGGATACAGTGGACAGGCAGGCAGATCCCTATTTATCAAGCATGGTTAACAAGTTTGGACTGCGTTGCTATTTTAACAACAGTAACCATGTCTAAAAAGTACTGTATACTTATGTAATTGTTATGATATATAAAATTCCCACAGGTATTTTGTTAAATATGCCAGGCTCAAACAAATTGCTGTTTTAACGGAAGTTACCCTATATGTAAAATATAAAGATTGCTAGCTACAGATCTCAACATTTAGCGTCTCAAACCATCAAACCATTATACAGTTGCCTAATAAATTCAAACACGTGTGATTCAACCATCACCATATAATATCACTCTAAAAACAATCCTTGAAATCAGGATGACAAGCCATTGTGTTCCGAAATGCAGTCACCTACTGTAGCTTCTTCTCTGGGTTGAAGGAGGGACAATGCCAGAGCAGGACATAGTGTTCCCTCCCAGTTGTAGTCTTTTAGAAATTGGAAATATTGATATATATTGATACTGTAAATTTTTCAGATCCCTCTAGCCTTTCAATACACGTTCTTTTTAACACGCAGTTGCATTTTCCTCACTCCTTCTGGTCAATTATGTGTAAAACAAATCTCAGTGACCTAGAAATCTTGCAAACTTGATATAAACCCTGAGGGTCCCCCAGGGTAAAATGCCCCTTTAACGGCTGTCTCTCCTTGCAATTTACACCCTCTGAGCTGCGGATGCTCTGGAAGGAGTAACCTCATATTCTTGTCTCCGTCTGTACATCATTCAAGTTGGCTGCGATGGTTTTTGTAGTTTTTGCTTCAAGCGCAACTCTCTACCCTGACGAAAATGCACTGCTGAATTACTACAGCATGCAAAAATAATTGGTGTTGTGGTGGATATGTAAAGATATGCATTCTGATGTAAATTACATGCACTATTCAAGATACACAAGTATTGTTTTGTAGTTTTCAGTAAGAAACCGTTTCCAGTAGTGATCAGGTAGACATTTTTACTACTTAATTTTGGTAGTAAATATTGAACAAAAACACTATAGATGTACTACACAGGTTACGCAGGAAAAATCTGGAGGTTTTTTAGTATATCATATTGGAAGGAAATAAGCAGTCAAAACACTATAGCTGCCCCACACCGTGTAATGTTTTTTTTAAAAGGTTACATGCTGGAGAAATGTGGCAGGAACAAGAAAGGAGGATCTGAAGAGTGGGACTTGATGTTAGATGGTTCCTTACCATCTAACATCAAGACAAATAGAGAACATCTGAACGAGGGCAAATACTTTTCACTTCACTGTATGGGATATATAGGATTACCTCTCACTGTTACCATGGCAACGCTTATATCCGTGTGCCTGTTGGGAAGATGTCAGTGAAACAAGCCCCTTTCCAGCAATGTAGGAAGCTCCCTCCGTACACACACACACACACCATGTGACAATTTCACCAAGATTTATTCAATGACCTCCACCGTATCACAACCAGTCATAAAAGCTGTCTTTTCAAATGAAAGGAGTACTGTAGTACACAGCACTTTACCTCCCAGCAGGCAAATATAGCCTAAGGCAGTGGTCACCAGCGGATATCCTAGGCGTTCTAGTCGATCGCCAGTCATTCCTATGAAAAAACATAGTAAACCCTTGCAAGTTGGCAGTAGATACACCTTCAACTCGCTTGTGTACCGTGTAAGCAAAGCGATCCCATTTCGTGTGTCTGGAGGTAACCTTCATCTAATGGGTTGAGCCTGGAGAGGCTCAAATTCAAACATCAGACTGTGTACGAGCTAGACTGAAGAGGCTGCGGGGTGGTCATTAGAAGCAGCCACACTCTATGCAGTGCGTAACATCTTACCATACTGAGTATTGATGAATTAGATTAAATTGACCACTATCAGGGGTTAATCCAATGCAAAACTATTGTGGCTGTACAATTAATATTGAAACAAACTAAGGAGCTAGAGGAGTGTGCCCATCTCTCAAGGAATGCATTGTTGGATTCAAGACACGCGCCATCTCCGCCTAAGGCCAACAGGGAAACAACAGATTCTGTATTAGGTTTAATGATTAGATGCTCACCAAGGCAGGAAAGCAGACCTGTTTTTAAAGCCCATAGAAATGCATTGGGCTTATTTCGAAAATATTTTGGCATGAGATAACCCTCTCACTTCGTCTCTTTCTCACTAGAAACAAGGATGCAAATGACCTCCTTACAGAGGAGACTAACAGACCAATGGGGGTGGCCGTTGGTGAATGTTACAACTTTATGACCACTTCCAGGCAGTTTGGAAGTGACACCCAAAAGAGCATTTGGCAACTGCGAGGGCAAAAGGGGAGCTGCTTGGGCATAGGTGCACACCTTTTGGGGCACACCCCCGGAAACGGCAAAGTTCATTCAGTGAGACTTCAAAGGTCTTAAAACCATGACAGGAGGGGGAAACTGTCAACAAATTCAGCAAAGAAATGTTTTTTTTATGAGTAAGTTCAAATATTTTATTCAGCACTGTCAACACTTTTTATTCAAAGGCATGAAATTATTTTCTACATCGTGCTACCACCAGCGGTGAAGCTATATGAGTAGCAACAATATTGGGAAATAGTTCAGAATAGGCTTTCCTTGTTAATATTAACTGCTTGTGTGTTCTTTAATATCATGTTTTACTGTCTCTGGTCATACAAGTAGAAACATGATTTTTTGCACAAAGCAGAAGTAATTTGGTGCAACTTCAGTTTTGCTGTCAACAGGAAGGTGGTGTGATATTTTAATTTCAACAAAGAGTATTGAGTAATGGTCCTAGGCTGCTGTCTCCCTCCCTCAGCTAAGACATCATCAGATGCAGGCACCATTAGTCCATAAAAATGTAAATGCTAAATTATTTATATGTATGCTCACTCTGTGTCTCACACACTGTGCCTCACAAGCAGTGCCGGCTCTAGCCTTTTGGGGGCCCTAAGCAAAATCTGGGTCCCAAAATGTCAAGCCCCGTAGCAGCTAGGGGCCCTAAGCAACCGCTATGTCACTTATGCCTAGAACCGGCCTTGCTGACAAGTTACCCTGAAGGGGTGTGCATAAGAGTGACATGACACTGTCACGATACTGTCATAACCATGACATGATACATGAAGAAATCATTTTGACTGTTTATGAATGTTGTCATTTGGTATCATTTGGTTGATTATGGTCAATTTTTATGTAAGGTTGACATTGTTTGGGTTGTCTTTGTTATGAATACTTGACATTAACTGAGACAACATAACCTGCCAATGTCTTTGTTATGACAACTTGACATTAACTGAGACACAATATCATGTCAATGTCTTTGTTATGAAAACTTGACATTAACTGAGACAACATAACCTGTCAGTGTCTTTTTTATGACAACGTGACAGTAACCAAGACAACATAACCTGTCATAAACATGGGCCTAATTATCAAACTTGAAGAAACTATTTAGCCAGTATTCTGTCTGTCATATCAATCAATCACATTTATTTATAAAGCCCTTTTTACAACAGCAGTTGTCACAAAGTGCTTTACAGTGACACCCGGCCTTAAACCCCAAGGAGCAAACAACAGTAGTGTTGAATTTCAGTGGCTAGGAACTTTGCTGATCCTGAGACTGGTGCTCATACTCAGCATATTGAGCGTGCATGGCAGAAATACAAATTGAAAATATGGAGTCATAGAGGTAATTGCACTTGTGAGTCACTGAAGATTCACCTCAAAATGATGTGTGGCACCACTGGTTACCAATACGCCATTATAATGGTGTCTTGGGCAGACTTTTCCATGATGTGAAAAAACAAGTCACGTTAATATCAAAGTTTTTTGCAGGAACATAGTTTGTACTGGAATTTTGTTAATGTTGATGCAGGACATCCATTCATGTAATTATTGGTTTGCATGATCAATAGGCTAAGTAATATACATTATTCAAGAGATAATATACATAATCCATAATCCATAATGTTTACAGTGCGGTAACCATTATTAATAAGGTAGACTGGCTACTTGCGTCTTCAAATAGGTGTGACGCATACACAAATGAATGGTCACATTTGGGGTTGATGTAGAATTTTGAAGGACACTTTTATATTGAAGGACACTTACTACAGTTGGCCTATAGGGGGCAGTTTGACATGGTCATGTTGCGTTGGGACAGTTAACGATCTAAACACCGGCACGTTTTCGTAACTCTTCAAGGAAAAGGCATGTCTTTCTCATCATTTATCCTGTTTTCAAGGTTGGTAAAGTACAAAAGTACACTGGACATTTCGATACAGTTTGATAATTTGCCTGTTAAAGTGTATGTAGAGGGTTGGAAAAGTGTGGTAATTCTATGACATAGACCCATGTCTATGTAAAATGCCATGACGGTGGTGCATTCCTTTGAAACAAATTATTTATTACTGTACTGTACTGAATTTATTTTTTTCGAAAACAACACTCCTGACAATATCCCTAGGATTAATATAGTTGAATTTTGTAACTATTGTTTAGGAACTTTGCAATCGTTGGACTGTAAGGGATAGCGATTAACTAGTTCCTTGTTGTTAGCTGGCTTCGGTTGGTTATATTAGCTGGCTCCAGTTAGCTGTATGCTAGCTCCAATCAAGTATTTGTGAGTTCCGGGTAGCACTTTGCTAACTTGCTCAGCCATGTTCTATTTGTGTTAACATGATGGTAATTGGTTAAATTATCACTATCTAGCCTACTTTATAAATATTGTCGTTCATCATAGTTCATCAATGTTCATTCAAGGTAACTACTGCATTTGTTAATGGTTGCTCATGTACACTTATCGGAAAGTGTTACCACAGTCGGATTGTTGAAAGTAATTAACAGTAGGGATTTTTTTTTTGGCAAAAATAAAAGGACAGTTCTTGCTTTTGTTAAGGTATGTAAAAGCATTTGACAGATTTAATTACATCTTTATGACAGTATTCGACAAACTTAATGACATCTTTATGACAAGTCCAAATTGAACCAATTTACTTGAGGTCAAGGAAATATTCATGACACTGTTATGAATGCATTTGACAGTGTTATAACATGTCATGACATCTGACAGGATATTATGATTTAGTTAATGTCAAGGTGTCATAATAAAGACATTGACAGGTTGTGTCGACTCAGTTAATGTCAAGATAACAAAGACATCCCAAACAATGTCAACCTTGCATAAAAAATTACATAATCAACCGAATGACAACATTCATAAACGTTCATAATGATTTCTTCATGTGTCATGTCATGGCTATGACAGTATCATGACAATGTCATGTCACTCTTATACACACCCCTTCAAATCAAGTGTTACACAGTTTTTTTTATATAGCTAATGCTTTGAAATACTGTGTGAGAAATATGTATGTCTTAATGATCTGAAAAGAAAACCACTGGCATGGCAATTCAAGCATTGCTAATATGCAGTGATAATGTATTGGGCCTTAACTCTAGTGCTCAAACCTAATTTCTACTTAACTGCTTTTAATAGGTTAATGTTGCATAAAAACACATTTTTGAAGTAGTGCTTAAAACCTGTACACATTAATTTCATTGTACGATCATAATCTGGCCATAGAAATTACAGAATTATTTTATAAACCCCAGCAATATTTTCTCCCATGTTCTGTTCGTTTTAGCTCTCTTTAATTCTCCAGCAAGCAAGACACAATATTGGTCATATTACCGACCTATGCTAGTTGCATCTTTAGATTAGCTTTCTTTCACTGTCAAGGGGGTTTATTTCAATGTTTGAAACCAATTGCATGTATAATGTGCAGTTAGAGCAGTCTTTTCCCACCAGTTTCATTTAAGAAAATGTACACATAGCGTTCTGCTATGCACACAAAATAGTTGACAAAAGAAAGAAGAATCTATTATATTGCATTTACACCGAAAGGCCAGGATTGTTTCGGTATTGTTTGCGGAAAGAAATTGGGAATGTTTTACATGTCAGCGTATATACACAGAAATGTTTACCACAATGTTTGTGGCATGGGCCATTTACACACACATTGTGGTAGACAGGATTTCAGAGGGGCGACATTTCTTTATAGATGGCTGCATCTCGCAGAGTTCTACTCGTGTGCCTGGATTTTTTTTTCAGCATAAATACCAAGCAACACCATGTTGTCACTGTCCCCCCACAGCCCAAAAATACTTTTTTCCTTTCATTGTTGTGTTTCTTGCGAAACATACAAATGCATGAGTGAACCGATGTTCAGATTTGTAATGGGTTTCTTGTATAACGCAAGCGTCTAGCGTCAGAACCATAAAATTACTGAGTAAAGAAAAGCCAGCAAGCCCCATTCATACAAGGCTGAGGCCAAAATAAGTCGGCAAAGTTGACTACCTTGATGGTTGATGGAAAGAAATGTGTTGGCTTTTGTAGACTGCTTTTCCTTGTTTACCTTTCACATCTAAAATAAAAACAGCAAAAAATGAATGGCAACACACTGACATTGACAGCGTTTTAGGGTCTGTGTAAATTGGGTGTTTTATAATAACTGAATGGCCATCTCGTCTGTGACACTGCAACCTCGTGCCACTCCCCAAGCAGTTACTCACAGTGAGCGGAAGTATCAGGGAACGAGACGCCCTGCCCAAACTGGTCAAAGAACAGTGAGAGAGTAGAGCACCTTAGTACCCAATTTACATGGACATGATTGATATGCAAAATAATAGCCAGTTCATCACATTCAGTAACCATGATTTGCATGAGAAATTTGAAATACAGTGAGGTGAAAAAATTGCCTATAGCCAAATAATTCCTACCAACAAAAGCCCACTTGTTTCTTTAGCCAGCTAAAATCAAGGATGGCAAGGATCAGAGAATAATGTTAATACAGATTTAGTATTCTCCCAAGTGAAGTTTGTTTGCTAGAGGCTAGGAATTAGCTTTGCAGTAAGAAGTGACACTGCAGATAGCTGCTGGATTCTATAAAATTAGAAGTTACGGTTAGAAGCACTCTTGTTTAATGTATGAGACTGGACAAATATTTCTGTGTGCTGTGGTCCACTTGAAGGAAAAACAGGGAGTCAGGCTATACTGTGACAAAGAGGGAACCAGGCAATTTTCGTCACACAGAAGGAACCAGTCTATGATGCCTATACTACCCCACATAAGTAACCACGCTATTCTGACCCACATAAGGAACCAGGCTATACTGGCCCACAGAAGAAACCAAGCTTGACTTGTGTTGCTGAGTCTGGCTGCTGTTGCTGTGTAGAGGACAATAGTTCCTGTCAGAGACAAACATGCGGAGCCCTATTCTCATTCTGAACATGCCTGATGCACACAGTGGAGCTGCACAGGGCTCTCCAACAGGGAGACAGAGGACACGTATATGCGGTTTTACCAGTGACTGCATGCATGTATGTGTGAGGTGTTTGTGTATCTCACCTAGGCAGTCCATGAGAGAATGAATATGTACTGAATAACAGGGAACAAACGTTGGTATTCATAAACATGCATCAACATGAAGTAGGTAATTTATTTGTGAGTATATATACATAAATGACACACACACATACATATATATACACACATGTGTTGACACAGTACATGTTGTCTCTGTCCATGAATGTTTGCTAACCAGACAATTGCTGATGCCCCTACCTACACTTAACACAATTATTATATCCATTGCAGTGTTTAATTTGACTCCCTATTCATCATTATCAAAGTCCTTCCAGTCGCATTGTTATTTCCCACGGACGAGAAGCTTAATATCAGAAAAGATTCATTATTCCATGGTTGCACATTAAGCAATTACAAATGCAATGCGTTCCCCTCCTTCCTCGCGACACAGCAGACTCCCGGAGTAATGCCGTTAGTTTTTATTGTATCAACAACGCTAGAGCTATTTTTTAAATTAGAAACGCACTCAATAGAGCGTCATCTCCCCAGGCCAGCGAGGTCTTCACACGCACACACAAGTAAGTAATGACCATTGAAACACACGCACACACAGTCACACACCTACCAGAGTGTGGGGTGGAGTGTCGCTGTCTGGGCCTTTTCTCAGCTAAAGAATAGCGGGGAGTGTTAACTCAGGTTTTCTTTTGGATAGATTTTTGCGGTGAATGCGATATTATGGACTAACAGTCAAAGACGTGCAGACGGGCAGGCAAACAGACCCGCATGAAATCATGCACACACACACACACACACACACACACATGCCGTTGTGGAACTCTACACTGCCCAATTCCAATAGTAGCTTATGGAGTATTGAGGCCACAAAGTGCCGGGGATTCTTTCTCTCCATTACTGTCCCTGCCTCCATAACTCTCACTCATCTCTCTCCCTCCCTCAACCCTCTCTCAGTCTCTATCGCTCACTTCTCACCTCGCTCTATCTCCCTCTCCCTCATCTCTCTCTTATAGCTCTTGTCTTTCATCTCTCACTCTGCCTCCCTCTGTAAAACGTCTCTCTCTCATCTGTTTTGTCATTCCCCTTAATGATTTCTTCCCTTCTCTCCACCGTTCCAAATGTCTCCCTTCTCTCTAACTCGGTCTCACTATCTGCACTCTCTCAGTACACACATGCCCACATTCCTCTTGGTACCTTATCTTCCTTCCCCTCCTCCTTTCTCTCTGCTCTGCGGCTTCATAAATGATGCGGTTTGATCAACTAGTTGGGATGCCGTTTCAGAGTGGCTTCGGCTCCTATCAGTGGCCTGCCTTCCTGCCTCACAGCAACGCTATGCTGTTTGAAGAAGGGACTTTGGTGATAATACCGTATGGACAGGAGAGGAGAGGGGACGAGACGGGTGCCTAGGCAATCTGTATCTCTCTAGCGTTTTCCAGCTAGCGTGTGGTCTATCCCATGCTCTTTGATTTAGTAATGTGTTTTCGCCACGAAGGGAACACATTACAATAGGGTTCTTCTAAATAAGGGTAATGGTTATATGTTGAACCAATAAAGACTCAAAGAGAAATTGGAGCCCTTTAACGATCCATTATAGTTCATGAGAGGGAACCGCTCTTTTCTTGATAATTAAAATGTAGTGACGGCGACTCATTCGAATTTGGGTGAGTTCAGCTCACAGCTGTTTCTGTGCAATCGTAAGTAGGGGAGAGAAGCCAGTTCAATCTGTTGTGGGATGGTATTATAGGGTAAATCATTTACGGATGATGGTGCATTCATTGTACCTGTCATGCCCTGTGAAAGACTTGTGTAGGTCCAGAGGTATTTAAAGTACAAAGTAAAAGTACTCAAAATACCAATGAATGGGAGTTCTACAACTATACAGTGATCAATGTGTGAAGAAAATCTCAGCTAAGGTCACTGGATCTTTATAATCTCCATTAACCTGGTCATTTATGTTGAACTTGGATTTATTTTTTATTTCCCTTTCAATAAAACCATGCCTTCAACATAATTAAACGTTTTTTATACAGAAAATTGTTTATTTAAGGCAAAATATGAGCATATTATAACCTTTAGTTTGTAGTTAGTAACATTTAGTATAGTAACTACAAAACATATAATCACTCTTATGGCTTTTGAAAGTATTCAGACCCCTTCACTTTATCTACATTTTGTTGTGTTATGGCATTTTTTGTAATCGAATTACAATAAAACTGTTTGCCATCAATCTACACACATTACCGCACTATGACAAAGCAAAAAGTGTGTCTAGAACAGGGTGTCAATTTATTGAAATTAAAAAACAGCATCTAGCTGGAAGGGTGTCAGTGAACAGTGATCTTCATGTCTCCCCACAGCTGTTTAACTCCTGAGACCCAGGGGAAAAATGTTTCTCAAATGTGTTTTTTGATTTAATATTCTAATTGTTTGGAGTTATATTAACAACTGAAATTTTTTGGGGGGAAATGTCAAAAAATAAAAATAAACATTGATACGTCTTAAAGTATGTCCTCTTTACAGGCCGTCAGGACAGAGAACTTCAGAAATGAGGTCTATTATAAAAACATTCATAAAACAATTAATAAGCTTTTCATTGTTACTGTATTTGGATGTATTGTCATTTTTGACATAACAACCAAGCATAGCAAATTAAAAACATTCATAACATCCGTTCTGCACCACCTCTCCCCCACTCTATTTGTTCCATGAAATGTAACTCTAGACGCAATAAACCAACAGGTAAAATGCCAGGTAAGACTCTTCATTGATTATAACATCCATTTTAATATCCTTGCTTTAGCAGTATACTTTTCCCCTTAACTGGAAAATTAGTAACGTTGTAATGAACAGTAGGCTATGTGAATTTTACACGTGGATGGTTGTAACTTTTAGCCTTTCACTGTGTGTATGTGTATATGTGCTCACATGTGCATATGTCCCTTAGTGTGATTTTTATAAAGAGACTTCTACTATACATGGATTATGACATACAAAAGAAGAACCATTTCAAGAATGATACTCCAGAAAGCAGTTGTACACTATATGACTTAAAATTTGTGGACACCCAACCATCAACTTCTATCTGAGCTTGTTGGACATCCCATTCCAATAAATGGGCATTCATATGGAGTTGGCACCCCCTTTGCAGCTACACCACTCTTCTGGGAAGGCTCTCCACAACATTTAGGGTGTCTCTGTAGGAATTTGTGTACTTTCAGCCAAAAGAGCATTTGTGAGGTCAGGCATTGATGTTGGACGAGAAGACCTGGCTCGCAACCACCATTCCAATTCATCCCAAAGGTGTTCAATGGGCTTGAAGTCAGGGCTCTGTGCAGGCCACTGAAGTTCCTCCACAACGGCCTCGTCAACCCATGTCTATTTGGACCCCGCTTTGTGCACAGACACACAGTCATGCTGGAACATGAAATGTACTACCCCAAATTGTTGTCACAAAGTTGGAAGCACCCAATTGTCTATCCTGTAGCATTAAGCTGATCCTTCACTGGAACTAAGGGGCCTAGCCCAAATCCTGAAACACAGCCCCAGACCATTATCCCTCCTCCACCAAATTTTACAGCAGGCACTATGCATTCTAGTGGGTAGTGTTTTCCTGGCATCTGCCACACCCAGATTCGTCCATCAGACTGCCAGATAGTGAAGGGTGATTCATCACTCAGAGAACATGTTTACACTGCTCCTGTTGCGGCTCCATTTCATGGCTATATGCTGGATTTTATGCACCTGTGAGCCATGGGTGTGGCTGAAACACCTGAACTCAATAATTAGTAGGGGTGTCCGCATACTTAATGGTCATATAGTGTATCTTTTTTTGAAGCAGAGGAACATGTCACATCCTTTTCTTGTGCATGCACTCGCGGAATCAACCATCTCTGGTAGATGCACTACACAATACTTATTTGATACTGCCTCAACATCTGCCTCTGGAAATTCCTCATCTGATAGGTTTAGTTCAAAGTCACCCTCAACTGTTTTATTAAAAACCCTCTCTGCAACTGCCAGTGAGCTACTATGTACTACAGAAGAAAAATATAGTCAATGAGTCCTGATATCCTCTACAGAGTACATGACATTTATATGCTCTAATTGAATGTGTAAAAAAGTCAAACTTGAAAACTCACTAAATGTTCTCTTTACAGGTTTAACAACAGGATAGCATCAAATAACTGACTTTTGAAAAATGTACATGAAATATTTGAAGATATACTTTTCCCACACCCATAAAACGTCCCAAAGGCAATGAAAGCCATTTTGTAGATCAAGGAAGATTAAGTCGACACCCCTGAACATGTCACATCATTTTAAAGCCCAGAATGTACTCTAAATGGAACAGCAGGAATTACTGTGGTGTCATGAATGATCTTGAAGATATCATAAAGTGGGTCACTAAATGACATTCACAGACTTGTCGCAAAGCCACTCCAGCATTGTCTTGGCTGTGTGCTTTGGGTCGTTTTGCTAAAGAATTTGTCTTCTCCCCATCTGAGGTCATTTGTGCTTTGGATCTGCTCTGAATTTTGTTCTGTTCATCCTTCCATCATTCCTTACTTGTCTCCAAGTCCCTGCTCCTGACAAGCATCCCCACAGCATAATGCTCATTCCACCACGCTTCCCTGTAGGGATGGGATTAGCCAGCTGATGATCAGCACCTTGTTTTCACCAGACGTAGCGCTTAGCATTCATGTCTAATAGTATGAGTTTAATCTCATCAAAAAATATTTTTCATTATGCTCTCAGAGTCCTTAGAAGGCATGTCATAAGCCTTTTAATCAGGAGTGGCTTCCATCTAGCCACTCTACCATAAAGGCCTGATTGATGAAGCACTGCAGAGGTAGTTGACCTTCTGCCTGGTTCTCCAATCTCTGCAAAGAAATTCTGGATCTCTATTGTAGGTTGAGGGTGGCCATTGGGATCTTGTTCCAGATGACCAGCTTTAGGAAGTGTTGGTGTTTCTAAACTTTTTCCATTTTCCAAAAACTGACACCACTGTGCTGCAAAGAGCTTTCAATGCTTTAGCATTTTTTAAAACTATCTCCAGATCAATGCCTTGATACATTTCATGGTCTATATCTCAGAGGACTACGGGAAGTTCCTTGGACTTCGCAGGGTTTAGTTTTTGCTCTGACATGCATCGTGATATGTGGGACATTTTATAGACACTTCTAAATATTGTCCAATCAATTGAACCTGCCACAAGTGGACTTCATGTTCCACTTGATACATCTAAAGCATGATGAAAGTACACAGGAAGTACTGTAACTGAGCTCCACTTGCATTGTCATGACAAATAATTTAAATAATAATGTTATGAGATATTTCATTTTAAATTTTCAATAAATTGGCACAAATTTTGCTTTATTATAATGGGGTGTGATAATTCTTTTTTTTATGAATTATAAATTATGCATATTTACACAAGATGTGGGGGTGTGAATACTTTCCGGAGGCACTGTATATACAGTATACTGTCCAAAACTCTTAGGCCATCTGAGTGAAGTGTTAAATGCAATTTATCTGAGCAGTAAATGTTAATTTGTTTAAAAAAAAATTATATATATATATATATATATATATATATATAGATATACATTGGGGAGAACAAGTATTTGATACACTGACGATTTTGCAGGTTTTCCCACTTACAAAGCATGTACAAGTCTGTAATTTTTATCATAGGTACTCTTCAACTGTGAGTGACGGAATCTAAAACAAAAATCCAGAAAGTAATTAATTAGCATTTTATTGCATGACATAGGTATTTGATACATCAGAAAAGCAGAACTTAATATTTGGTACAGAAACCTTTGTTTGCAGTCACAGAGATCATACGTTTCCTGTAGTTCTTGACCAGGTTTGCACACACTGCAGCAGGGATTTTGGCCCACTCCTCCATACAGACCTTCTCCAGATCCTTCAGGTTTTGGGGGGCAATACGGACTTTCAGCTCCCTCCAAAGATTTTCTGTTGTGTTCAGGACTGGAGACTGGCTAGGCCACTCCAGGACCTTGAGATGCTTCTTATGGAGCCACTCCTTAGTTGCCCTGGCTGTGCGTTTCGGGTCGTTGTCATGCTGGAAGACCCAGCCACAAACTATCTTCAATGCGCTTACTGAGGGAAGGAGGTTGTTGGCCAAGATCTCCCGATACATGGCCCCATCCATCCTCCCCTCAATACGGTGCAGTCGTCCTGTCCCCTTTGCAGAAGAGCATCCCCAAAGAATGATGTTTCCACCTCCATGCTTCACAGTTGGGATGGTGTTCTTGGGGTTGTACTCACCCTTCTTTATCCTCCAAAAACGGCGAGTGGAGTTTAGACCAAAAAGCTCTATTTTTGTCTCCTCAGACCACATGACCTTCTCCCATTCCTCCTCTGGATTATCCAGATGGTCATTGGCAAACTTTCGACGGGCCTGGACATGCGCTGGCTTGAGCAGGGGGACCTTGCTTGCGCTGCAGGATTTTAATCCATGACGGCGTAGTGTGTTGCTAATGGTTTTCTTTGAGACTGTGGTCCCAGCTCTCTTCAGGTCATTGACCAGGTCCTGCCGTGTAGTTCTGAGCTGATCCCTCACTTTCCTCATGATCATTGATGCCCCACGAGGTGAGATCTTGCATGGAGCCCCAGACCAAGGGAGATTGACCGTCACCTTGAACTTCTTCCATTTTCTAATAATTGCGCCAACAGTTGTTGCCTTCTCACCAAGCTGCTTGCCTATTGTCCTGTAGACCACCCCAGCCTTGTGCAGGTCTAATTAATTATTCATGTTATTTTCTGGATTTTAGATTCCGTCACTCACAGTTGATGTGCACCTCTGATAAACATTACAGACCTCTACATGCTTTGTAAGTAGGAAAACCTGCAAAATCGGCAGTGTATCAAATACTTGTTCTCCCCACTGTATATATATAATAAATTATCACTGATGTAAACACAAAGAAACATCCCCTGGGATACTCATTCTCACCCTCTCCCTCTTACGCACATACTTTTTGAAATCAGTCCGTATACTGCTGTTTATTTTTGCTCACAGATTGAAAGTCACATTGTGTAACATGAATGTTTGATACAACTTTAATATAAAACAATCAGTGTGGTGTTGGGACCAGAGAACACATCCTAAGGGGCTCATAAATTCTTCATTGCTTCATCTGATGACTTGGTGCTCCACAACACCTCCAGGTTGCTGGAAATTAAAATTCAGTACAACCTGAACAACTTTGAACCTGTTTTCCCAATGAGTCGGAGGAAGTCGACAAATGCATTTATTATTCATGCTGTGATTAATGATTGGAATAACTGATCCACTGCAGTCATTAATGAATGGCTGGCTGACTGACGACAATGTTTCTGGTGTTCGAATGTAGGTGTGTGTGTGTGTGTGTGTGTGTGCATGCATTTTTTCTGTTTTTGTATGTGCACTGAAGTGTGTCAGCTGAGGTGATATAGCATTAACATTTCAGCATGCGGACTAGCATGTAAGAGTGTGTGTACTGTGTGTGTGTTCCCTGTCTGAAAACACTTGTTTCATGTGTTTTTGCCCTTTTTAAGAATTCCACGGTACATTTCCCTTTCACTGAACGTGAAACATAATGACATTTGGAAATCTTACCAATGACCTTTAGCGCGTGCCAAATGACAAGCAATTACTGAGCAATCAGGTAGTCCCATTAAACCCTAAGACATGGTCAGACCACCATACCCTCACAGGTAGCATCACATGCCATGTAACACTAAAATACTCTATTGCTTTAAAGATGTTATACTGTATGTATGTCATTTTATACATCAGACAGGCTATCACTTAGTTTCATCATTAGGACTCTGTACATTTCTCTCCAAAAATTTAATTTCTTCTCACTCAGTTGCAAGGTTTTTAGGTTTATATATATATATATATATATATATATATATATATAGTAGGCAGACAGACATCGTAACAGTCTGTTTCTTTTCAATTGTATAATTGAATAGGCTGGAGAGAAAAAACCTGGAAAAAAAATACAGTGACCTAAGTTACTTTGAGTGTGGTATGATTGTTTATGCCAGACACGCTGGTTCCAGGATGTCACATTGGCCACCATCCTCCTGGGATTTGCCCACATGACAGCATTTAGGGTTTACAGAGAAGGCTGCAACAAACAGAAAACAGCTTCATGATGACACAGGTCAAAAGACAACGGGAAAAATGTTGCATTCTTACAAGTAGGCCACAAACAAGCAAATAACAACAGAGTACACAGCATCGCAAAGCACCAAGCTCATTGGTCCTTGTCACAGATGGACTATTGCAGCAGACACCCACAATGCATTTCACTCATATCAGCTAAAAACAAGAAGAAATCAGCTTTTGTGGAAAACATTGCCTGGTCCGACTAACTTGCTTGAGTGGCCTGCACATTCCGCAGACCTCAATCCAACAGAGCATCTTTAGATGAGATGAAACAGGCTGAATTCACAGCATGAATGTACTGCCGTCCACTGTGACGGACCGATATCCCTGTTTTGGAAACCATGTCAAAAGGATTCAGGCTTTTCAGCAGGCAAAGTAATGGGTATACCCAATAAACTGGCCACTAGTTAAACCATAAAGAAGGCCCTTTCTGAAGGTGGTATGAAGGTTAAAATGGAATGTCACTTAAACGACGGTGTGGTGAGGGTGTGAATGGAAATTGATATCTAAGCTGTATGGGATAAAAGATTCAGCTCATGTTCTTACCAGGTCAGGGCCAGACTCATGTGGTCCTCTGGGGGCCATCGTCTAGGTCAACCATAATGATTGGCGGTCTTCACCTTCAACCCTCCAAACCCCTTTTCTTTTGTTTTACTGTATATTTCCCACTGGGGCATTGAAGCATTCTCTGTGCTTGTATCACTAACCAGCTTGGAACAAAAAATGCTGTTGTCCAGCTGAATATTTATACGCCATTTATTTGGAAATCTGCTACCAATGTTCAAAATTATGTTTTGCTGCAATGAGCAACGCATACTATTATTATCTCTAGTCACAGTGTTGAGGTAAGGAAAGAGTTGACAAACCTCAGTCTGAGCTAATTAGTGCTATCATAACTTACAATTTAGTTTTGTGGAAAAGTCAAAACCACTGTCCTTAGTTCAGCCCTGTGGTTGGTACTAGTCATTACATCCTACCATAGCTCAGCCCTGTGGTTGGTACTAGTCATTACATCCTACCTTAGTTCAGCCCAGTGGTTGGTGCTAGTCATTACATCCTACCTTAATTCAGCCCAGTGGTTGGTGCTAGTCATTACATCCTACCTTAGTTCAGCCCTGTGGTTGGTGCTAGTCATTACATCCTACCTTAGTTCAGCCCTGTGGTTGGTACTAGTCATTACATCCTACCTTAGTTCAGCCCTGTGGTTGGTACTAGTCATTACATCCTACCTTAGTTCAGCCCAGTGGTTGGTGCTAGTCATTACATCCTACCTTAGTTCAGCCCTGTGGTTGGTGCTAGTCATTACATCCTACCTTAGTTCAGCCCAGTGGTTGGGGCTAGTCATTACATCCTACATTAGTTCAGCCCTGTGGTTGGGGCTAGTCATTACATCCTACATTAGTTCAGCCCAGTGGTTGGGGCTAGTCATTACATCCTACATTAGTTCAGCCCTGTGGTTGGGGCTAGTCATTACATCCTACATTAGTTCAGCCCTGTGGTTGGGGCTAGTCATTACATCCTACATTAGTTCAGCCCTGTGGTTGGGGCTAGTCATTACATCCTACATTAGTTCAGCCCTGTGGTTGGTGCTAGTCATTACATCCTACCTTAGTTCAGCACTGTGGTTGGTGCTAGTCATTACATCCTACCTTAGTTCAGCCCAGTGGTTGGGGCTAGTCATTACATCCTACATTAGTTCAGCCCTGTGGTTGGGGCTAGTCATTACATTCTACCTTAGTTCAGCACTGTGGTTGGGGCTAGTCATTACATCCTACATTATTTCAGCCCTGTGGTTGGGGCTAGTCATTACATCCTGCCTTAGTTCAGCCCTGTGGTTGGAGCTAGTCATTACATCCTACCTTAGTTCAGCCCAGTGGTTGGTACTAGTCATTACATCCTACCTTAGTTCAGCCCAGTGGTTGGTACTAGTCATTACATCCTACCTTAGTTCAGCCCAGTGGTTGGTGCTAGTCATTACATCCTACCTTAGTTCAGCCCTGTGGTTGGTGCTAGTCATTACATCCTACCTTAGTTCAGCCCTGTGGTTGGTGCTAGTCATTACATCCTACCTTAGTTCAGCCCTGTGGTTGGTGCTAGTCATTACATCCTACCTTAGTTCAGCCCAGTGGTTGGGGCTAGTCATTACATCCTACATTAGTTCAGCCCTGTGGTTGGGGCTAGTCATTACATCCTACCTTAGTTCAGCACTGTGGTTGGGGCTAGTCATTACATCCTACATTATTTCAGCCCTGTGGTTGGGGCTAGTCATTACATCCTGCCTTAGTTCAGCCCTGTGGTTGGAGCTAGTCATTACATCCTACCTTAGCTCAGCCCTGTGGTTGGGGCTAGTCATTACATCCTACATTAGGTCAGCCCTGTGGTTGGGGCTAATCATAATGTCCTACCTTAGCTAATTACTGTGGCAGAGGCTAGTCAAAACCTCTTTCCTTATCAGCCCAGTGACTGTTGCCAGGGGCAGACTTACCATGAGGCTGAATCCGCAACTGCCTCAAGCCTCACATTATCAGGGGCCTTGTGAACTTGGCAACACTAATAATAATTATTATAATATGTTTAAATGCCAAATTTGTCAGCCTGAGGCCCGCAAATCCTCCACATGAGGCCCCTCCCTGACGACCATAATGTCCCACTTTCCTGGGCTTACAATATCCTCGCCTTCATTCTGTGTGGATTTAGCACAGGTGATGTGCAGCTTGCGAGCTATTCATAATTTATTTAACAACTCCTTATACAGACTTTTACTCTTTCTTATTTTTTTTATGAGTGACTATTTAATTTCATTCGTTCGTCTGGTCTGGTGTTCGCAATTTATTCTACAGCAGGCTTAGCTAACAACTGGCTATCGTGTGCGCACAGAAACATACAAAATGCTGCAGGCTGCATAGAGACGAATAAGATGCATTTAGAACTGATTATGTATTGTGAGTAATGAATACAATTAACTTATCAGTGAATGTAACTGATAGACACTACTTTCTAATCAAATGCAAACATCCAAACTTATCGTTTAAAGGTTTGTTACAGTTGGTAAAACAATAGAGTGACAATTGTGCGGATCACCCTCACGGTAGTGAAACAGTTGCATTCCACCAAGAGTAACTCACAGTAAGTTGTACAGTAAGTTCAAAGGGGGATTCTGTTGCATATTTCTCCTTGTGATTAAAGAATACTTTTTTTGGACAGGCTCATACCGGAATCTGCCTCAGACCTCCAAATCACTAAGTCCACTTTTGGCTGGAGCAAGCCATACCCTCTTTCCAAAAGCCTCAGCACTCTGACTTGGGTTAACAAAAGATGAAATAGAAAGAGGGAATAAATAAGGGAAACATACATAAGAGAGTGACTGCGAGATGGCAGTGGCGTCAGTTAGCATCCTGTCTTTTCATTTGTGAGAACAGATGGTTGAGCAGGAGCAGTCCCACATGACAGCTAGCTAGCTGGCTGGATGACTGGCTTGCTGCTCAAACAAGCTGCCAATCACTCTAATGTACTGAGCTGGGTACTCCACCAAAGACATTACACATTTTGCATTTTAGTCATTTAGCAGACGCTCTTATGTAGACTGAATTACATTTTAGTATTTATACAGTATTTTTTTGTAACGGGGGAGGAGAGCAGATGAAAATTAGCCAACTGGAATCTAGACACACAGTAATTAAGTGACCATTATGGTCACTTTTCAGGGTTGGACATTGTTGCCAGGACACCAGGGTTTAATTTCAGGATACGTGGCACAGGATGTTTAGTGACCACAGAGTCATGGCCCCTGTTTAATGACCCCAGTCACTGTCCTGGTTTGTTGGAATCTCCAACTAGAGGTAGGGATGCCTCATACCGGCCCTCCAGTAATGCTTTCAGATGAATGTTGTCTCCCATCCAGGTTATAACCCTGCCTGGCTTCTGAGGCAGGGTAGCAGTGGGATTTCATGGTAGTGCGCTTCTGACTACACACAACCCATCGCTGCCTGCAATCAGCACGATAGAGCGGTATAGACATCCCACAGCCAAACCTCTGCATGCCCTAGGGACATTACTTACGGTTAAGGCAATCGTGGTATGTGCTGTGCAGCTAAGGCTCCGTACTCATAACCAATTCTGAAGACTTAAAAATCCTCTTAAAGTGATAAAAAAGAAATAAAATATTTAATACACTGCCCCAATTAAGTGAATGTATTCCATTTTATAGCGCAGAGTGATAAACCAAGTATTTCTTTTTGTTCATTAAAAATAACAAATTCTTTACCAATGTTATTTCAATTAGTTGAATTCCATTCAATGACGAGAAAGCGTGAGGATGCACACATCAATATTGTCTGCCTAGTGGCTGGTTGACTTCTACTGAGCAGGTAGCAATGATGACTGACTTTGATAACGTTAATGAAGTGATCAAAGAAAAATAAAGACATTTAGAACTATAAAATGTTTTACCCCAGCATTGTGAATAAATGACGCTTAATGATAGATAAGCACTTCAGTAATGGGAAGACATGTCAACAAACTGTATGTGTCGGAAAGAAAGCAGGTGATGTCTGAGGTAGGAGAGACAGTTTGTCAGGAGGGTGAGAAGACAGTAAGGAGAAAGAGCTCTATCAGTCAGATGGGATTTCTTTGAGAAGAAAGATGGGATCTGCAACATGCAATATTAAAATTGAGTGTTTGGCAGGGAGCATAACCAATCGCAAAAATAATCTGATGTAATTGTAATTATTACATAATGCATTTAATGTACATTCACACAGAAAACACCATGTATGAGTTCAGCCCTGTACATGAAAGTCTTGGCATTAAGTTCTGCTCCTTTAAAGTAACTCATTGCCATCACATGATTGTGTATACGATACTACCACAATAACATTCCTTTGATATTTTTCATAAATCAGTCAAATGTATTTATAAAACCCTTTTTACATCAGCAGTTGTCACAAAGTGCTTTGACAAAACACTCATGGAGCAAACAACAGAAGTGTTGAATTTCAGTGGCTAGAAAAAACTCCCTAAGAAGATTGAATTTTAGGAAGAAACCTGGAGAGGACCCAGGCTGAGAGGGGTGGCCAGTCCTCTTCTTGCTGTGCTGGGTGAACATATTAAGAGTACAAATTGTTATAATTAATAAATTAATGTGGGCTGAGTCCAGAGTCTATCTAAACTTAGTCCAGGTCGGAAGCATGAACAGATGGACAAGGACAGGGACAACAGGGTCATGCAATTCCCATGTTAATGAGCAAGGTACGCAGTACTGATTCCCCCCACAAGGAACACAGAATCAAACAGGTGAAGGCAGGGGTGGTGGGTGGGCATGCACCTGCATGCTAGTAGATGCGTTGCTGACAAATTATCACTTGGGTTTCCTGGCTGAACTGGCTATGCTGATAAAGTAGCATACTACACAACTGCAATCACACAACATGATTATTTGAAATAATTGAACTGAAACTGAACCGAACAAAAAGAAAGTCCTTGCATTAAGACTTATTGCAGACAATTTCCTGTAAACAGTATTGAATGCTTTCCTCAGTCAATCGGAACCTTGCCTGCTGTTCAGATGGTGTTCTGTACCAGACACCTTTTCCTAGCCCTCCGCCTTTCTGCAGACTCATCACCAAGGAAACATGATGTTACAGAAAGACAGAGGGTGTGCGTGTTCCGTGTTGAGATGTGTGTCACTTCCCAGCTAGGCAAGAAGGCGGCTGAGTCTTGATTAGCTCATCTCTACAGAGGGATTGATCTCCAAAACACCTCCATGAGACAGATATGTACCAAAGACAAGCTGCTAGATTAACATCAACCAGACACCTGCACCCACTACTTACAAACATACAGAGAACTGCAGACACAGGCAGCCATGTGCAAACACACACACCCGCAAACAAAGGCACACACACCTAAACAGAAAAAGAAACCCTAATCGTAACCTAACCCTATCCTTGATCTTAATCCTAGTAGCCCTAAACCCAACCCTAATCATGGCCCTAACCTCAACATAACCTGACTTTAACCTGAATAAGCTAACATGTATCTGGTGATGAATAAACCTAAAAGTATCCCAAATGAACACTATGTTTAATTGTGCACGTTTCCCCCAAACGTATCCACTCAGTTAGGAATCCCATTCCAGATATATTTGTTTTGATTTAGCTATTTTTGTGGGGTCTATGTATACACAAGGATCGCATACACATACAGACACACGTCAATTTCTTTGACAGGTGGTGCTTGGGTCAGCCCAGTGGTACAGATGAGAATGTGGCAGTATAAGATGACTCCTCTGTGGCCTTGTGGGTAGGAAGGTAGGGACTGAGGACAGGTCCACTGGGAAAAGAGCGAGAAGCAGAACCTCCATAAACTTTAAATCAGTTTCACCCTCCTGTCAGGGTGGAGCCCTGATAAAACACAAAAAGCCTGAGATACTGAATAATCTGAGAAAAAAAAGTAATGAAAAAATCCTGTCAAAGATTTCAAACACCTTGTCAGACTAAAGTAAAAATAGCAAATTTACAGTGGAGTGTTAGTTTGAATTTTTTGACAACCTCTGTGCATATAGTAGGCTATTGCACAATGAGAGATTTCTTGGACTGCTTTGTTGCTACAGGAAAATTCTTTAGCTGATTTGTGAGACATTGCAAAGATTTTGTGCGTACGACACCGAGTCTTGCACAATTGCCGGGCAAATCACTTTAAAGCGCACACAGGTACGCTGTGTAAACGAACTAACACTCATTCCTGTGTAAACGAACTAACACTCATTCCTTTCAGACTCCTTCACGTCAGTGCTTAATCCAACCCTGACCCAGCAAGTATTCCCTTTGTAACCAATGCCAATGTCTCTGAGTCCAGAGTCTCACCTTCTGTTTCCAAGTGCTGGTTGTTCTATGGAACATAATTTGGTATTACATTGCAGATATGGGCACAAAGGAGGTTAGATGGGTATGTGGCCTGTGAGCTGGCATGACATTGGCATGACAAAGGATGTTCTTTAACCATACAATGTTATGTTGTAGTGAGTTGTCATTGCATAAACTTTTTTTTTTTTTTCATGCTATTTAATACATGATCTTCACTTAATGTAGGTATCGACAGTGGCTATCATCGGTGTTTATATCTTTTGGACATTTCTGCATTTTGTTGTATTACAACATGAAATCAAAACTGATTTAATGGGGAGTTTTTGCCACTGATAAACATAAAACCTCTACAATGTCAAAGCAATAAATAACATCTGCAAATCTCATTTGTGTGCTCCAAAGACATGATTTCATTACATTACAATATAATATCTCTTATCCAGAAAGGAAAAGCAACAACTGCTGACAGGAACTTTGCCATTTGCAGCTGAAGACAAGAGGTGTCACAGCAGATCTTGAAAGGTGTTAATATGCGGGTGCTGGTAAATGTCTCAAAGGGGGTATAAAACCTCTTGGACTGTATTATAGTGAAATTACTCTCCTCCTCAGATTTGGAAAACGAGAGACACACACACACGCATGCTCTTTAAGGACAACACATCAAATTTTATCGCAGGAGAAGCAGCAAGCTGCAAACGCGAGAAATCCTAGCAGAGATTGCATCAGTCTAAACCTGATTAGCTTTCATTCAGATTTAATGGCACCTCATAAAGTAAAGGCTTGCTCTCACAACTTTCTAACGTGAATTTACAGAGCTTAGACACCCCGAATTGTGTGGTGACAGACACACGCTGAAGAGGAAAACGTGTCAACATATCTGAATAGATGGTGTCTTATCCAACAGGGCACCTAACAAAGAGAGGGTGAGAGACAACTGGTGTTCCATCAGAACCTTCACAAGGTTGCATGGATTTACATTCTCACAGCTATTGTCTCAACATAGCTTGCTCAGTGTTCACTCTGCGCCATCTTTTACAAGGTCCATATGAATGCTTGGGCACAATGCAAAAGACAACTGGTTCTCGGTTTCCTTCAGATTAACTTTGGTACGACTAAAGCTCTGCGGTTCCCGCCTCTTCAGAAACATGAGTGTGTTTGAACTTGTCTTAGGGTAGCCATCAGAGATGAAAAGAAAGACAGATAAAGGAACAATGAGAGTCAAGAGTGTCTTAGAATTGATAGACAGACAGACAAACAGACAGAACTTTTTAGGCCCCAGTCTATGTTTTATTACGAAAAAAGTGCAAGTAAGTGACACCACTTTACATCAATCAGAAGGACTACATGAGAATTACATTAGCAGTATCTTTAGCAGTATCTTTAGCAGTCTCTCTCTCCCTTTCTCTTTATTCTCTCCCACATTATCACTCTCTCTATCTTTTCTCTATTCTCTCTTCCTTCATTCTTCACTCACTCTATCTTTTCTCTATTCTCTCTTCCTTCATTCTTCACTCTCTCTATCTTTTCTCTATTCTCTCTTCCTTCATTCTTCACTCTCTCTATCTTTTCTCTATTCTCTCTTCCTTCATTCTTCACTCTCTCTCTCTTTTCTCTATTCTCTCTTCCTTCATTCTTCACTCTCTCTATCTTTTCTCTATTCTCTCTTCCTTCATTCTTCACTCTCTCTGTCTTTTCTCTATTCTCTCTTCCTTCATTCTTCACTCTCTCTATCTTTTCTCTATTCTCTCTTCCTTCATTCTTCACTCACTCTATCTTTTCTCTATTCTCTCTTCCTTCATTCTTCACTCTCTCTCTCTCTTTTCTCTATTCTCTCTTCCTTCATTCTTCACTCTCTATCTTTTCTCTATTCTCTCTTCCTTCATTCTTCACTCTATCTTTTCTCTATTCTCTCTTCCTTCATTCTTCACTCTCTCTATCTTTTCTCTATTCTCTCTTCCTCCATTCTTGACTCACTCTATCTTTTCTCTATTCTCTCTTCCTTCATTCTTCACTCTCTCTGTCTTTTCTCTATTCTCTCTTCCTTCATTCTTCACTCTCTCTATCTTTTCTCTATTCTCTCTTCCTTCATTCTTCACTCTCTCTATCTTTTCTCTATTCTCTCTTCCTTCATTCTTCACTCTCTCTCTCTGGCTGCTGCCAAGCTGCATGTCTGCTCGAGCTGACAGCCTATCATCTTACACCGTCGCTCTCCCTCTTCTAACCCACGATGCCTCAGCAGGCTGCTCCGTCAAAAGTTTCTTCCTGAAGACGACGGCACCCGAAGAGCAAAGAAAGCCGATCCAACCGGTTCACCAGTCCCCTCAAAACAACACTAAGCCACTGTTCTCAGCATGTGTATGAGACATGCATGGATACCCATGTTCAAATTCGATTGGCAGCAACCAAATATATGCACGCTACTTCTTAGAAAGAGGTAAGAAAAGCCAGATTTGGAGAATGATAGAATTTTATAGTATGGGGAGGGTAAATGTGAATAGAATCGGAATGGGATGGTACAAATCCTGTATCGGAGCTACAAGCTTGACACATTTGACTTTTCCTGTCACAGAATGGCGTCAAGACATGGCTGGTTTCTCTGATTTGTTTTGAAGGCATTGACTAATGAATGACTTCCTACTTCCTCCTGTGACAGGAAATAGCACTGTGACACCCAGACTGGTGACATAATGCCAGCCAGTGTTATTCTGTGACTGCCAAGAACACATTTGAAATGAAATACAAAACTATGCATACTTGACAAATGGATATGGATAAGTACAGTCAAACATATATTTGAACACTTTACAGACCTTTTACTGACACTCATAATTGCAACTTCCTTAATTTAACTGAATCTCTCTATAGCGGGTAGCAGGTAAAAACAGCAAACATAATGCACACTGAGTGTTTACTCAAGGGTGGAAATGCAAACATTCACTTTGGACTTCAGGAATAAATGACGTAGAGGTGTGTGAGCTAGTTTGCGTATGTAGGTGTGTTAGAGTGGACGTGTGTGTACATGTGTTGCTATATTTGTGAAAGCCAGTCACGACTATCACAACCAATGGCAAATCAGAACAAGTGAAAACATTTTATTTTAGACCCGGTGTTAAGTGTTGGGGAAAATATGATTTTTAATGGGAATACATTTCAGGCTTGAAATAAGTCCTCAAACGTACAATAAAACAAGCAGGTGTGAGTGTAATAGGTTAAAGGCGGGCCTCAGTTATTGAGTTATAAGCAGGCCTTGGTTATTGTGTGATCATCAGAAAAGAATGGCTTTATTAAATACCGCAGTGATGTGGCAAAAAGGTAATTTAGATAGGAAGCATACCCAAATCTTTCATTACCTCTTTCTTCACATGTCCGTTCTCCCTCGCCCCCCTCGGTGCTGCGTGTCCAGCCCTGCCTGTTCTCGCCTCTTCTGCAGTAAATGACCACCTCTCCGAGAAGGGCCGTTTATGCTAATGTTGTCATTTATCTGTACAGGAAAGGGCAGAGCGTGATTGAGACATGGCTGACATAGAGATCCTTCCTCTCTCTCTCACTCCTTTTCTCTCTCTCTCTCTCTCTCTCTCTGTGTATCCCTCCCTGCCTGTGTTCCTCGCTCCTTGCTGAGGGTAGAAGGATTCATAATGCCCTGGTCAAAATAGTGCCGTTGCTGGTGGTGCCATGGAACAGCACTGTAACCAGAGAACCTATTAGGAGCACAAAGACACTAATGTGAGTCTCCTATCAGCCCACATTACTAGATGAGAGGTTGAAAGGAGACAATACAAAGGAAGAGAGGTTGAGAGGACTGGGGAAGAGACGGAGCAGAGGAGAGGTTGAGAAGAGAGGAGACAAAGGAGGAGAGGTTGAGAGGGCAGGAGAAGAAAGGGAGCAGAGGAGCGGTTGAGAGGAGAGGAGACAAAGGAGGAGAGGTTGAGAGTACAGGACATAACAGAAGAAGAAACACAGGGGAGGAGATGGATGTGTGTTTCAAGCGCTTATTATCTAGCAGGGTCGGGTGGGTCACCATCTATATCTATTGATGTTAATAGTTAGCCAATAACTTGTGGGACGGGTTCATGCAGAGCCATCAGAAAATATTCAGACCCCTTCACTTTCTCCACAATTTTTGTGTTATTGACTTAGAGTCGGTTTCATGGACACAGATTGTGCCTAGTTCTGGACTTAAACATCAAGCTCAATGGAAATCTCCACTGAGATACTGAGCTTGATTTTTTTTTACCTCACATCTTCATTGTGAGGTGACCAAGAAGAGTTTCAGAGACTCCATCAATCAGCCCATTATAGTAGATTGGCCAGACCGAAAACACATTGTGTAAAAAACTGAATGACTCTGAAAGCATGTGTTAAAATATTAGGCCTGAATGCCAAGCTCTATGTCTGGCGAAAAGATACTGCTCATCACCAGGCTAATCCTATAGGGATGCTTCTCAGATACTGGTACTAACAAATTGTTCAGGATTGAGTGAAGGGTGAATGGAACAAAATACATAAATATCTATGAAAAAAACCTGATCCAGAGCGCACAGGACCTCAGAATGGAACTCAACAATGACCCAAAAAGACAGCCAAGACAAAGCTGGAGTGGCTTTAGGATATATCTTTGTGTGGCCCAACTAAAGCCTAAACTTGAATCCCATTGAACATCTGTGGGCAGACCTGAAGTTCATAGTTCACAGACGCATCCCATCCAATCTAGCAAAGCTGTAAAGGATCAACAAGGAAGAAAGGGAGAAACTACCCAAATTCAGGTGTGCAAAGCTGGCAAATTAATACTCAAAAAGACTGAAAGTTGTGATTGCTGCCAAAGGCGATTATACACTATATTCAATAAAAGATCTAAAATGTTTCTTAATGAGATATGTCCCATATTCAAGCAAGTGTGTGTGTACTAGGTGTAAAAGGCAAAAAGTCTCTCAATAATATTCCTTTTCATAAGCTTATTGCACTCATAAGTATCTATAATTTTCAATATTACTGCCATACTTGCCATATCTAAATGTTCAATAACACTACCCAGATTGCTGCTAGTTTACAGTAATCTTTTTAAGCTAATGCTAGTGTACAGTGTTATGTATATTGTTCCTTTATTTTATCATTATTTTCTGTCTAGCAATATTTTTGCTTATATACTCTTCTTTTTAACTCTCACTACATAGCTGTGCCAGGTCACAAGAATTTCATTGTGTAGGATGACGCTGTGTTGTTCGGTGCATTTGACAAATAAACCTAAAAACTTGAAACTTGAACTACTTTCTGATGGCACTACATGTTACTCCATTGGCAGTGTCATCAAAATGCTTGGCAATGATTTTTATTACTACTCAGACGACACACAAGTTTAAAAAGGCACATTTTACCAGAGGACTTTAGCACCGCTGAAAAATTCTTTAAATATAATGGTTTTCAAAATATCTGGATGGTGTGGGACAAATTCTACTTATCTATCATTTGAATTAGAAAACTTTCCATATGTTAAACGTCTAGCACAGAGGCCTCTCTTGAATAATGAGATAAGCAGGCCTAGGTGTAATAGGGCTTGCTTGTTTCTACTGTCCCCATTGTTATGTAGCTCTGTGACTCCCTTTCTGTACCTGTTCCCCACTTTATACCCAAAAGATATTCATCATGACCACGTGTTACCTCCTGTGGAGTTCCATTTGCACTGTCTTGCTAGAATCGGTGCCTGGTTGTCTCAAGACCTTATTTGGGCCTCAAGAAGTAACACAATGGTAGAGTAATGGTCTTGACCTCCTCAGGTTAGGGTTACAATGATCTAATGTATATAAGCAGGGGGTCGAGAGAGATTCCTTGCATGCAGTTTCTGTCCATTGAGCGAGTTAGATCTTATTAACACGGCACCAAATACCCATTTTCCAGTACTAGTTATCTTTACACCTCTTATCAATGTTGCCAATTCCAGGCCAGTCATGAGACCTAGTCTTTAATTACTCAACACTCCAAAGCCCCCCCCCCACCCCCCCCCCCCCCCCCCGACCACAGCAATGCAGCAATTATTGAAACAATTTATTCAAGTAACAAAAACACAAGTTACTCATATAAAAACTAAAATGTGATTGAAAATAGGGCCAATAGTTAAGTTAAATGTGAAAATGCTTACTTGCAGATTATTTTATGGCAGTGCTACCGCAGAAAATAACTACTCAAAGTAAATCAAAATTAAAATGTATACCTTTTTATCCTGTACGGATAAAAGCAATAAAACATTGACACAATAGAAATGCAGCAATAGAAAGACTAAAAACAAATAACAAACAATATTAAGTAATGATTACAAAATAACTACACACTAATAAAGATTTTAAAAAATTTAAATATATGGGTATATAGTTAAATGGAGAGACTTAACAGAATAGTTCGGCCTAGATTCATATTTGGGTAAAAGTCCACTTACCCTGAGTTGTTCTTGAAGGCATATAGAGTCATTTTTCAAAACAATCCATTATCACCACTATCCCAGTCTGTAATTAACATTATTATCATCGTCCAAATTCATGAATGAAAACAGTGTATTCCGCTTTACAAAGCATTGCAAGTGGAAAACTGCTCCAAAACACAACAAACTAAGACTAGGGGTGTGAACCTGAAAATGTTGCATTCCTCAAAATGTGGTTTTAATTTTCGCAATATAAATTTAAAAAAATTATAAACTGGTACTTAAACTGGGTCCGTGTAACGCAGTTCATTAATCAAATTCATATCCGTAAATGGCAAATAATTTTTCGGTCAAAACAATTGAAAATTGGGTTTATGGACTTTTCAGATCATCGACTGAAAAAATACACATGCTGTCATCGCAGCTGACATGGAAACAAGTGGACCTGTTCACGGGCATAAAATAATGACAGGTGTACTAAGAGAAGCAGGTTTTCGATTAGGGGAGAGGTGTGTCAGGCACGCACTTGAACAGATGACGCTAGTGTACACCCAAAAAAAGAAGGAAATGTACCACAAGACAAACCTATCCCCATATCTAGGCTACTATGCTGAATATGTAGGCCATGAATTACATATGTGCTTGGTGCAATGTTGATTTGAAGAGTGCGGGTGTGTTCATACCACACCTGGCTAGCACACCCCAATAGTGGAACCAGCTTCCCATTTAAGCTGGGATGGCAGAGTCCCTGCACATTTTCCAAATAACTTCTTAAATCATACTTTTTTCAGCCCCTGTAACTGGATAACATTACTCCCTCATTACTCTGCCATCTTGGCTGAAGGTTAGGGACCAGGCCTTGTCTTTAGAGAACCAGTGTATGCGTGTGATTACAGTATGTGTATTTGTTTGACCATTCATGTGTGTCTGAGTATGCATGACGGAAACATATTTCTTTACAAGCCCCTTGTGTATTCATACCCACCATAAATGGTGAGATTACAGAACAGATTGGAGAGGCTCAAACATGACATTTGAACACTGAAGATCCAATAATACCTCTCTATTGGAGTGGCAATGTAAACACAAATTATCACATTACCACATTTCAACTGTGCTTTTTGAGCATGTTGCGGCAACCCTTTGTAATTTCACATCTAAGTGCATTTCATCAGGATGACACACTGTGCCCAGTCAGGCTCCAAATACACATCGCAATTTGTTTTACTTCAAAATGCCCTGCATTTTTGTTCAGATGCTATAATGAAGCAAAACCATCAAATTCTGTCCCCAAATTTCCTGGCAGAAAAGAGCTTTCTTAGGCAGCAATGGGTTTTGATCGGACATGTATCAGACATAATTGTTGGATAGTGGTACACATTATGAAAAAAAAAACTGATGTGTGAGGGGTTTGGTTGATACTGAATAGACTACTTTCTGTGCCCAAATGATTTTGTGCAAACATATCTGATCATTGTTGGGATGGGTGCACTGGGCTGAGAGGGGAAAAGTTTGGCCAGAGTAACAGAATCATTATTCATGAGAGGAAATAAAATCTGAAGCAAAAGCCTTTTTTCTTTTGTCTGGAATAATTCCAAACCAAAACAGTAATTATCAGGAATGTTGTCAACATTACAGTGTTGTTTTATTTTTATTTTAGAGATTTCTCTTGTGTATCCATCAACTCAATTAGACTTTTAACATTAATTCTCATAGTAACTAGTGCCAGAAAGATTTGTACCCAACTACACCAGCTGCCTTCTCTCAATCAGAACCTCTCCATTGTGAGGACTAGGAATGACCAGCTGTTAAGAAGCCATGGGACAGAAGGTACAGAAGGTAATGGTCCAAAGAGAAGTCAGTATGAACCATGCTTCCTGGGTTAGGTTTACCCAGTGATTCAAAAAGTGCCAGTGTCATTTGCCGTCAGAGTTCATTCCCCAAACAACTTCACAAGCTTGTATTCAGGAGGTTGCAACATTACAGAGCATTCAGAAGAGAGATGATCATCTGGAATTTAAAATAAACAATAATGTCAGCTCTGTACATTTCTGTCTGGAATGTTAACCTGTGCCCACTGCATAGTTCCCTTAGTATCCCCTTCTGGTTTGGAATAACCTCCGTCTGTGTGTCATTGGAACAGCACGGATGAATGTTAAAGTAGGACACTGGACACAGCATATTTTGAGAGCCTCAGGGATCACGCACGATACAGTTTGCAATGCAAGCAGGAAGTTTTGAGTCAGGATGTGCGGCTGTGTCAGGTTCAGTCCCACTCTACAGTGTTAATTATGGGTGACTTCCTTAGGTCATGTGTGACCGCATTAAAATATGTTGGGTATGCAGAGTGCACAGAATGCATATCTCTAGCATGCAGACACTTATTTTAATCAACTTATACTTTTTGAATGAAGGCCTGACATGTCAGTTCATTGGCTCATGGAGTAAAGGATGCAACACATGGTGATTTCCTTAAGGAGTAAATGGTTCTACTGCAACAGATTTTTTATGGTGTGATTGTGAACACAGTGACTAAATAAAACTCAGTTGTTAAACTTCGTTGTGAGGTTGTCATTAAGGTTCCTTTACAGATGAGGAAACCTAATGTCAGTAGAGTGGGTAGTGTTGAAGATAAGTACTGGACCAACTTTTTCAGTTTTTTAATCTTTCCTGTTTCCAACACAAAGGCTAATTGGAGAATTCCACCGACAGCAACCCGGCTGACACCGACATGAGATGACAAGCGCAATGTTTATAGCCCAACTCTCTCCACTTTGTCATAATTCATTATCGTCCAGAGGTATTTGTTCTGCATTTGCATTTTCTCTCTGCTACCAGACCTAGTTATCGGGCAATCTCAGCCCCTTCCATTTCATCAGGAGTATTTGTAAAAGTCAAACCCCCCATAGTCGTCACTCATCCTTTTGTGGGATTGAGGGGTTTTCGTTATAGCAGCTTGCCATCTGGGATTTTAATTTGGAGTGACTGGAGTAGGTCAGATGAAGACAACAGTCAGCACTAAAGGCTAATTAGACCCCAGGAAAGCTGGTGGTTCGCAAATCACTGAGGATCTCCTATCTAATCAAGGCTGAAGTTCCAGGGGGTGCAGAGGCAATGTAAAGAAACAGGAAGTCTTTGGTGATAACAGAGATGACTTTCAGAGCATTGCATAGTTTGAAGATACCAGGCCATCCTTTCTTCACCTCCATTCTTTTCCTTTCAAATGAGAGAAACAATTATAATATCAGTGTGTTAGGATTCCTATTGACTGCAGTGGCGAGCATACGTTAATTAGAGATGTTTCCTTCTGTCCCATTTTAGACTGATTATAGATACAGACATCAGTCATTGGGAATTGGGCCTAGATAACACCACTGTTTTTAATTACAGCTTGTTCGCGATTAATCTTATTCCTCGGTATGATTGTTGACTATTGCCACAAGCATCAGAGAGTAAGGAAAACAATTCGGCAACACTCGATGAAGCCGATAGCTTGCAGGTCCTTTCAAATTGCTCAAAAGGCTGTCTGAATTTCAGGAACTGCAACAGGTTGGGACAGAGAAAGATTGACAGCTCTTGGCAGTCACACCCATCACAGGAAGGAGCAGCCAAGTAATTGGTTTAACTTGCCAGGTTCACGTCACTCCACCCATGTTGGGTAGTGTCAGAGACACAGCAGTGGTGGAAAGAGACTAGCCTAGCATCACTATGTGTGAGCGCTGGGCACAGCTTGTGGTATTGTGGTTTGAGTCAAGGCAAACGGACTGTATCACAAATTATATTGTCATGTTTACCCAGGTCAGAAATAATATAGTGATATTGAGCCAGGTCAGAAATAATGTTGAACCAGGGCAAGTGTGGAAAGACAGGTTTCCTCCTGTCTCATTGTACATTACAGACAGACAGACACATTAGGGAATGTGTAAAGATTCTGTAGAAGTGGAGCATACACATGTGGCCAAATTAATTAAGTACAAACGTTTCTTGCAGCCATCAATATGCTAGCAGCACACTTTAATGGAAAAACTAACACACTAAACATTGGACTCCAAACACCAGAGAGTATTTTCATGTTCAAGGCCCCCATGAAAGAACAAGTTATGCAAACCCGTAGGATTAACAAATCTCTGAAATATTTGGTTGGAGGGAGGGTTTTCTTTTCATTCAATGCTATAGTTGGTTGTCAGTAAACACAGAACTGATCTAATGTATTGCTAAAGGAAAAAAGTTGAATGAGGGTTTTTGTGTATTTTTTAGCAACGTGGTCCTCCTTGGTTTACCAAAGAAAATAAACAATCCTTTGTTATTTTTTGGCAGCTATGAATCGTTGCAAGACTTAACGTTTGCAGTTTAATGTTTAACACCTTTCAGCAAGACAGCCACCCAAAATACACATAATAACACTATAGAATGGTAAAAAAGAAAGCCAAAACGGACTTAGAGTTGTCTAGTGAAGTCCAGATGTGATGACATCTTAAGTTTGCGAATTTGTGCTGCTTTTCGAAACAACAGCATTTCCTTTCTGTACAAATGGCCAACAAACACTGTCTTGGAGAAGAACGTGACAAAATCTAAGGTAAGGCCTTTCTAAAGATCAACAGATGCTGCACACTGGTAATCTGTCCAAACGCTTTTGGTACCATGAAAAATACAACCCCGTTTTCAAAAGAAGTTGGGATGCTGCGGAAAATGCAATGATGTGCAAATCATTTAAACCCTTTTCAATAGAAAATAGAACAAAGACAACATATCAAATGTTGAAACTAAGACATTAGATTTTTTCTTGAAAAAGATATGCCCACGTTAATACCAGCAACACGTTTCAAAAAAGTTGGCACAGAGTATGCAAGGGACAAGGCTGAAAACCAATACTGGATGGGCATGATCTTTGGGCCCTCAGGCGGCACTGCATTAAAAACAGACACAATTCTGTAGTGGAAATCACTGCATGGGCTCGGGAACACTTCCAAAAACCATTGTCTGTGAACACTGTATGTCACTGCATTCACAAATGCAAGTTAAATCTCTACCATGCAAAGAAGAAACTATATACAAACAAGATCCAGAACCACCACCGCCAAAGTTATTTTAAGATGGACTGAGGCATAGGCGCCGCTACCGTGGGTGCTCCAAAAATAGCGAGCACGCACGGAAAATAGCGAGCACCCACGAAAATACCGAGCACGAGCACCCACGTGTGCCAGAACGCCAGTCCGCCAGTAGGCTACATTCATTTAAAATTAAACTTGCCGTTGGTGATATGTAAAGCGTCTTTCACACTGTGATTGGTTATGTCGATGTTAGTGACAGCGACATAACCAGTCGCCTGCTCCGGGTGCTCCCTATCCACCAATTACAGCGGTTCTCAGATGAAAACGCTTCTTTTTTTAGTGACCCCACTCCCATCCCCCACTATACAGTGCCGTGCGACGTTCGTGTTTGTGCGTACTGCTTTCTGTAATCAATCCGCCCTCTTCAGCACTGCGGGAAAAATATCAAATCCAGGTTCTAATTTGGCCTTAGAAAACCAGTAAAATCGACATGTTTTTCCATATTAAATTGTGAATAGCTGGATCGTTTGGACATATGCTAATACGAGTTCTTTATTAAATTCATAAAATAAACAATAATTAGCCTATAGGAATAATGGATTCTAACCTAAAAAAAGAATGCCACAATCAAAAACTCGTAGCAGAAATTAGGGAGAAACTCCCAGAAACTATATGTGTCGTTTTTTTTAATCGATATTTAGATAATAGCGCAAAACATTAATTTCTCACGAACTGATCGCGGTTAGGCCTACGTGTCAGTTAAACTTTTCATCTCCAATCCTGTATTTGTGATAAGTGGTAAATTTTGAAAGATCTACTTTACGGCTTTATTAATAAGTAAATGAATAGGTGTGCGTAGTGCGTTTATATATGTATATATAGGTATATATAGGTGTGTGTGTATATATATATATAAATGGCGTGCGCCTATGAGCACCCAGGGAGGAAAAAGATAAAATTTTTGCTAGTCTAAGCTAAGCATTAATGTTGCAGCCACTTTTGTTTCCACCAAAACATATTCTAATAGTGGAATTAACAAACAGCTTCCATGCTCTGCATAAATTATATATGTACCCTGAATAATGTATGTAGACAAACCTCTCTAGTCACCTTGACTTCATCATGCCTTTGCATATTCTAGTAGCCTACCACATGCCTCTGCCTATTATTCAACTAACCTACATTATGCATTTGGGAATCATTGAATAAAGCCAGAACTACTTGGTTGTCAACCATCCATCAGGAGAACTCCTGTTAGCAGCCCCATACCTAACTAATTCTGACCACATTTTAGCCTAAAGATCAAAGGGCTATACCTTGAAAAGCTTAGGTATGGTTCAGAGTGGCGACAAATGCATGCCCACTCAGCAGTTCTCCAGATAAGAGGGACTGATGTGTTTTATGTTGTAGTCTGATACAGCAGTTATTTCACTTGGTGCCTATACCAAGAGCACAATGGTATGAGATGGTAGAACTATGGGATCAGAGACCAGCAACCATCTAATTAGATTTACATGGGCTACAAATAGACTCCGCCAGTGATTGTGGTAAGTTTGGGCCTAACATTTAAGGCTGTGACAACATGGACATATGGATAGACACAGAAAAAGACAGCTGCACTTATTTAATTCCAAGTCAAGTACTCTCCAGTTTACAACAAAACACTACATTTCTTTAATATAATGCACTGCATTTTTAACAGAAAAGTGTGTATTTTGAGCCAAATCTGTACACATTCTAAAATTGCAATTCATCACAATTAATTATAGAAGATTATGTGCCTAATTGCAATTAATTGTTTTAATCGTTTGACAGCACTTACACACAACCATTCAAAAGTTTGGGGTCACTTAGAAATATCCTTGTTTTCCATGAAAACGTACATGAAATGAGTTTGAATAGGAAATATAGTCATTGACAGGGTTAGAAATAATGATTTTTAATGGAAATAATAATTAAAACATTGCTTTCGTCAAAGAATCCTCCATTTGCAGCAATTCCAGCCTTGCAGACCTTTGCCATTCTAGTTATCAATTCTTTTGTTGTTGATTTCATATTACCTTAACAAAGAAAGAGAAAGAGAAAGGTGAGGCCCCAGTGAACAACTGAACAAGAGGACAAATACATTAGAGTGTCTAGTTGTTAGCCCCACACTGCTTTTTTTTTGCTACCCTAAGAATTGTGCAAACTTGAGGGACTCGTCATTCAGACTGTCACAACTTTAAGGGCCTCTAGAAGTTCCTCCACAGTGTCAGCCTTCAAAAATATAAATAGATTAATCACAATATCATGCCACAGCAGTTCGACACATCATCAGTGGGACAATCAAACTTGCTAGCCATGAGTAGTTCTTAGAATGTTGTTAACGGATTTTTCTTTTTTGATCCTGACAGCCATCAACTGCCAGTGCTTGACTTGACTGGGAGCTCTGCACATAATATATACACTGCCGATTTTGCAGGTTTTCCCACTTACAAAGCATGTGAGATATCTGTCATTTTTATCATAGGTATTCTTCAACTGTGAGTGACGTAATCTAAAACAAAAATTCAGAAAATCACATTGAAAGTAATTAATTAGCATTTTATTGCATGACATAAGTACTTGATAAAAGTAGACCTTAATATTTGGTACAGAAACCTTTGTTTGCAATTACAGAGATCATACGTTTCCTGTAGTTCTTGACCAGGTTTGCACACACTGCAGCAGGGATTTTGTCCCACTCCTCCATACAGGCCTTCTCCAGATCTTTCAGGGTTTGGGCTGTCGCTGGGCAATACGGACTTTCAGCTCCCTCCAAAGATTTTCTATTGGGTTCAGGTCTGGAGACTGGCTAGGCCACTCCAGGACCTTGAGATGCTTCTTATGGAGCCACTCATTAGTTGCCCTGGATGTGTGTTTCGGGTCGTTGTCATGCTGGAAGACCCAGCCACGACCCATCTTCAATGCTCTTACTGAGGGAAGGAGGTTGTTAGCCAAGATCCCGCGATACATGGCCCCATCCATCCTCCCCTCAATACGGTGCAGTCGTCCTATCCCCTTTGCAGAAAAGCATCCCCAAAGAATGATGTTTCCACCTCCACGCTTCACGGTTGGGATGGTGTTCTTGGGGTTGTACTCATCCTTCTTCTTCCTCCAAACACGGCGAGTGGAGTTTAGACCAAAAAGCTCTATTTTTGTCTCCTCAGACCATATGACCTTCTCCCATTCCTCCTCTGGATCATTCAGATGGTCATTGGAAAACTTCAGACGGGCCTGGAAATGCGCTGGCTTGAGCAGGGGGACCTTGGGTGCGCTGCAGGATTTTAATCCATGACGGCGTAGTGTGTTACTAATGGTTTTCTTTGAGACTGTGGTCCCAGCTCTCCTCAGATCATTGACCAGGTCCTGCTGTGTAGTTCTGGGCTGATCCCTCACCTTCCTCATGATCATTGATGCTCCACGCATGGAGCCCCAGACCGAGGGAGACTGACCATCATCTTGAACTTCTTCCATTTTCTAATAGTTGCGCCAACAGTTGTTGCCTTCTCACCAAGCTGCTTGCCTATTGTCCTGTAGCCCATCCCAGCCTTGTGCAGGTCTACAATTTTATCCCTGATGTCCTTACACAGCTCTATGGTCTTGGCCATTGTGGAGAGGTTGGAGTCTGTTTGATTGAGTGTGTGGACAGGTGTCTTTTATACAGGTAACGAGTTCAAACAGGTGCAGTTAATACAGGTAATGAGTGGAGAACAGGAAGGCTTCTTAAAGAAAAACTAACAGGTCCGTAAGAGCCAGAATTCTTACTGGTTGGTAGGTGATCAAATACTTATGTCATGCAATAAAATGCAAATTAATTATTTAGAAATCATACAATGTGATTTTCAGGATTTTTGTTTTAGATTCCGTCTTTTACAGTTGAAGTGTACCTATGATAAAAATTACAGACCTCTACATGTTTTTTAAGTAGGAAAACCTGATTCCCTCTTCTTCTATTTGTTTTCACAAAATTTGTAAAACATTTTTGTCTTTACTTTCTAAATTGAAATTGTAAACTTAAGTTAACATAAAAAACATTGTTTCTGTGGAGTTGAACATCCATAACATGTATCCAAAAGTTGAAAGACCAAAAAAGAGAGAAAAAGACAGACACTGAGGGGGAAAGTGAGGGTATGTGTGTATTTCAGTTACCACTGAGCTCTGGCCGGTTCGGTCAGTCGTCTTGGTCCACTGTACTAATGATCCTAGCGTGTCTGATTAGATGTGCTACACGCTCTGGCCTAGCAGGTGGAAACGATCCCCATGGCACCCACAGCCGCTTTGAACTGCCGAGCTAATATCAGCCAGTGCCACTTCTGCTGCTGCCACCCTCTGATAACACACTCCAGGCAGCACAGATCGGCCGCACTGGAATACCAGCCAATCTGAATTGGAGAAATATCACCACTTTAGAAAACGGATGACAAGTGAGAGAGTGAAGGAATATTGAGAGAAGGTGGGGTGAAAAGGAGGGAAAGAGAGAAAGAGGGAAACAGTGCTTTCATTTCTATCGAGGCCTGCAGGAACTGAAAAGTGAAAGTGTCATGTTTAACTAGACAGTTAAATCAAAGTCAAAAGGTCTTTGATATCCAGTGAGGAGACAGTCATGACACGCCAACAATGATGGATAAGTAGCACAGGGCCATGGAGAGACACAGACAGAAGAGATCATGTGGGGGTGATGCAAATCAGGAGAGTGGGGAGAGTTGGGGAGACAAGGAAAAAATAAGAGAAAGAGAGGCTGAGATATTGAAAAGAGAGACGGAGAGTGGGTGAAGGGAGCAGACATTACCGTTGTGGTTCATGAAAAATTTACAAATTCAATCACACAGAGATGTGCATCTTGTTTCATTTTGTGCCAAATTCAGACTCTGGTTTGTTGACACTCAAAGCGTACTTGTCTTTAAACAAGATACATATGGATATGGGCAGGGATATGGTATTATATTTATACAACTTTTTCATAATTCCCCTAGTTTTATCTTGTGTGCTAAAGATTATTGTCCAAATCTGACTTCCAAGTGCCAGACCACCTTTGAGTCATCTGTAAAGTCCCAATCAAAGTTTCAAGAGACAAACCACCTCCAGGTCATCTTGGTAAATTATCATCAATTACAAAATGGAGAGATTACCCTTATACACGGTAACAATGATCAGATTTTCTGAAATCCCTACTGAACAATTTTTATACTTCTGTAGGAATTAGGACTTTTCTCGGATATATTTTTTTCAAAATATTAAAGGCCAGATCTGATACAAACAAACTTTCTGTCTGTTTCCTTATTAAAAATTATTTTGAACATGAAGCCACTCAACCGAAGATTGGATCCTCTACTTCACTAATAATCAACATGCAACTTCTCGTCTTAGCACCGGTTAGACTGTTCTTCCACACAATGAAAACATTTATTTTTCATTTCTGTTTTTCATTTCTTCAAGACTTCAGATTAACATCAAACACTTGGAATGTAAATCACAGTATTTACTCAAATACTGCACCTCTTCCAAACAGCCAACTAAATACAGGAAACAGTCTGAAACAGACTAATTAGCTAAAGGACACTGCTCCTTCATTCTCACCCTCCAGCCTCCCAATTTGATCTTACAGTGCCAGTTTCTCCTCAATTATCTTCACTTCAGTTACTTTCCCCAATCTCTGGGCCATTCCAGACTCTGTTCATTTGTTCGTTACACACAGTAGCCAACTAGCGTCCATACACAGGTTTATTGGAGTCTTCTTGGAGACATTCATAATGAATTGGCAGTGGTGGTGTTAGAGTACCAACAGAACATTTGTGGCTGTCTGGGATTCCACCAAGCAGTTAGACAGATGGCATTCTATGCTAATGAACCAGCTCACAAAGCTACTATCACGTGAGTTCTCTGTGTAGCTAATTAAAGGAGAAATTACCAAGTTCAGCCATCTACAACAATGGGATCGTCTCCCAATGGTACTTGGATGTCTAGCATACAAGGAGAAGTACGGGCAACAGGCTAATATTCATGTCTATATCAACCTGTGTTTTCCTCCATCGATTAAAACAAATGTCTGTATTTATTTTGGTTTTCTCCAGAGCTTCATCCCAATTTCTTTGGACCAGCAAATACACATTGACTGGAGCAAAATTAAACGGGAAATCATTGGGAAGATGCCAAATCTACTGAGCGTGAATGCAATGACAATAACAAACTATTTGGGAAGTACTCCATGTCATATAACATATTTCCCCAATATCGATTATTATATAAATAGGATCGTTATGCTTTTGTGTGGGGGAAATCTGGAAATTGCTACTTTAAGGAAAATGAATGATCCTTTTGCTAACTGTCAGGTAGATCACTGATATCGTTTATTGTTGTGAATGACTGAGCTCCCCATCAGTCCATGGTATTACCCCCATGTCATGCTGTCGATTGAAATGAAATGTAAGGGAAAGTTAACAAAACTTTGTAAGCAGCAGCTGCTTTGAACATTGTATAACCACAAAATGACAGATCCTTGGTAATGTCTAAATCCTCCAAATAGATCAAGAAAATAGGGAGTTTTTCCCAGCCACTGAAATTCAACACTACTGTTGTTTGCTCCTTAGGGTTTAAGGCCGGGTGTTTCTGTAAAAGCACTTTGTGACAACTGCTGTTGTAAAAAGGGCTTTATAAATAAAGTTGATTGATTGATTGATTGATTGATCAGTATTATGCTTCAATAGCCTCATTTCCCTGGTAAATGAGGCTATTGAAGGTGCATTAATCATATAGATGCCAATTCTGACAGGATTTATGTGCACTTTTCTCTCTGTGTATTTTGACCTTGTACTGTATGATGTGCAGGTTACTTGCTTGGTTTGCAAACATCACTAGCTGTTTTTGAAGAAAACAGACTAACTTCTTCAGCTGTGATATGTACAGTGTTGCTCCCATCGCTTACGAAATGGAGTAGGCATGTCATCTCTTGCTTGTCTACATAAGCTGGGTGGCTACAAATATGGATTAGAAAGTGCAGTGGTAGAAAGTGGTGTGTATTATCCTTGAGAACCGGGCTCTGTGGAATTTAGGAGGTGTTCAGTACGTGGCTATGCAAGAGGGGGAACACATTTAGAAATTTGTTTAGAGACAAGGGCAAAGCGGGAAGTAAAAAGTTTGAGTGATACACATTTGCTTTGACAAGCCTTTATAGACCTCAGAGACATGAGATGGTTGTGTAGTCAATTATGAGGAGGCTTTGAAACATTTATTTTTGCTATATCCTGCAGTATATGGCTTATGCAACTTTGACCAATACAATTGTCTGGGTGATGATTCAGAACTAGATGTGGAAAATGATGTCTAACATGCAAAAACTGATATATATCTTCATGTCTGAAGAAATTGTAGGGTAGAGCAAACCTGCCGGTTCCATGTGGAACAACATGTACTTTCTTTGCTCCAATGGAAAGAGCACCATTGTTTATGCACTGTAATTACAATATATTATATAGGGAACAACAAAAAATGTCAACGATGCGTCTAAGTTCATAAATTGTTGGAAGTAATTGAATGACTGTTTCTCTAAGCACGCAGCTCTCTCACACTGGGAGGGAGGGTCAGGCTAGAGTGAAACCAGCTTCAGAGGGTTGTATTGCTTTTCCTACTCTAAAGAGTTTGATAGAACATTGTGAAAAACCCAACTTAGTGAGAAACCCATGTTAGCACAGCTAAAACACAAAATTAGGGAACCACTATTGATTCTTAACATATATTTTATGTGATACATTTCTTTTGGGGGATTCATGCTTACCTTTTTGAAAAGAGAAGTAGTAGAAACATTAGTAACATTAGCAAAAAAAAAATACCAGGGGGAACATTAGCATTTACAACGTAAATGCGATACTTTCTCAAACAGTAGTTTCACGGTGAATATATTGTTTGTTTTTAGCCAACTAATATTTCTCCTTATGTTTTTGTTCATAGTCATATTTTGAGGGTTGTGCGGAGATGCAGAAAATATAAATGTAATATTTGAATAATTTATTTTTACCATAAAATGGAAATATCAGAGGTGGGGGACTCCAGTCACAATTTCCAGGACTTGTGACTTGCTTGATTAAAGTATGAAAATGACTTGACTTGACTTTGACTTGAGAACAAGTTACTTGAGACTTGACTTGACTTGAAGTGGAAGACTCGACAATGACTTGAACTTATAATAAACAAACAGCAATAAAATAATTGTATATGTTGTAACATCAGCACCACTACAGCGTATTTGCCTTTAACGCTGCACAATTCAAACCGCGCCAAACATGGCAGACAGTAACGTTAGTCGAGCTCCATAAATAGTATCGTTTGGATACAAGGACTTTGAACTGGACCGTGTGAATAAAAAAAGATTTGCCAAATGCAAAATATGCAACAACGTCAAATTTCATTCGTTATTTTAAGAACCACAAGGAAAGGTAAGAAAGTAATCTCTTTATATTCAGTTTCATAAGATCTATAACGATTAAGTTACTAATGTAATGAATTAATCTTTTGTTTGTCATAATTTGGCCTTGGTTGCATATTATGTTTTTTTTGTTTTTTTTTTGTTAGAAATGTGACCATTATCATTACTGAATACGTCTGGTAAATAGGTGTAAGGGAATTTGACTATAACAGTGGCATAATCTGCATTTGAATGTTGATGGGCATCTTAAAATGAGCGGGCATGTATATTATTACACGTAGGCTATAATGTCTGTATTAAATGTGGGCATTTTAAAGTGTTTGTGGACTGCGTGTGGAAACTAAAAAGCATTGTGCTTACACCATAACAGTTTACTGCATGAAAGGCTAACATGGAGGCGCCGATGTGATTACTAGCACCTAAACATTTCGAAGAGTTTTTTTTTTTTACTCATACAGACAAGAATAATTACAGCGTAATTACATATTAGGCAGTTTTTCAGTCACAATAATTAGTTTATAAGGTTGTTATTATTAGCCCTTGGATTGGCTGAATTCCAGTGCCGAATGCGTGTTATTTCTTGATAACAGACCGTTGCCATGAAAAACAGCGCTTTGCTATGGACGCAGCAGGATTCTAACCAGAGACGGAACGGACTATTTTCTTTAGAGGAAGCAATACAATCGTTTTTAAATCAATAAATTCCTTTTGAAATCAATATTTTGTGTCAAATTATAGATTTATTTGGTAGGTAGCTATGTAATAAGCGGGACTTGATGGTTAAGACTTGAGACTTGCTTGGACTTGACCATGTGTGACTTGTCCCCATCTCTGGGAAATATACTACAGTTATCACCGCCTAAAATAGAAACACACTATAAAACACTACATGTGGCATGAGACTAATGCTTGTATTCCTTTGTGGTATATAATGAGGTTTGAAAATGTACATGCCTGCTGAGGTCAGTGAAAGTCAGAAATACTTTCTGGTAAATAAATATCTATAATCTGACGTTTTGTATTAATATTAAGTGATAATTATCATACACTTGTTTGGCAAGGAGGCTAATCGCACATAACAAGAACCCAATTATGTGTGCAAGTACTATTACCATATACTGTAGTTATATAGTGGATGGATTCAAATGAATAAACTAATGGAAGAATGATGTTGTGTCTATTTCAAAGTATGTCAGTAAATAAAACATATCATGCAATTAATCAAATCATTGTTGTGAAGCATCAGGACAGAAACCCAGAAAAAGCCGCTGCTTATGCTGTATTTTATATAATTGCAGTATGATTATACTGTAGCATGAACATTTAGAAAATCAAATTTCCCCCTGTTGATCACTGTCTACAGCCGGCTCTGATCTTAGTGTGAACAGATAGGCAGGAATGACAAACCTTCTGGGCCGTAGAGGTCAAGGCCAAATCCATGTATATAAACAGAGTTTTGCTACATTAATTGTGCAATTCCAGTACACGGGGGTGGGTCATGCTTTTCCTGAAAAACTCCCAAATCATGATTATCTTATGAACATAGATACCATGTGACATATCAGTTATTGGTTGGATGTGTATGTTTCAGTCAAAAATGTTCCTTACGAAGCCTTTCCTTTCCTGTGACATTTGCTTATGAATCCATTTTGAATAGCCCTGAAATTATTACTCTGTCAAACATTCTTTATCATTGCTGATTATTCCACACACACGCACACACTTCCGTTTGTCAGTGTAGCTCAAGTCTCTGCACTCAATACCGCCACACACTCCCACGCACCCGTTCTCCTTTTTTGCTGTTGCCATGGTGCTAATTATGAGAATATTGACAGCAAAAAATATTTCTGCAGAAAAAACTTTTAAGCACAAGCACAGCGTCATTGTCATGCGCGGTCTCTCAGCTCGATCTATATTGAACTCTCCATCGGGAGATTCAATGCAAGCCTAGCGCTTAAATCTTTTTTGTACGAAAGATTGTTCTGGCAGTTCTCGCGCTGAAACTTAACTGAGGGCCCCCAAATGGCGCAACGGTCCAAGTCACTGCCTCACAGAACAGCTGCGTTAAAGTTATGTTTGCTGCACACCAACACTGCCCGGGGGTCACACAGAGTGTGGTGCTAATTGGATGGGTGGATGTACGACAGGATCGAGCCACTCCTTCAGGGTCAGTTGCGTGTGAACACAATCATTGTTGTTGGATGGAGAATGTGCTCTCCGAACAAATGCATAAGTCCAGACAAATACTTCCTGGTTGAGCGAGTACTGTAATAAGAAGCTGAATTACCTAGCAAGATAAAAAGAGGCTTCAATCTTCGACTTGCCCCTACTCACTTGGAGTTGATTTGCTCAAAAACCCCATGAATCAGCGTCACGCCAACTCCCCCACCAGAAAAAGCTGATGACTTCCGGAATATTTTGAGGGGGCAGCCAGTTGAGGGGGCAACCAGGCCCCTACACATCTGCCTCCTCTTGGGATGTAACCGGGACGGTATTTCAGGGGCCTGCAAGGACAAGCTTGGGGCGGAGACAAAAGGAAGGAGGCCAGAAGCAAAGATGGATGAGAGAAAGCTGCAAGATGGAGGTTGCAGGGGCCGCCAAAGTTAGGACCGCCAGCAGCCCTACCCCCCGAACCCCTACCGAGAGGCCACCCCAGAGTCAAAACCACCTCACCCAAAAAGACTGTTCAGTTTGGTTTGTCACTCTCCTCCTCCCCTCCCCTTTCTTTTTTGTCAATAAAACGATTCTGTCTCTTACCCCATTACAACAGTACATTTAAAAAAAGAATTATTCCAACCATGTCTGATTTTTAAGTCCAGTAAAGGCATGACTGAAACTGAACATCTCAGGAACACTCAAAACCTCGAAAAATCTTTCTCTTGTGTCTCTGACA